>NC_139586.1:13948347-13973347 GCF_946808225.1 Silurus aristotelis
AAAAAGTTTCTTAGTTTCTTATATTTATTAATCATTACATTTCAGTTTGCATAGAAAAAAAATCACTTTATGCAAAAAGAACTCAAATGAAGGGTTGCACAAGGGGGAAAATGCAAAAAGGATAAATCAAGAAATTAATCAATGGTTTAAGGTAATGAATCCCATAAACAAAATTTATAATATATTCAATTAAAATATCAACTTCCAAGTGTTAGCGACTTTGCTGGACTAATATGTTGCATTTATTCTGCTTTGTTTAAATAATGAATTATATTTTGTTTATTTGTTTGTTTGTTTATTATTTCCAAAAAATAACTGAACCTTTTGAAATCTTTTTTACTTTTGAACGAATAGAAAATGAAAAAATTTGCAAGACTTTTCTGCTTCGAGTGCATGCCTAGCTTTAGCTCAGAAAGAAACTTGCTTAGTTTCCTTTATTTCATTTGGCTAATGCAATGCTTTTTTATTTATTTATTTTTTATCTTAACTCATGACCAGATAAAGTTCCTTGGCTGTTACATATAAATACATAGTGACTAGTATTAAACAAATGTGTACAGTATATCTGCTATAATGTAAGTAAGACTAGCACATGTTCCACAACATCAAATACAACTACAATTGATAAAAAAAGCTCGATCTTCTCGTATTCTTTATTAAATATAAAAAATACTTTGATATTTTTTTATAAGAACATAATTATTTACAGGGTGGGAACCACCAGGCAATTGATCGTTTTACTATAAACACCTCGGCCGAAAGTGTTTTATTTGCTTAATTAATTACAGTAAGCATCTCTAATACAATATACAATTTCTGTTACATTTCTGTTTGCATTTGTAAGCTACAGCATTGAACTGCAAATCCCATTTAATGCATTTTACTTTTCTTTGTGTGTTGTATTGTAGGTTTCATTTGGTTCGGAGTGGATTCAGCTGCAGATGAAGTGTTATATTATGATTTCATGACTTGATCAGAATCCAGAGGGAAAAGACTTGTTATATAAATATGCAAACGGAATGATAAACACTCCAACACACATATAGAAGTGAAGTACAAGTAGAGTACAGCTCCTGCAGCCTCTAAAAAAGAGTAAAACACTACCTTCCCACAGAACAAGTCACAGCTTATAAAAGCACTACTCATGTCATTGGATATATGTGTGTGAAGTGCCCTAACATTCGACCCTTTACAGTACTTTTCCATCCGTCTGTCCACTTTCCTCATTCACACAACACGATAGACAACAATCAGTCCACTTCTGCTCTAAAATGGGAATTGATTGTCCCATGAGGACAGTTGTGGTTAGGTTTTGTTCATAGGCTGTGAAAGTGATGAGTCTAATTACTTGCTTTGCTGCGCTGTTCGTTTTGCAGTCAGTCTGCTATTTAAGGAGCACAGAGTGTGCAAGAATGCCAGCAGCGCCCATGTGTTTCCCCAATACGGCACACAAACCAAACTAATGATATGGAAGCCCTGCTGTTATTGCTCTTCACATTCTATTGGAGGCTCCAGTGTACCTATGGGGATTGCATGATGCAGAGGAGAAGCTCAGTCAAGGCCAACAGACCCTTGGACATAAATGATTGTATTTTTTTCCAGTGCAAATCATCTTAAATAAGACGGAGAGTGTGTACAATGTGATACTCGATTCATCATTTAACAGTTTAGGAAACTTAGGTTAGTTTATTGACGTCTTTGTGCACCCAGTGTTGTAAGTTTAATGCTTTAATGTGGTAGGTAGCATGCAATATGTTCTAGAGGATGCAATGTAGATGAACCGTTGCATCTGTCTTATTCTGGCCACACACACACACACACACACACACACACACACACACCGACTTGTATTATTAGTCCAAAGCAGGACTCAACAGAAGGTGCATATGGAGAAATAAATGTACAGGTTTTACAGCATAAACATTTGCACACCAAACAAAAAAAATCAGTTCTTTATGTATTTCTGTTGTTTATTTAATCATACTGTATTTTTATAGTTTTGAATTTGCTACAGTCACAGTGCACCAATTAGTATAGACTATAATCCAGCCCTTAGAGTAGTTCACTAAAGTATTCACTATAAGTAGTCACTGTAGGATACTAAAGGAAAAGAACCCTCATTGTTAGCGATAATGACAAAGACATATCTGGGAATATGATTAGTAGTAGAAACTTGTGCTGAATTCTTATGAACCTGTAATGCTAAAGACCTCAAGATCATTTTAATTCATTCCATGTTCTGTCTCACAGTGACATTTAATGAGACCAGTATGCGTCTCAGGGTCTTAAAGCTACTGGCCATCATACATCACAGAGAAAAAACCCAGCACCAGAATATGAATAAGATGTCTGTGTATGTGGCCTCCTGACTTACAGCAAGTGTATAGTATCTGGAACTATCTGTCTTATTTTACATTGTTTAATGTAATTTCAGTTTCACCCAGGTGAAGGTGGGTTCCCTTCTTTAGGAGCCTTTTCCCCCAAACTTTCTTATTCCTTTCAGATTTCATCAGTTTTTTCACCTACAGCTTGCTCACTAGGAACCTCGATCCAGATTTCTCTAAAGCTGCTTCATGCTTGATCCTGATCACATTACTTTCTATGCAGAGTTTCTCATGCTCTTCACATGTCTGTGTGGGTTTCAACCCACCTCCCACAACAACAAAAAAAACATACTAGTAGGTGGACTGGCTAACATTGCCTGTAGGTGTGATCACACTTAGTCTTCATGGATAGCAAAGTCAATTGTCCACAAAAAAAAAAATATATATATATATATATAATTATAATTATAATTAAAGAAAGCAAGCAGGCAAGCAATTGTTTCCTTAAAGCATCTGTGATCCATCCGCACTCCTAGCGCAGGTTCATTGGTTGTTGCAATGAGAAACACTAGCTAAACCAGATGATCAGAATACTTCTACACTATATGGCCAAAAGTCTGTCGTCCCGAAACTTTTATATGCTATAGATGTACAGATTCTCTTCACTCACACTAAAAGTGCCAAACAGTGCTCCAGCATACTCAAAAATAAATTCACCAGGCCATGGTCATATTGGAGTGGAAGAGCTCAAGAGTCCTGCACAAAGTCCTCACCTCAAACCTACTGAACACCTTTTGGGATGAACTGTAGCAATAACTGAACCTCGAACCTCCTCACCCAATTTCGGTGACCGATCTCACTTATGCTCGTATAGCTGAATTAACACAAGTCCCACAGCCTCCTCAAAAGAGTGGCCTTTAGTTCTAGATTTATTCCCCATGTTCTAATAAAGTTTAATCAACACATCGAAATCGGACACTTGGTAATCCGAATGGCAAGTGCATCTAAACTGTAACTGTGTCAACTTTCCTTAGACTCAGAACTAGCAGGTTGAGAAATGTGCTGAAAATATTGACTTCCTTGTGATCTAGCTTGCAATTTAAAGCAACATTTATTTTTATTTCCCAAATAAGCGTCTAACATGCAAGAAAGGGCTGATTATACAATATTTACCATCTGTAAAAATGAGGATACTCGGTGTGGAAATGTGAAATGCTGCCATCAAGTGGTGCGCATAAAGAATTGCAGTCCCTGTAGCACATTAGCCCATGTGTTGGTGTCCTTTAGGACTGGAAACAGCACCCTAAAGTTGCTCCATCCTTGAGTGTGACTCTTTTGCTTAGTATTAAATTTCAGCACAACAAAGCAACATCAGGGTCCTTGACTAAGGCCTTTTACCCTCAACTGCCAAGCTGTAAATCACACTTTGGATAAAGGAATCTGCAAAACGCTGCAAATTTAAACTTAATTATACAAATTGCACTATATACCATCCCCAGCCACTCTCAGTGCCGGTCCCAAGCCCGGATAAATTGGGGAGGGTTGCGTTAGGAAGGGCATCCAGCGTAAAAAACGTGCCAAATCAAACGTGCGGAGGATCCGCTGTGGCAACCCCTAACGGGAGAAGCCGAAAGAAAGTTATACAAATTGCACTATATACACGTTATAGGCATATATGATCACAACTCATGGGCTTCCTGACACAGATTTTGCAAACAGATTCCTTAAGGTTCAGTCATAACTATGATAATATACAAGCTTATTTGATAAACCTTTAAACACTCTAAACTTAGTGTCAATTAAATTTAGAGCAATGCACCTTGTAGAAATAAAATGTTCATTTTAAAATAAAACCTTTCTTTTAACAAAAACCTGTCATGATACAGTGTACCTAGAGCCCTAGTTTAGACGTGTATGTGCAGTGTTGTAAGAGCACCGTGACAGGTGTGAGAATTGCTTGACATTTAAATTACGAACAGAGGTTTTGCAAATCGCAACTTTGTGGAGAGGCTTTTATTATGTAGCATACAAATAATGGTCTATTTCTTCTTCTCTACATCCTGCTCAGCGGCCTCCTTTGCCCTCTTGGCGCGGATGCCGAAGAGACGAGCGTTGGCACGAGCCATGCGCAGGCTGGCAAAAGCCTTGAATTTCTTCTCTTCCTCAGTGATCATGCGTGCCTTCTCCTTCTTGTGCACCTGCAGCAGAAAATCCACCGATAAGAGTTAAGCATGGGAATAAACTACAGAAATGTGGTAGTTTAAAAAGTAGAGCTGTAAGCAAGATATGATGAGGGGTGATTATACAGGAAAAAAGAAAAATACGTACGTTCTTAATTGGCATGACTGGTCCAGTAAGCTGTGTTGCCATCTTGATCTCTTCCGCCTGCAAAAAAGATTTAATAAATAAGAGTGTACAATACTAGTCTCAGGCATCTAAATACATTAAGGGATGTATAGAAATTTTTGCATGTGTTAGACTGCAAGACTAGATGGAACTGGTACCAGAACGTGATTAAAGTTAAACGTGTGTTAGTAGCACACTGAACCACTAATAGTTTTAATGTTGTATATTTAATGTCCTGCACTCATTTCACTGTTGCATTTGCACTCTAAATAGTTTTGCTCACTGTGACATGTTGAATCACGGTCCTGGACAAACATTTTGTCCGTGTATACAAGCTACATGCAGGGGAAAAACACCCACGTGACACTGTAGTTGCTGTATTTAATGCTTTTCACCCAGTCCAAATAATAAGTCACTCCTGCCACTCTTGGTTTTGTCCAACTGTCCCTGCTCTACTATGTCCCATAGAGCTTTATTATTTTTAGTAATGTCAAAACACATCCAACAAGACATTTTTTGACAGTACAACTGCTTTATACGGAGTCCCAACTGCAGGTATGAACTAAAGTTACAAGTGGGAAATAAAAAAAATGTTGGATCACACTAAGAGTTGAAGTAATTAAAATGTGATTTAGACAAACATATAGAGCTAGACATTTGACTGGACATTTGTCTGATATGACTGATCCATCTAAAGCTCTTTTGGGATTACAGCATACACAGGATTTAGCATCATCTAATTTAAACTTTGTGCAGGTTTAAAAATGTGACTACTACCTGTATCTTAGTTAATAGCTAATAAATATTCATCAATGTCTAAACCTGGCAATACAAATCATTAAAAAATTGCTGCATGCAAAGCAGTATCACTTACAGTGCTGTCTCCCTTCTTGGGTGCAGTAGACTTTCTGGGGAAGAGGATGAGTTTGGAGCGGTACACCTTCAGCCTTTGGACATTGGCGTGCAGGGACTCTGTGGATCTGTTGCGACGACGTGGGTCGACAGCAATGCCGATGGTGCGGGCCACTCTCTTGTTGATGCCAACAGCCTGAGACAAAAACAAACCATTAAATATGATCGGTCACAATTAAAACAGGATGACCAGCCATGTCGAGCACATCAGTCATCAGAACAAAGGGTTCAAGGAGAATCATCAAATATGTACAGAGATTCCGGAGAATTTGTCATCATCTGACTGTTGCTCGAGGACAAAGATGTAGAAAGGTATTCTTTACACAATTATGCAGAACCCAAAATTCCAGAAATGTTGCAAGTTTAGAAGACATGAAAACTAAAACTTTCAAATCACATGAGCCAATATTTTATTTACAATAGAAAATAATGTTAAAACAAATTTTACTTTTTTTTTTATTTAAAGCCCGCTACAGGTCTCAAAAGTTGGCACGGGGGCAACAAAGAGCTGAAAAAGGCAGACATTTTGAAAATGTTCAGCTGGAAGAAAATTTAGCAACTAATCGAGTTAATTGACATCAGGTCTGTAACATGATTCGCTTAAAAATAACAAATAAAAAAACCCTGAGAGGCAGAGTCTCTCAGAAGTAAAGATGGGCAAAGGCTCTCCAATCTGTGAACGAGTGCATAAAAAGATTGTGGAGTACTTTAAAAACGTTCCTCAACATCAAATAGACTTTGCATACATCTATAGTACATAACATGAAAAGATTCAGAGACTGGAGAAATCTCGGTGCGTAAGAGACAAGGCCAAAGACCTGTTGGATGCCAGTGGTCTTCGTGCCCTCAGACGACACTACATCACTCATCTCACAGCATGATTGGGTCTGACATTACTGAATGGGCCCAGAAATACTTCCAGAAACCACTGTTGGTAAACACAATCCACCAAACCATCTGCAGACACTATCTAAAACTCCATCATGCAAAAAGGAAGCCATAATGTGAACATGGTCCGGAAGTGCTGTCGTGTCCTGTGGGCGAAGGCTCATTTAAAATGGACTGTCAAAATGGAAAAGTGTTCTATGGTCAGACGAGTCCAAATTTGACATTTTTGTTTGAAATCTAAACGCAG
This sequence comes from Silurus aristotelis, assembly GCF_946808225.1. Lineage (NCBI taxonomy): Eukaryota > Metazoa > Chordata > Actinopteri > Siluriformes > Siluridae > Silurus > Silurus aristotelis. The sequence goes on from NC_139586.1 coordinate 13,955,065, forward strand.
CAAGTGAAATCACAGACGATGTACCCTCCAGGCTAAAGAGGAGGGAGACCTTCCAGCGTGTTATCAGCGCTCGGTTCAAAAGCAAACATAAGTGCATACATTATGGGCAGCTTAAATGTTTTGGAAGGCACTATGAATGCTGAAAGGTATATAAAGGATTTAGAGCAACAGATGCTCCCCTCCAGATGACTTCTATTTTAGGGAAAGCCTTACATATTTCAGAAGAACAATACAAAACCACATGCTGCAGAAATACTGCATTACAACAGCATGGCTTTGTAGTACAAGAGTCTGGGTGCTGTAATGGCCTGACTGCGGTCAAGATCGTTCACCAAGAGAACATTTGGTGCATCATTACCGAAGAATACGCCAAAGACGACCACAAACTCTTCAGCAGCTGGAAACCGATATTCAAACTGACGTCTTCAAACTGTTTTGAAAAGAAGAGATGCTACACCATGGTAAACTTGTCCCCATGCCAACTTTTTGAGACCTGTAGCAGACATCAAACTTGAAATGAGCTCATTTTGTGCATAAGTGTAAAATTGTAGTTTAAAATTGTATGTTCTGTGTCTTCTTTGTATCTATATTTCAAATATATGATTTGAAAGTATTTTGGTTTTAATTTAATTCTAATAAAAAAAATAAATAAATCCGGAATTCGGGTTGTAAAAATGCACCCAAAAAAATGCATTTAATGTTCAAAAATAAAATCAGTATTTTACACAAAATTAGGGACATATGTAAAACAATTTTATATCCAACACTAATCAGGTTTTTGGGGCAAAATAAGAGTTATGCCCCATTACCATTTATCCCATAAGTTATAAATCTGTACATTGTAGTTCCTTATTTACTTTTTATTTGGTTTACTATGCCATTGTGTGTATTATATTCTCTTTCATTGTGTGACTCTGGTTCTCTGCACTGTAAAACAAAGAACCAAAGAAAAATGCTTTATATTGAGTCATCTGAATATAATGTGAGAACCAAAGAACCTTCAACAAGTAACCATAGAGTGAACTCTGTAGAGCACTCCATCAATGCAAGTTTTAGATTAATAAATAAATTTTTTTTTTAAAAAGCACAATGTGTGACAATAAATATTCAAATGATCAATTTTTAAAAATTGCCTATTAAGGTGTTCACAACTCAGCCAGTCGAGAATCATTTATACCTTTATATATTGCTTTTTTTATATTCTATAACAGTAAAGATTAAAGCATCCACAGCCTTGTATGTAGACATTAGAATTATGACAAAAATGATGAACACAATCGCACCTTCAGCTCTTCCAGGGAGAAGCCCCGGCCAGCGCGGACCTTGTTGTGATAGCGGATTGTCGGACACCTGACAATGGGCCTCAGGGGTCCAGCAACTGGGCGAGGGGCAATATGACGAGCCTTCGCCTGACGAGCCTTACGTCTGTAACAAAGCGTCAGAAAAGCAGTTTAATGCAATATCAGATTAGCATTATATACTGTGGCACATCAGCCATGATTGCGGAAAAACAACCCAACCTGCTTTTTAATAAACAGCAGCAATTAATCTCAAATATAGATATTTATTGAGCACAACAGTCATCAGCCAAAAGGGTTCAAGGAGTATCATCAATAGATGTACAGAGATTCCGGAGAATGTCATCATCTGACTGTTGAGCGCGCGCGCGCTCTCTCACACACACACACACACACACACACACACACACACACACACACACTTAACTCAACCTTCTCTCTCAGACCACCCTTTTTATTTTTTTTTCAAGAACAGGTTTACATGAAAGAGCAGACAGAAAAGGGCACAAAAGCACGAGAGTTGATGTCTAGTCAGATTAATGAGAGTGAAGAATTCTTCAGTTTGATGCTATAAGAGATGACCGAGCTGAAACGTGACCCACCTGCGGAGTTTTCTTGCTGGTTGGTTGAACCAGGTGCGAACTCTCTTCTGCCAGTCTTTATGGAAGTGAGGGTTCAGGATCATTCCATTCCGGCTGGGGGCCATGACTGTTTATTTCCTATTCCAAATACACAGTAATGTTAGAGATGAGAAAACACAGCTTTCAGTGCGCACCGCACCACACACACACACACACACACACACACACACACACACACACACACACGCGAGAAGAAAACCTCACTATATTCCTGCAGTTAGCATTACTAGCCAACATGGCCACCAGGTAGCGACCTCTAGCAGCTATGAGACACTAGAGTGATAAAGAGCAAGTGTGGATTTATATGCTTATAACGTGAAATAAAAATACACACTGCATGTGACTGACTAATGAGAGGAAAATGACACGCATCCCCTATACACTGTTTTATTACAACCCGAATGTGTGCGTGTGTATACACCGCCAATTCTCCATTTAATTTCTCCCCTTACACACACTCTACACTCTCCATACTCATCAAATCTTACACACAACAAACCCCACGAGACTCCTGACCCACTCTGTGTGGTGTAAAAAACACACTCGGAAAGGATTAAAGCGGATAAAATTGATAACTAAGAAGGATGAGTTCACATACCGTCCAGGCGGAATATGGCCGAAAAGAAAAAGGAAGTTGAAACGCAGAGGCTTATGGGATATGAGGCAGACAGCCTATAGGAACAACGGGTTTAAAAACCAAACCGGAAGTGTAAAGCGTGAATCAGCCCGAACTAAAGTAGTGCAGTGCAGGGGATTATTATAACTAATAACATGCTTTTATTAGTTTTATAATTCATTTTTCAGTTCATTTATTTTATGTTCGACAGTTATTTATTTATTGCTTGTTTGTGTGTTAAATAAAGGGTTCACAACACGGTTTAATAATGTTGACTTTACACGTCTAATATAATGTCTAATATAAAAAAGGGGGAAAAAACAGACCTTTTTGTTCTTATTACTATTATTGTAACTATTATTATAAATACTATTGGTTTCGTTATTAGATATTAGTTATTATTTCGTTGCTGTTTTAGGTTTACAATAATGAAACAATATTATTATTATTATTATTATTATATAAAATTCGATAGTTACATATCAAATTTCTAAAATAAAAGACATTTTCTAGTTTCTTTTACTATAATGACTATAGTTTACTGATTATTAAGACTTTTATTATTATATTATATTATTAATCTTCTTCTTTCGGCTGCTCCCATTAGGGGTCGCCACAGCGGATCATCCGTCTCCATACCACCCTGTCCTCTACATCTGCCTCTTTTACATCAACTACCTGCATGTCTTCCCTCACCACATCCATAAACCTCCTCATTGGCCTTCCTCTTTTCCTCCTACCTGGTGGCTCCATCCTCAGCATTCTCCTACAAATATAATTCATATTATTGAGACACTAATAATGGAAAAAAATTATATACTATAAATATACTACATAATATAGATAGATTATTATTATTATTACAGTCGAACCCACTTACCTCGACCTCGGTTAACTCGCCAACCCTATTAAGTTGACGTTTTTGAAGTGGAACCGCCAAATTATGTCGCCGAACCCTAATATCTTGAGCACAAGGGGGGCAAATTTGCTACTTAATGTCGGATATGTCAGGAATCCCCCTGCCACGCCCCCTTCGGCGGCGGCATTTCCCGAAGCACCCTGCTTCTTCCCCCGTGCGCTCGTCACAGTCATGCTGATCACACACACCTGACTCTCATTCACTCACTCATCCCCGCTTCTATTTAAGCCCCTCACCTCCACACACTCGCGGTCCGTTATTGTTTGTGCATGAATGATGTGTTGGTTCATGGCGATGTGTGATCGCGTATACGTATCTCGCTACGTACCTTTCTTCTCGGACTCCCCATTCTCTCAACGGCACCCCGGATTACCCCGATCCTGCTGTTTTCCATGTTCACGCGGTCTGCACCACGTTTATCTGTTGCTGCCCCGCGCTGCGCTTTCCATAGCGTGGATCCGTGGATTCTCTACACGAACTGTCTCTGCTTTCACAGAACTTCTTGGACCGCGCTCCCGGAGCGCACCACTGGATATTGCTGCTATGCCACAAGTATTGGTGGATTAGCTCCTGAGTATTCTCAATAAACTTTGTTTGCGTTTACTTCGGCTTCCGCCTCCTTATCCGCATTACAGGTTATCTCGATCCGCATGACCAATCAAACAAATTGCGGCAACGCTGTTTTGTAACAAAACCTCCAAAAACACGTGCATATTTTCATTTAATATCGCAAAACATGTACATAAAGAAATTTCAAGCACGTTAATATATTGCCGCCATATTGGTTTTCGTTTATTTCGATCATCGGTTCCCTCAACGATTTTTGGCGTCCCCTAGGCCGGCGACATAACCGGGTTCCACTTTATTATTATTATTATTATTATTATTATTATTAATATTATTATTATTGATGTTGGAAACAACTTTGGTCACAAATATAAATAATTCAAAAGGAGGTTAACCGTGAAAGTCGTTGCATTTCCGAGTTTAAATCACTTCTTCTTCTTCTTCTTTCGGCTGCTCCCATTAGGGGGTCGCCACAGCAGATCATCCGTCTTCATACCACCCTGTCCTCTACATCTGCCTCTTTCACACCAACTACCTGCATGTCTTCCCTCACCACATCCATAAACCTCCTCCTTGGCCTTCCACTTTTCCTCCTTCCTGGTGGCTCCATCCTCAGCATTCTCCTACCAATATAACTCATGTCCCTCCTCTGCACATGTCCAAACCATCTTAATCTCGCCTCCCTCAATTTGTCACCAAAACGTCCTACATGTGCTGTACCTCTAATAAACTCATTTCAAATCTTGTCCACCCTCGTCACTCCCAATGAAAACCTTAACATCTTCAGCTCTGCTACCTCCTGCTCCATCTCCTGTCTTTTACTCAATGCCACTGTCTCTAATCCATACATCATCGCAGGTCTCACCACAGTCCTATAAACTTTCCCTTTTATTCTTGCAGATACCCTACTATCACAAATCACTCCTGTCACTCTTCTCCACCCACTCCACCCTGCCTGCACTCTTTTCTTTACTTCCCTAACACACTCTCCATTACTTTGCACTGTTGACCCCAGGTACCTGAACTCCTCCACCTTCTCCACCTCATCTCCCTGCAACTGCACCACTCCACTGCCCTCCCTCTCATTCACACACATGTACTCTGTCTTACTCCTACTGACTTTTATTCCCCTTCTCTCCAGCGCATATCTCCACCTCTCCAGGCTCTTCTCAACCTGCTCCCTACTCTCACCACAAATCACAATATCATCCACAAACATCATAGTCCAGGGAGACTCCTGCCTGACCTCGTCCGTCAACCTGTGCATCACCACTGCAAACAGTAAAGGGCTCAGGGCCGATCCTTGATGCAGTCCAACCTTCACCTTGAACCAGTCTGTCGTTCGTACTGCACACTTCACTGCTGTCACACTGTCCTTATACATGACCTGCACCACCCTCACATACTTCTCAGACACACCTGACTTCCTCATACAATACCACAGCCCCTCTCGGCACCCTGTCGTACGCTTTCTCTAAATCCACAAATACACAATGCAATTCCTTTTGTCCTTCACTATACTTCATCAACATTCTCAAAGCAAATAAGGCATCTGTGGTGCTCTTCCTCGGCATAATACCATACTGTTGCTCACAGATGGTCACCTCTTCTCTCAGCCTGGCTTCCACTACTCTTTCCCATAACTTCATGGTGTGACTGATCAACTTAATTCCCCTGTAGTTACTGCAGGTCTGCACATCTCCCTTATGCTTAAAGATCGGTACCAGCACACTTTTTCTCCATTCCTCAGGCATCTTCTCACCTTCCAGAATCTTGTTAAACAATCTGGTTAAAAACTCCACTGCCATCTCCCCTAAATATCTCCATGCTTCTACCGGTATGTCATCTGGTCCAACAGACTTTCCACTCTTCATCCTCTTAATCGCTGCTCTCACCTCCTCTTTACTAATCCTATCCACTTCCTGCTTTACCATCTTCACACCATCCAACCTTCTCTCTCTCTGATTTTCCTCATTCATCAGCTGCTCAAAATACTCCCTCCAACTTCTCAACACACTCTCCTCACTAGTCAACATATTTCCATCTCCATCCTTTATTGCTCTAATCTTTTCTCATCACTCTGTCGATCACACTTCTGTTTTGCCAACCTCTTTCCTCTTATGCTCTCCTGCACTTCCTCATTCCACCCCCATGTCTCTTTGTCTTACTTTCTATTTCCAGATGTCACACCAAGTACTTTTCTAGCTGCCTCCCTCATCACTCCTGCAGTAGTTACCCAATCCTCCAGCACCTCTTCACCACCACCGAGCCCCTGTCTGACCTCTTCCCTGAACCTCACACTACAGTGAGGTTCCCTGAACCTCTCCTCCTCTTCTTCTTCGCCTCCAAAACCATCCTACAGACCACAATCCATGCTGTCTAGCTACACTATCCCCTGCCAACACCTTACAGTCTCCTTCAGGTTGCATCTCCTACATGAAACATAGTCCACCTGTGTGCACCTTCCTCCACTCTTATACATCACCCTATAATCCTCATTCTTCCTAAAATATGTATTCGCCACTGCCATTTCCATCTTTTTAGCAAAATCTACCATCATCTGCCCTTCCACATTCCTCTCCTTAAAACCAAACCTACTTATCACCTCCTCATCACCTCTGTTCCCTTTACCTACATGCCCATTAAAGTCTGCCCCAATCACCAATCGTTCTTTCCTAGGTACACCATCTACCACTTCATCTAATTCACTCCAGAATCTTTCCTTCTCCTTCATCTCACAGCCCACTTGTGGAGCATAGGCACTGATGACATTTATCATCATTCCTTCAACTTCCAGCTTCACGTTCATCACCCTATCAGAAACTCTTTTCACCTCCACTACACTCTTACTGTACTCTTCCTTCAGAATCACCCCTACACCATTTCTCTTTCCATCCACACCATGAAAGAACAGTTTAAAGCCACCTCCAATGTTCCTGGTTTTACTCCTTTTCCACTTGGTCTCCTGAACACACAACACATCTATCTTTCTCCTCTCCATCATATCAGCTATCTCTCTCCCTTTACCAGTCATAATAACAACAATGAAAGTACCAACCTGAACCTCCACTCTCCTCCACTTCTCCTTCCCTGCCGTCTCTGTAGACGTCTTCCTCCTCTCCTTCTCCTCCTTCGGCCAACAGTAGCCCAATTTCCACCGGTACCCTGTTGGCCAACGATACCTGTGGCGGTCTTTCGTAACCCGGGCCTCGACCGATCCGGTATGAAATTCCTATTTGTGATCCGCATATTCGATTTGGCACATTTACGCTGGATGGCCTTCCTAACGCAACGCAACCCTCCCCGGGCTTGGGACAGGTGTTGTGCCTAATTCAAACCCCCGGTCTGAAATCAACACCCCCTTCGCGTGCACGCGGACAGTACCGCCGTATTTCCTGTAGATGGCACTAAAAACACGGAAGGTTGGGGTCAAATGTTTTCCTAGTCCTAACGTCAAAAGATCTATTTGAAGAAAACGTATACAGCTTCCTGTAAATGGCAGAATAAACTCAGGAATGTAATCATTAGCTTTTAAAACCACCTGCGTGAAATCTAACCGCGTATTTATTTTGCGTTAATACCTAGAGTAACTAAAATTACTCGGATTCACAAGTAAAAAAACATATTTAAATAGTTAATTTTATTTTATTAACATGGACATAACCTGAAACCCCCCCCCCCAACCCCACCAACAAACACACCTTGCTGTGATACACCTACACAAGTAATAATGTATGTGTAAAATACTACATTTAATCTAACAACATGGACAGCTGTATTATTTAGGCAAGCTGAATGTAAACCCCCTGCCTGAATTCTTCCCCCCCTTTATTTCTTTTTCTTTCATACTCAGAGTTACCAAACTTGCTGTGATACACCTACACAAGTAATAATATTTAATGCACAAAGTTTTGTTCGATTTATACAGACAGTTCTATTTTTCAAAATGTCCAAATATCTCGAGCTCATGCATGTAAAACTTACAAATCCATACAAAATAAAAATCCACTAATAGAAGAGGTGTATAAAAAGTGTTACTCCTTTATTTCTACTTTTGACAGGCATGACACAAAAAGTGCACTTGTGATGTCGCCTGGTTACATGATTGGTGGTACCACCGATTGCAGCAGTCACAGGCAATCTGAAATGTAGAGAAGACATAATTTTCTTCAAGGCACTAGACAGACACTGTAACCAATTATTCAATTGTGATAGATAGTGAAAAATCTTGCCCATAGAAAACAGTAAATACCCAGTTATTATCACCACTTTTCTCCCCACAGACATGGCACAACTGGATCAGGTCATCTAAAATAACCAATTCAAGTGAGAAGATTTTATGATTTGCATTGAATGTACAGTCAGTGAATATACATTCAAAATGTACATTGCAAAAGAAAATATATCGTATTTAAACCAAACGTACAGGTACATTTCTGCTAAACAAGCAGGTAGTCAAATGAGTTGGTGAGGATGATGGCAGATAGGTGTGGTGATTAAGAAGGATGTGCAGTTAATGACTAGGGAGGAAATGTAGAGAAGAGACTTTCTGCTGAATAGTGATCATGAACAGTTGTGCTCCTTTTTTTTGAGGCTGCTATGATTTTTTCAGGATTCATTTAAGAATGTAAAAAAATACCAGCATTTATCTTAAATGGAAATCTTTTCTAAAATTATAAGCCTATACAATCACTTTTTATTTATTTAACACGTCCTTGGTGAAAAAAAGTAGGCTATATTTTCAAAACAAAAAAAGGAAAAATTCAACACTGACCCAAACTTGTAGTATATATATATATATATATATATATATATATATATATATATATATATATATATATATATATATATATATATATATATATATAATTAGACCAATTGTTTCCACCATTGATAATAAATCAGAATATTAGAATTAATTCTAAAGGCTTGTGTGAAATAGAGGGGGGGGGGTAGAATTCAGGCAGGTGGTTTACATTCAGCTTGCCTAAATAATACCCCCATAAATAATACAGCTGTCCATGTTGTAAGATTAAATGTAGTATTTTACACATACATTATTACTTGTGTAGTTGTATCACAACAAGTTTGGTAACTCTATTTATAAAGGAAAAAGAAATAGAGCGGGCGTAGAATTCAGGCAGGGGTTTTTAAAAGCTAATGATTACATTCCTGAGTTTATTCTGCCATTTACAGGAAGCTCTATACGTTTTCTTTAAATTGATCTTTTGACGTTAGGACCAGGAAAACATTTGACCCCAACCTTCCGTGTTTTTAGTGCCATTTACAGGAAATACGGCGGTACTGTCCGCGTGCACGCGAAGGGGGTGTTGATTTCAGACCGGGGGTTTGAATTAGGCACAACACCGGCACTAAGAGTGCACTGGCGTGTGCCTCCCTAATGGCTGGGTTTCCGAGTTTAAATCACTAGGGGGCGCAAATAATTAAGCGTGTGTTTACAATGAAATAAAACTGCCCTGAAAGATTTATGGAGTGAGCTAAACTTCATCTACGTTTTCATCTTTAGCCTTCTTTCTGTGAAGACACTAAACACACAAAAACCTACATTGTTATATTTTAACATTTAAAGATTAAGATTTTATTATTATTTACGGTCAAAATTACAGTCATTTGCCTTTAAAAAAAACCACATTGCATATAAATTATGCAACACTTCAAGCCATTTAATATTTAGGTTCGTGTTAGGACTTTAGGTTTATTCTGGTGTACAGTCAAAGTACAAATACAGAGCAAATTTTTCAGGTTCATATTAGTAATGCTTGGCCTAAAGACCTTATAAAATATAGAAACTGTTTATTATTGTTATTAATAATCTAAAAAAAAAATAAAAAAAAATTACAGAAAAGCACACCATACAGACTAATCACAGACAATTCAGAAGGCCGAGTGATTCAATCTTTGGAGCAAGTCAGATCCATAAACTTCTGCAACCTTTCATAGAAATACTCGCACATCAAATGGAAAACGAATAAAGTGAAAAGGATAGATAAACACTGTGAGATGATTTACTAGATGATCCATATCTAGTCATGGTATAAACATCAATGAGATAAAGTTTGTTAATTTGCAAATGACGCCATGGCTTTTAGAAAGGCGCTTCAATGTGCATGTAAAATGATTTGAGTATATTTAAGACTTTCATACAAGGACAGACCTGTGAGAAGTATGTTTTTTAAAGATATGTTGATAGCTTGATTTCCAAAGGATCATTCAAAGATGGTGTTTCCATGAACACCGCCCCCCCCCCTCAAACACACACACACACACACACACACACACACACACACACACACGCACACACACACACGCAGCAGTTCATTAATCATTAATAATCCCCCCACTGCAACCCATCAGTTTCTTAATCTAAGGTCAAAGACCAAGGTGTTAAAGTATTTCCTGTCCTCGTTAAGCATCTGATAAGTGACTGGTGTCTCTTTGTACATAACAGGACAAATTAGTATACTTTGATCTTTGTAAGTTGCAATTAAACATGCACAAAGGTACTTGATTCATCAAGCATGCAGGAACAAAAACACTGCGATATACACCAAGGACTGAAAGATGAAATTCATATGTAGCGCTTATCTGAATTTATCTGCTCTACAGCCTCATGTAACTGACTTCATAGAATATTCCTGTTAGTGCACATTATCCTCAGTTCTCTGAATTCCTAGTAGAACAAGTACTGTCACATAAGCAAGAAGCTTTTAATTGAATAGGACAACTAGGAGAACAGAATACTAAAAAATATGTACATTTGAAATACAATACAAAACAACACAAGGGAGTAACAAGTGAGATAAGTGTGAAATGTGGAAAAATAAATGAAAGTAGTGGTTAATGAATTGAATAAAGGATACTCCACGGCTTGGTGCAAGTTATATAATTTTAATGCGCTCTGCTGTGCGGTCAGGCAGCTCTCCACCTTGTCATGCTTTAAAAACACACACATAACCGTGAATTATCCTTTGCTTTTTTATTTATTTTTTATTTATTTTTTTTTACATATTTTAATTACACATTTATTTAAAAACACATCCAGTTCCTTTGAAGATCAACCAGAAATACACTAGCAGATTATCCAGGTTTGTACACCTTTGCACACATGCACTGTTTAGAAGTAAAAGTCTGTTTGTTTTCAAGTTAGTTTTGTGTTATTTACTTTTTTAATTTATGTTGTTGTATGCAGCACCTTGGTTTTGGAGAAATGTTTCGTCTCACTCTTGTTCTGTACTGCATATGGTTAAAATAGGAACGACAGTAAAGCCACTTGACTTGGGTACCATTAGAATACTAATTTCAACACACTACAGTTTGGGACTCATTAATTCTCTCGGACACCTTTTAGCACAGATAGGATGCGAAATAGGATGCAGCATTAATCTGTCATAAATGCTGAAATATTGGAACAGGAAAATAACACAATTACATGTTCTCAACTCTACTGATACCTTTTGCAGGGAAACACCTGAACTCAACAACTCAAATGCAAAATGTCTTTTAAAAAGTTTATTGATTATACCTGCTGTCTAGTAGCAAAATCCCATTTATTAAAATATAGAGAAGCAGGTTACACAATAAACTTTAGTGTCATTACTGGTGTCCTTTCGTTGAAGTAAAATTCAAAAGTAAATTTACATCCTTATTTAATTCCAGCTAAAGCGCCAATGTTCCAATTTTTTTTTAAAGTACCCAAAATGGCCTACAGGTAGCTCAGAGGTATCTACAGGTCTTGTACCGCAGATCTCTTCCAAACATTAAAACTCTATAATCATAACATTTGAATTTGCATTGGGCTTTTGGCACTACAATTTCTTAATATTCAAAACACAAAGTAGATTTAACACATAATTCAATTAAACTACTCCAGTGACTTGATGTATTTCTCATAGGCAGCTTCATCCATAAGGGCTTCCAGTTCTCCAGGGTTTTCTATTGTCATCTTGATCAACCACCCTTGAAGACAGGAGAAAGAGTTAGGAGAGTACACCACACACACATATATGCACACACACACACACACACACACACACACACACATACACACACACACACACACACACACACACAAATACACACAAATACACACACACACACACACACACACACACACACACACACACACACACACACACACACACTCACCACGCTCATAGCAGGACGAGTTGACGAGTCCAGGGTTTTCTGTCAGTTCTGTGTTGATTTCGGTGACTTTTCCACTCAGAGGCGAGTACAGTTCACTAGCGGCCTTCACGCTTTCTAACACACCAAATTCCTCTGAGAGACAATGATTTGAAGATGTTGTGAAGCCAAAAATTAAACATTCCTTTTCTATAGCATGACTTGTGAAACAGAATCCGCATTTTTTTAATGTACATGAATGCACTGATATTATTTTTTTCTATATGTGCAGGAATATCATGAAACCGGAAATAATGTGGCAGGAGAAATTAATGAAAAAAGTTTAATATTTTCATAAAGCATTAGAGCTCACCCATTGGTTGAAGCTTTGTTCCAACCTCCGGCAGACCACAGTACACCACATCACCTAAAGCTTCCTGTTATAATATTATAATACAGGGAAATTATATATATATATATATATATATATATATATATATATATATATATATATATATATATATATATATATACATACATACATACACACACACACACACACACACACACACACACATATATATACATAAATAAATGTTAACTCTACACAAAAGACTCTCAACAATTTTAACTATAGTAGCTTAATCAGTCATTATCTATCTAATGTTACACTTTCATTTGCTTGGAGAAGGCAACTCACTGTTCTTATCATTGTTGTGCTTGCAAAACCCTTTGTCAGGATACAGCACAAAATGTATTAGGGACTGCTCCTAAATTGCCATGTGTTGTTATTGGAAACAGAACTGAACTCTGGACAGAGTGAATATGTTTAAAATGTCATTACTGTGACTGTTACTTCACGTGGTTGCCCTGCAGTGTCTACAGAGTGATGGCCAAAGGGCAACCATTTGGGAGATTAAATAGTTGAACTAAACTGGTTAGCCATTTCAGAGAAACTGGACTACACTAATAAATATTAAACACTGTAAAATCTCCTAACAGGAGCAAATTACTGACGGGAAGAACGTACCTGAGCATAAGCGGTGATTCCAACTGTACCAACATCTCTGTCTGCTCGTACCCATTCGTGTTTGTCTGTAAACCTGAGAGCTGCACACAAAACATGTGGTGATTTTAAACTAAACATGCACTTTAAGCGTATTACTCCAAACTCCAAACACTTTAGCAGTTTTTTTTTCTATCGCTTTACAGTCATATCTAGTGGACAGACAGAGAGACATTCAGGGAAATAATTTCTGATTTATTAATTTGTACATCTACTAATATACATTCAGCTACATCTTAAACACCATCACTGTTCACTCTGAAGTGATTTAGACATTTAGTCTGTCCAGCTTTGAACACTGCTCAAACACACCAGCTTTCAAAGCTTTACCTTTCATGCTTATACCCCTGTCAATACTATCACATTCCACTAACTACCCAAGCTGTAACTCACTGTACAGCACTGTACCTCTGTCGTTTAATCTCACTGCAGTCTGTGAAATCTGTATAAAGTTGTTTACACCAACACCTAGTAATAACAATGTCATACTGCGATGTAAACACTGCAAACAACCAATACTGTAATTTATCACAGGAAAAACAGCATCAACCAACCAAAAAAATCAACAACACCAACTGCATCACTAATAATTCAAGAAATGCATTTAATGTGTCTCAGGGTACAGTTTTAACCATTTAATACTAAATACTTAAACTTCACAGCAGCTGGTAACTAAGAATTCAATTTTAAATACTGAACAAGTGCAAGTTGCTGAAAAAGCTCCAAAATTGCATATTTAAAAATCGTCCCAAGTTTTTTAATGTCATGATGCACAATGTTTTGTTTTCTGAGACAGTCGTCAATTATAAGCATAGAAAAAAGCCACTCCTTCACTCAGACTGTAAAAAAGCCGAACACCATGTTCTATGCCTTTCAAAACACAAGCTCTTTCCTAAGGCAAAATAACCTCCCGTCATGTGACAGACTGTAATTCTCAGTAATTAGAACACCTTCATGTCAGGACCATACTAAGAACTGAGAATGGGTGGAAAATAATCCAGTCATATGTGCATGGGTAAGGTGTTTCCCTTTTCATTATCCCAATGCTAAAAATCTTGAATGTGAATGAATGTGGAGAGAGGGGAAAAAAATTATTGCAAAAAAACCTTGCACATTGCATACTGCAGCCACACTTGGAATTCCCTTCAGGCTAATAAAATGCCTCAATGGTTCCCAACACATCATAAAAATTCAGGTTTAGACCAGAGTGAGAATGGTGCGGAGATGTGGGAAAGCTGACATGATCTTCTGGAAGCAGTAAATGTTAAAACCTGTCAGACTCGCTCAAGAACTTTTAAGTCATTTTAGATGATGAAATATTAATGATAAAGCTTGTGCTGTACAGAAGAGTGAAAATTTAAACCTTCACTTTAGAAACTAAAGGTTCCTGAAAGCTCTTTAGGAAACTGAATTATTATAGAAAAATATTAATTTAACTTAAATGTTCTCAAAAAATAACCATCAAATGGTGCTGATTTTACACACATACCAATAGACCATTTCTATATGAGAGCATAAGTACAGTGGTAATTATCCCCCAATCTGAAACAAAACATCAACCCACAGCCAAAAGGAACGCAGCAGAGATCATATTTCAGGTGGGGGTTTTTTTTGTCATCAATCCAAAGCATAAGGTGAAATTATTATCTGAATAGTAAAAAATATATGAATATATAATGAACTCCCAAAACCATCTTATACCTACAGCAACTTCAGAGTTTCATGTAAACGGGATACTGTTCAATTTACTAATGGTCTCTTTTTTTCTCATTTGGATTTATACATTGTGTTGTGTATATACTGTATAGCAGTGTTGGGCAGTTACCAGTAACGCGTAACAAAGTTACTTTCTTTTTAAAAGTAACGCGTTACATTAGTAGTTACTGTCAAAAGTAACGTGTTACTTTTAAAAATAAAATAACTTTGTTACCGTTACCGTATGGTGCGTTACCCGTTACTTTTTTTTAATGAATGAATTTCGGCTGAAGCGTAGACTACAGCATAACCTGCTTACAGCAGAGAAGGATTGGTGGATTACCGGATTACCCTCTGCTGTGTCTTTCTGGTTCGAAACTCGTATCTACTGTGATAAACAGCAACTCCAATCTGTCAAAGCTCCTCCAGGAACTCCATGCTAGAAGCTAGAAGCTAACCCAGTGTTCTGTTCTACATTGTTGATAGTTTTCATACTTCAGCTGTGAAAGGAACATGTTTAAAAACTCAAAACAACAGCAGAAGCCACTTTAGTGTTTGATTCTGAAGCTTGTTTTGTTATTTATTTCAGAAATCCTTGTGATATATTCAGTTTGTGCTGGTCTGACTTTAATAAAATAGTGTTTAAAAATCACTTTGTGTTTAAGTCAGTTTTGTGTTTGTATAGATCATAACGCATAAAAGGGCATTAATGGGAACATTAAACATCGTTCTTTAAAAAAGTAACTAAAAAGTTACTTTTAACAGTAACGAACTACTTTTTGGTGTAAGTAATCAACAAAGTAACTAAGTTACTTTTTGAATCAAGTAATGAGTAATTGTAACTAGTTACTATTTTTTATTAACTAGCACAACACTGCTGTATAGTATAGTATGTCTCTATTCTTTTATATACATTTGCATTTATATATTTGCATTTATTTTTTCTTTGCTGCTGCAACAGAGAAATTTCCCCACTGTGGGACGAATAAAGGTACATCTTATCGTATCTTATCTTATCTTATCTTATCTTATCTTGCTCATCTCAGGACCCCTGTTTATAGTCAGATCATTTCTTCAATATACTGAAAGGTTTATATTCGAACACCGATACACTCTATTGATAATCCCACCATCCAGGATCAAGACTTTGGGAGTTTTTTGTTCGTTATTTTCGAGTGAACTTTTTACTAAAGGGTGATTTTTTTAATCACTGTCACTTTGAGACTTTTTGATGTTGGCAGTTCGTGTATCTGACTCATGCACAGCAGTGCTGGGGTGAGGATTGATGATCTTTATTTGTTGTAAAGAACAGAAGAAATACTTCTGTACCAAATAAAGTAGACACAAGCAGGGCGTTTACTATTAACCGGACTGACCAAGAGATCCAAACTCAGCAAAAATTAACAAGTAAGTCGACATTTAATCGAAACCGGTTCAGGATATATGGGTGTTGGTGTATTCAGGAAAATTGTTTTAAAAGAAAATTGTTTATTTTACCTTGGGAAAGCCAGGAGGTCGTGCAGAAAGTCCGTGAAATAGATCTACTCGTCCTTCTTAGTGTCTGGGACCCCACGCTTCTAGGCAGTGAGCGCAACACTACTGGAAAGTTGCAGGAAAAGCGGCAGAACGTCGCGCACATCGCCATCTTTATCCCTCAATGAAACCGCACCACACCGTGCGCGCTCCCGACGAGGGCGGACGCGCGCACCCGTTGGCCAGAAGACAAACTGTCTGGCAGGTATCACGTTCAAGTTCACCGTGGATGATAAATCTAAAATATGCATGATTGTATAAAGAGGTCGATTTCAATCAGGGATGCATGGGAGCGACGTGCCTTACAGAATACAATATTTTTTATTTAATCTTTTTTAGTGTTTTAAAAAGAAATCTAGATGAAATAACTCACTTTCAAAGTACATCGATTAGTTGCAACCGATTCATTGTTTAATCCATGAATTGGAATCGGATCATTTAGAGTGACCTTTAAAAGTAATAATTTATTTAGAAGACAAAACACAATAAAAACATGGATCTTTCCACCCAGTCGAATATGTGCATTAATCTGGCTGATAAAATATTGTGTATTGGTTATAGGAATTACGACTCATATTAGTGAGTCCTGACAATCGGCTCAATTTACAAAAAGAGTCGACTCTTGTAGCAGTTTCAGTCGATATTCTGACATATATATTTGCACACACACACACACACACACACACACATTTATACATATATAAAATGTGAAACATGCGGCAGCAAGTTTTTTTTTTTTATATTTCTCTGAACCTCAATGCACAAGGAAACTTGGGTGTTATAGGAAACATATGTTAATAATATTGGATTCTTGAATGTTCTAGGAATTGTGGGATCAAATACTTACTTACAAATTAATTTATAACCCTTCTTTAACCTTTTTTATTTTCTGGATTTTTTTTATTTCTTTTCTTTCTCTCTCTCTGTTAAAATAAACTTAGACTGCAAGAGTTCTAGACTGCTCATTTCTTTGTAAGGGCATAAATGTACAAACTCAGCCTATCTATCTATCTATCTATCTATCTATCTATCTATCTATCTATCTATCTATCTATCTATCTATCTATCTATCTATCTATCTATCTATCTAGGCAAAAGTATTCGCTCACCTGCCTTCACATGCAAATGAACTTGATTAACATCCAATTCTTAATCTATAGGCTTTGATATGATGTTGGCCACAAGGTTTATTAGTGTGTTAATTTTTTTTTACCATTGACCCAGAAGTGCATTTGTAAGGTCAGACACTGATGGTGGACGAGGAGTCTTGGATCACAGTCTCCGCTCTAATGTATCCCAAAGGTGTTTTATCGGGTTGAGGTCCGGACTCTATGCAGGAAAGTCATGTTTTTCCACACCAAACTCACTCATCCATGTCTTTATGCTTTGTGCACTGGTGCAGTCATGTTGGAACAGGAACGGGCCGTCCCCAAACTGTTTCCACAAAGTTGGGAGCGTGAAATTGTCTAAAATGTCTCTGTATTTAGTATTAAGTTTCTTTCACTGGAACTAAGGGGTCGAGCCCAACTCCTGAAAAACAACCCCACATCATAATCCCCCCATACCCATACCACGCTGGAATCCACTGATTTGCTTCTACAAATGTTTGTAGTAGCAGCCTGCATGCCCCAGTGCTTGATTTTATACACCTGAATTTAATGATTTGGATGGGTGACTTTTGGCAATAGTGTAATTTATATATATATATAATATATATATATATATATATATATATATATATATATAAAAATAAAATGAGAGAGAGAGAGAGATATTTTATAAATATAAAGACAAAACAAATATGGG
>NC_139586.1:13978347-14452638 GCF_946808225.1 Silurus aristotelis
CTGCAACACAGCAATCAGAGAATTCAGTACATTACAATCACAACAAAAGTTTTAATCCAGTTTAAAAAGTTAAAATAGAAAAAAGGGAGCGATTGAATAGGGAGATAGAGATCTCACACATACATAACACACACAGGTAGTCCCTGACTTAAGATGGAGATGCGTTACAATGGCACCATCGCAACTCGAAAATATCTAGACATGTTGAGACATAGCCTAGGCTACCCATTAGTCTTAAATAATGGTGATCAGTATTGGGTGATATTCTGTAATTTGTTAATTTAACAAATTACAGTACATGGTTTGGCAAAACGCAGCATTTTACACTTCCATAGAAATGTTTTATAATTTTAAATGCCATCATCCACCCCTGTCGATTATAGATCCACTTGTCAACAGCAGCAGCGGGTCGAAGGGAACAGACAAAACCAAATTGGGAATAGATAGATACATGCTAATAAATTAACACATTAAAAATAAATGTTTGATATTTTTTCTATGCTAAAGTTATATTCTTTTGTTCCAGCCCACTTAACACTGCACAAAATGAAATGTGTGGCCCGGGACATAAAATGAGCTCAACACCCCCGGCTGTAGATTGCATTCTCACCTCAAGGAAACCAAGCTGGTCTAAGAAGCTTCGCAGGTAAGTGATGATTTTGGAACGAGTCACAAACTTTTGCCTCACAGTGTCATTCAGGATCAAATCCAAATAGCGCTGACGAAACCTAGTTTCCTAACAATCACACAAAGGGTGAAAGTACAATTTGTGTTTATCATTTTAACTAGGCTAATAAGAAATGTAAGCGTGGAAATGTGTAAGGAAGAATGCTGACTTTGTCCTTTAGACCAAAATGCAGGTGAGGAAGCATGTGAAGACATGGAGACAGCAGGGTCATCTCTATGGGGATGATGCTTAGCTCGCCTTTCTTCGTCTTCCCAGGATTACCACGAACACCAATGATGTCACCACGACGCAATTTATTATTGATGTGAACAAAGTCTTCCTCTGACTTGTAATTTCTGAATAAAAGAAAAGCAACATACATTTTATTAATGAATGTACAGTCGAGGAATACTGGGACTTAAAACCAGTGAAATGAGTGTGTGTCTCGTACCTAGAGTTTGCCATAACCTGAAGCTTGACGCCCTCTC
Source organism: Silurus aristotelis (assembly GCF_946808225.1). Lineage (NCBI taxonomy): Eukaryota > Metazoa > Chordata > Actinopteri > Siluriformes > Siluridae > Silurus > Silurus aristotelis. The sequence continues at coordinate 13,979,503 of NC_139586.1, forward strand.
CTCTCAGGTCATAGAAGATCAGTTTGGCCCCTGAGGCTCTCTTGGCATGAACACGACCTAATAAACAAATAGCATTAAAAAATATAATCTTTTAAAATGCAGAGCTAAAAATTTAACAAAACAGTCAAGATTTTTACCTGACACATTAAGAACAACATCTGATAGCTGCTCCCCAGGCTGTAGGTGATTGTATTTCTCTATAAACTCAGTAAGGGACAAGTCCACATGAAACTTGTGGGGATAGGGGTCTTCAACGGTACCCTTTAGAGCCTGGATGGTTTGCGTGCGGATCTTGAAGTATTGCTATATAAACACACAGTATGGCTGTTAGTCAAACATTTAACACTTTGTGCCAGTGGTGAGCGAGTGGAGGGCAGAGCCGGACAAACAAACAGAGAGCACTGATTAGTCTTTACTAATCATCTCCGCCCTCCACTCGCTCACCGCTGGCACACAAAATTAATTGTAATTATTGTAAAGGATTTTAAAGAAACCAGATGGTTCAGGTTACATGCTTTCTGTATTAAGTTATAATTAAAAATTCAGATAAAATTTCTATCAATTATTCTATTTGTAAGAACAACCATATATGTTAGAATGCTGTTTCATCTCCTTTACTAGGTTCCTTTTCACAGCTTAATACAACGTTAATTCATCTGTACAATGCAATGACAATAAGCTTTTATCTATCTATCCATCCAAAAAATATAAGTGCTGTCCAAAGATGCTCCTGATCCACAATAGCAAATGACTCACGTTTGGGTCGAGAGTCTCCTCATCCATTCCATCCACCTGCTGCTGCTGTTTGTCATTTGCCTCCTTATTTTGTGATGCTTGGTCCTTGATCTTGGCCTCCTTCTCTGCTGTTTTCTTCTCTGCCTTCATGCGCCTCTTCAGCTCACTGTAACACAGACAAGTTACTGTGCCTCAAAGCCTTGCGACATTTAAGCAACAATGATATCTTGTGATCATGATTCAAAATTGTGCACAAAGGATCAGTGTGGTAGCGAATAGGGAGAGGCAATATGGCTTCTAATGTCGAGTTCTAAACCTTCGGCACGACGTAGGCGTCCTCCTACCTGTATAAGCTGACTGGCTTTGTCGAATTCCGGAGCTAAAGTGAGTAATCAACTTGTAGTGGATACGGGCTTACCAGAGTTTAGTTGTTTGTATTCCTCTGGAAAACTGTCTTGTTGAATGTTACGAAAGAGATGTTCTGCTGTCACATAGTCCTTAGCTGTAGGTCAACTAGGTTGATCCAAATCACTTTGACAGTGTTGAACTGTGGCTTCAACAAGGTCTTTCCGAGAATTGTACTCACTGGGATTTAAGGGCTTTGATGTTTGTGTGACATCACAGAATATACTGGCTCTCCTTTCCACTTTATCTTCAGGGGTTTTAAGGGATGGCAGGGTTGGCCACTCTGATTCAGCTTAAAATAAAAAGGGTGGACCTTGACCCCACCTGTTTGGTGTAACAAGCTCTACTAAGCTGCGCTCCTTTGTAAGATCATCGGCTGGATTTCTGGCTGTATCTACGTATCGTCATTCATGTGACTCAGTTAGGTCTTGGATTTCTGCTATCCTTGTGCCTACAAAGACTTTAAAGCTGCAAGATTCAGATATTATCCATGAAAGAACTGTGGTTGAATCAGACCATAAGATCACTCGGCTGATCATTTTTGAGCAACTTCGATAGTTGAGCACCAATAAGAGCTGCCCATAGCTCAAGCCTAGGAACGGTTTGTCTACGTTTAGGAGCAACTTTGGATCTGCCATTCAGGAAAGCAAGCTCAAATCAAATCAAATTTTATTTGTCACATACACATACATACAGGGTACGACATGCAGTGAAATGCTTATTACGACGGTCCGGAATGAGGGAATAGGATGGGGAGAAAAATAATACAAAGAAAAAGAAGACTGATAAATAAAGTATAAAAACTATATAAAATAAAATATAAGAATATATAAAGATATAGTTATATATGTATATGAAAGAAAAAGGATGTATATACAAAAAATGCTTATGGCAGTAAACAGTGAAACAGTAAACAATAGACAATTTAAAAGTGGTTTAGATTGTCCATAAAGTGTCCACGTGCGGTATGGTGTGGTGTAAATGTCCACAAGTGTGTCCATAAGCTGTATTCTACCTTCGTGATCTTTAGTTCTCAGGTATGCAACAGTGCTGTATGCTTGCTCTGAAGCATCACAGAAGATATGAATTTGAATTTTCATGGTATTGGGCTTATCCATATCTGGAGTCACTTAACATCGGGAAAGTGTGACTCGAGAAAGAGTGGGGAGATCATTTTCCCATTCACACCAGGCTTTCACGAGATCTGTGGGCAACATAGGGTCATCCCAAACTCTTTGTTTGTTCCACAACTGCTGAATTAGAATTTTAGCACGGGTGGTGAAGGGAAGGATAAATCCCAAAGGATCATACTGTCTTGCTACTATATTATAGATATGCCGCATAGTGGGTGTGGTTTTTGGTGTTGGGCGGTGTTTGTAACCGAGTATATCTAAGTTATAGTTCCATCTCAGTCCAAGAGTGAATTCTTGGGGATCGGTCTTGTCATGTGATAACTAAAGCTCAATGCTATCTGAACGGGCCTCTTTGGGGAGATGATTAATGACCTTTGGGATGTTACAGACCCACTGCCCAATCTCAAATTCACTACTAGCAAGAAGGCCACATAACCCATCCACTACCTGCTTGGCATCATCTGCAGTCATTAAGCTTTTAAGGCAGTTGTCTACATAAAAGTTCCTTTCAACTGTCAATCTGAGTGTATCATCAGGTTGGGTGTTGTCGAGAACATGGCGTTGCAAGGCATAGATGGCACAACAGGGGCTACAAGTTGTGCCAAAGGGTAGCACTTGCCACTCAGATACTGGGAAGGTTACTGGTTTGTAGTAAATTCATAATATAAAATTGTTTACTCCGATATAATTGATCAAATTATCATATTGCAGAGCCCTATTGACAAAAGGTTGGTTGTGTTTTTTTTTACCCCCTCCACAAACACATTAGACATAAACACCACCAACCTTTTGTCACCTCTCCAGCGACATCCTTCAATAAGCGTAGGCACCGCTTGCCGAATGTGAGGCACAAACTTCTGCACCCGTAACCCGACAGCCCGGCACACGGGCTGCCTGGCAGCTCTGACCAGCGTCAACATGATGCGCAGGTCCTGAACCAAGAAAACGCACAGGTCAGGCTTATTTCTTCACCACCTCACCCACGTCCATGAACAAAGTAATCTTTAGTTTGTTTTTACACTTTAGAGAATTCAATAAACAACATTTTTTTAGCTATGGGGTGTGTGAGAAAATGTACTTGCAAAACTTCCTTCTAGACGGACAGTAGTATAGTTTTTTTACTGCTGCCAGCTCGACATGTTGCTTACTACGGTTGTAAAGAGTGTTTTTTTTTTTTTTTTTTTAAAGTGACTGTGGTCGTTCTTATCTTTGTGGCTTCTTATTTCGATATTCAAACTTGACAGTGCTTTATGTCTAAACAGGGATCTTCGAGAATTAAGACATGGGCTGACACAAACATGGAAGATTTTCAAATAGTAGCCACGTTTACATGAACACTTTTTTGTCATTAAAAGATCCAGTGGACTGTTTACATTAGATGTTATCTAATCCGATATTTTGTATACATGTGCCTGCATTTCAGTTGGAATGACTTTGACATGTGCACATTAGCCTATGTCCTGTCAACATGTTTCATTATTTCTTGTGTGTGCTATTTTTATGTAAAGTGTTGCTCTTAATCAAGCAACAGCATGAATTTGTAGGCATACTACTGCTGGACGGTTTGAGGAAAAGACGGCCACACAAAGCTGAGCATTTTGCTGGCTGTGCATCTCTAAGGAGCATCTCAATACTACCCCTCCCTCCTCCGAAAAGCAGAAGCGTGTGGATGAAGGTCCGTAGTAAGGACTGGAGGAAGCGGGACGTATTGCTGGAATATAGTGACCTGGAAAGGAAGCTAAACTTTCGCATGAGTTGCTGTTTGTGTGGACTGGTAGAGAGATTTACGACCCCAAAAGAGGAGAACGGAAGAAATTACATTTCCCTAATTATGAGAGTCGCGGTTGTTTTATACAAACTCGGAAGCCGTGCGGAATACCGTGTTGTGGCAAATCAAGTGTTCACAAGAGCACAGCAAAAAAGTTAATTAATAACTTTTGCAAAGGAATGATGAATGGGCTGATGAAATCGCATGTAGATTTGAGGAACCGCATTTTGTCCCTTAATTAACGGGTCTAAACAAAAACAGTAATCGGTTTAACACCTTTACATGGCAGAATTTTTATTTTATTCAGATTAAAGAAAGGTTTATCCCACCCGTCTCAAACTGATTACAATTTAATTTGGGCATTTTTATTTTGATTCAGGTGTTTATATCCTAAACGCACCTAGAGAAAGAGCTGCAAATATGATGAAGCTCAAAAGTGTGTATTTCACCCGTACCCACTTCAAAGATTTATCGATAAATAAATAATACCAACAAAAACTATATTTCGTAAAGCAGTGGTCATGTATATATCATATATCATATCTTGCACATGAAAACAGAACAGCATCATCTGTAGTTCAGAAAGTGGTGTTGATGAAATCTTTCTAATTATTAAGATTTGACTAATCGTTCAGGTTCTAATCAATGAATGCCAAACATCAATAAATGCAAGACAAGCCACATATAAATAACACCAACCTAGTGGGGGAATGTTTAGGATTAAAACAGCTCTACGATTCAGATAAACTTTAGACGGTAAACCTAATATTGGAAATTAATTAATATTTAATAAAATCAATCCATCCATCCATTCCACTGACTTCCGCTCTCAAGCACGTGAATGCTAGAGACAGAAACCACAAGTTAAATGCTAACATTTCCATAACACAAAAGGAATTTGGAGGAATCTGGCCCACAAAATTGGATGCACATAAAAACATGTGACTAACACAGCATGATCTCTTCAGAAAATCCAAAACAGAGGAATCACTGATTACGGTAGTCATCCTTTTTAGTCGGACCTCAAAAAGGAGAGAAATAACATAAGAAGAGATGTTTCTTTATACACAACAGACAGTATATTAACATTGGTGTTTGATATCAAATCAGGGTCTGAGGAGGAAATCTGATTGTTGAAGGTCTGGTAGTCCCGCCCCTTAAAAATGCCTGACACAAGCGCCATCCAAACACTGAGCAGCATTCCGACCCGGAAGTCAGTTTTTTCAGGACCAGAGTGCACATGTGCAGAAGCACAACTTCTTTTCTTTTTTTAAACCACGTTTTACACACTTACCAGGTTTCTTGTCCAAGAAAGAAGATTAATCTCGACTATTGCATATTATATATGTAAAACAAGATGCTGCAAAAACCGAAATCAAGAACATCTTAGTATACACGGTATAGTGTATACACCTGGTCTGAGTATTAGATGATTCCCAGGCATTTTTTTTCCCAAAATCAGGGCAAGTGCAGGACTCTGTACAAGTTCAAGTGATTTATTTTGTAATCATCTAGTCTCTAGCTGAGAAACAATCGAAATTAAGAGCGTTCCGAGACCGCGTCACAGGAGCCACACGACTAAATACCGGAACCGTCTGGAATAAGCACTATCATAAAAACACACTAGATAGTATGGTAGTTACACGTAGATTTACATATCTAGATCCATAAATTAATTCTATTTAAAGCGCATTCTTTACACTCATCTGTATAATATTTAGCTAAAGTTACACCCAAGCATGTTAATGTTACATCATTCATTACAGATTAGAAACCGAAAGCGTTTCTTTCCTGTCTTCCTTTAAAACTACAAAAATACTGCGCCATAAATTATTTCAACCATTTACAGTCCGTCCTATATATCTCGTGTTATTATAAATAGATCATTCGCATACTTTTTACTGAGTTTCTCTCCATCTGCCACCACGTCCGCCATTTTGTCCAAGTTTCCGCGCTGCTGCTGCAATCCAGCAGGGGTTTTTTTTTTCGTTCCTTCTTCCCAACCGCCCCCCCCCCCCAAAGCCCCGCCTTCTATGATCTGATTGGATTAAACTGTAGTCGTCAAATCCGAAAACCCGTCCACGCGTTCATGTGGCCAATCCACGCGCACAGAATTTGCAGCCGCCGGTATAAAAAGTGAAGCGGACACTGCGCGAGCTACGACAAATCGTATCAGTTGTGTGGCATCAGGTGCCAGTTGACACCATCATACAAACTGTTCAGCCCAATTCTCACCTTAGCCTTTTCTTTTTGTTTTTATTTCCTTTTACTCATTCAGTTATCTGCCCAATTACTAGCCATTTTCACCAAAGCCCCACAATCAAGATCTGTCTATAAAATTATACAAGCATTCTGGACCGAAAGCCAGTTATTCAGGTTTCTTCACTTAATACATTTGTGCCGAGGCCATGATGTAACTGTTTAATTTCACCACACTCTCCCTGTGTATAGGTACACACTACAAGAGGTTAAAGAATATTGTTTTACAAAAGTTAACAAAAAGAGTCAGTGTCTGTACTTTATAAAGGTCAGTTGCAGTTTTAGAGAAACCTTCGGGACAGAGAAGTCTTCACAATTTCTCAGTTACAAGACATGATGCATGTTTTATATCATTAAGTTCAAAAGAAAAGGAAAACAAAAAGTTATGCTTATAATGGAAATATTGTTTAGAGCTGCTATAAACATGAGCAAGAACCTCTAAAGTTGGAAATCGTCGTAGAAGTTTTCATTCATCCATCCATCCAGACCAATAATATTTATTGATAACATCAAGCATACAGAAAAAAATACAAGAAGACAAATGCATAAATGATGTAAAAGATGAACAATATATTTATGTATACTGCCTTTTTTTTTTTTCTTCTTTTAAATAAAGCAAATAAAATATGTATGTTACCAGATTTACCCTGACACGCATCAGGTTGGCTCTCAGTACACACCACATGTTTACTTCTAACAAACCAATTCATATCACCCAGTGACGCTCTGGGAACTGAACTTCAGTGAACTGAGTTTAATGTCTGTTTTTCTTCCCCGTAAGCAGGAACGTACAACCACAATATCACAAAAATCTGAAAGTAAAGAATAAATGGCAAAAAAAAAATGACAATGTTAGAGGTTCCCAGCTGTTAAAAAGAAAGCTGATTACACAAGGAAGAAATAATATGAAAACAAATAAAAATAAAGATACACTGAGTTAACTGCATAGCTGCTTAAAGTAAAACGTGAACTGAAGATATTCTGAATGAAGATATTCAGTAGATACTGTAGATATATGCATATAAATGTTTGTGGTTGTGTGTGCATGTATATATGAACTGAATATCTGTGTATAAAATAAAAGGAAAAAATTTAATTGGTCCAATGTGAGATGAGGTCATACGTTACATTTTGTTGGTTGAAAAAGAAAAAAAGAAAAAAAGAAAAAGAAACAAAAGACAGATTTATTTTTTCTTAATCCAGTAGTTAAAACTGTTCTAGCAACTATTACTTCGAAAAATTTGTAAAAGCAACAAATTCTGAATCTTTACATTATCAGATGGAAATAAACTGAACAAATAATTAATGTTACCTATGACCAATGTTTACAGATAATATATATATATTTTTTAGATTTTTAAAAACAAATTTAACAGAGGCAGTCTTTTCTTAGATTAGATTTTTTTTTTTGGATATATAAATTACATAATATACATGTTTTCAAAATCTGGCAGAAGAGAAAATCTTGTTATATAGTCACATAAATATTTACTCACAGAAACAAACAATTAACTGCAAATCTGTCCTGTACAGAGATGAAGGCCAATCACAGACAGCACTTTCTCCAGGTTAAGTTCACAGCTCTTCCCTTAACACAGGGCTCCTTTAAAGATCCAAAAGATCACTCAACCTACAGAGAGGTCTGAATAGTCACTATTCAAAAGTAGCAATAAAAAGTCCTAAAAAGAAGCTATCTGACGGCAGTTATCTCAGTTAAAGCTCAAATGAGCTATGTTTTTAATATTACACAGAGCGGGGGCCCTTGTAATGTATGCAAATATATTCATAGAAAGAAAAAAAAAAAACAAAAAAAAACAAAACCAAAACACATTCTGCCATCTGACTCATTAGCCAGATATCTCTGTAAAAGAAGAAAATTGGCAGCTTTACAACAAGCTTGGCAGTAAACTTGCATGATATTTTACTTTCATTCTTGACCTAGCAGCCTTTTCGCCCCAATTATCAACCTTCTGAGCCATAAAACTGGCCAGATTTATAGTAGTGTAAAAGGTGCCAACTCACCCCAAGGCCTGCAGTCGAAGCATTGACTGATCCTATGCTACACTGAATAATAATGTTCTGCTTTATTTTTAATATTCTATTTGTATTTACAAGATTAACAAAGTTAAATGGGTAATTAATGTTGTCTCCATGATTGTAGTAAGAAATTAATAATAATTAAAAAACAAAACAAATGGAAAGGACAGCGTTAAATGTCATGAACATGGACAGGGTGATAAAGCGTTCCAGACGCAACATAATAAACAATCAAATCCAGCAAGGAGCATGAACAATAAGATCTGTCTATACCTTAGAAGTTTTAAAGTATGGACATGCTGTCAGTATGACATTTGTGGGTAAGACAGGAAAACTTGCACATAAAAAAAAAGACCGGTCAGACATTTAGTTGACTCTAAAAGCAAACAAAATGCAAAAGTGCTACAGGGGCAAAACAAAGTTTTTAAACTTTTCTCTTTTTCTCAGTGTTTCTTTCATTATTTGATTAATGTAAAAGTTTTTTTTTTAAATAGAAATACTGCATTAGTAACAGGTACACATAGAAATATTTGCATACTTAGTTGCCAATGCAACTACATAAAAATAAAAAAAAATTAGAAAAAGTGCTTTTATTACAAGATATGCTTCACGTACAGCTAAAGAAAAAAACACCACAAGCTCTGTGACATTTACATGTTTCCACTTGCTGATAAAAAAAACTAAATTCACACTGCATCGTGATTCCTCTGCCGTTTCTTTGAAGAAGCCTGTGTTGGGAGGAAAAGTGGATAAAATCATTGTATTATAGAGGACAATAGAGAAGACAAACAGCAAAATGCTTAGTGTGGAAAGTAAAGTTCTGCCCTTGACTGTATTTTGGAAACTGGGCAAACTTTTTTAATGAAAACATTTATATTAAGGGTCTTTTATGTGCTTTTAATAGTTACCTGTAGGATCAATAAGGTCCTAGTATGAGCGGGAGAGGCTGTTGCTTTGCTCCTGAAGGCTCACAAGCAGGTCATCGATCTTCTCCATGTTCTGCGATGTGGTGAGTGGACTCTGAACATTTCCAGATTCGCTCATGGGCGAATTAATTAAGGAATGTATCACCCCTTCATTCTCTCTATGGTTCTGGCTAATGGCAATTATCTGGTTTGAGAGTGTGCTTCCTTGGGAGTTCATCATCTGACCACACTCTACAACAGATGAAAAATGTAGTTAGCTGACAGTGCAAGTCAAAGCTCCAATTTGCTACCAGGTGTCCAATAAAATTATATTATTGTTCTAAAAGATATGAATTTGACAAATGACATGCTAAATATGTACATCAATATACACTATGACAATTTGTATCCTTTATAGGAGCAACTTTATGTAGCTATAGTCGTTATGCTTACATTTATTGTGTGGTGTTTACATCTTTGAAAAAAGGTTGAAAGCATTAATGAAGCATTTTGGCTATGTGCTGTAGTCACTAAAAAGGCAGTATTTGAATATGTCTTTGTTTTTATGAGCTGACTGTATGTTTCAGGGATATTAACAGATGTCTCTTGGAAGCCTGATTCTGAAGATTCTCTCTAGCATCTTTTCAAGCAATTTGGATTAGATTTTTTAAACAGAGGCTCACTTATCAGCATCAGCTGGCTTTTTAACCTTCCTTGAAATATAAAAACCAGTTGGGGGCATTATGTTTGAACAAACCTATTAGGGAGAAAAAACTTCTTTGGTTATTGGATGACTAAAGTAAAAATAAACTAATAAACTAATAAATAAATAAAATAATAAAATAATGACATGGGCTGAAAATCTGTCCACCCTGCTTTTTCCAGTAGTTTACTTAGAACAGATTAGACATGTGTATCATGCATACCATTCTGTATTTCATAAAGGAAAAGGTTAGGCCGCTGGTTCTGATTGGACTGGCTGAGGCTTCCATTCACTGTGGTCTGGAACAGGGATCCTGGTTGCTGTACCGGTGATGAGGTGGTGGTCTGATGTCCAGCCACACTGCTCTGTGCAGCAAAAAGCACCTCCTGTGAGGCATGCTGTGATGCATGAGGCATTCTCGGCATGTCAGACTGGGCTATAAAGAGATTCACAGAAGGCTGAGAACCAGGGCCTGGACTCGGTGCAAGCTGCATTGGCTGTTGATCCTGGAAAAGCTGTTGCTTGCTCGCAGACTGATTATCCACAACAGTGCTCTGATCTTGGAAAGACATGGGCTCAGATGGCACTTCCTGCCTGACGGTAATCATGCCATTCTGCGGGTAGGATAGTGATGGATTCTGCTGCTCTGGAGAAATTAGGCTTGTGGTATTCATTGAAGACATTGCTGGCTGACCAGGGAACATGAGGCTAGATGGCGGCTGTTCTGGTGACATTCCTGAGCTTAGGGAGTTATAGAGCAACCCGGTCTGGTGCTTGTTATTTGGTGTTTGTTGGATGTTCTGAAACAGGGAGCCTGGCTGAGTTTGTGAGGCCTGCTGTGTGGACTGCTGTTCCATGGGTGTGCTCTGTTGAATGGTGGACAGCTGGCTTGTGCCTTGGAACACGGATTGTGGTTTAAGGCCAGATGTCTGCATAGAGTTAAGAAAAGCTAGCTGCTGGGACTGATTGTTATTTCCTGAAAGCTGACCAGGTAAGGCATTTTGAGAGAGAAACATACTATTCGCAGTGTGTTGAGGTTCTGCGGTCAAGTTGGACCCATCAAGAACGTTCATGGTGTTCTGGAAAAGAGAGGCTTGTACTTGTTCTTGAGTGGGTGAAGTCTTCTGTGGGTGGAAAAGTGCCTCTTGAGGAGATTGGGCTTCAGCCAAGGTGCTGGAGGTATGAAACAATGGAGAAGGAGAATGAGAGGGGGCTTGCTGAAGAAATCCAGATTGAATAGAGATGAGATCTTCTGCTTGGTGAAACATGACAGCTTGCTGCTGCTGCTGCTGTGGAGATGGTTGCCTGAAGAGAGTATTACTGTTTTCCACCATGCCTGGTGAAGACCCCTGTTGCTCTCTACTGCACTGCATTGAAACCTGGGGATGGAAAAGATGATGTTGCAGGTTCTCCAGGACTTGCTGCTGTTGCTGCATCTGCTGCTGGTGCAAATGTTGTTGCTGGATTTGCTTCTGTTGTAGCTGGTGCTGCTGCTGTTTCTTGGTTAGTGAATCTTCTGAATGAAGTTGTATGTTGCAGAACCCCTTTGCTTGCAGCTGGCGCACTGCTTGCTCAAGCTGCGCTACCTCATCTGGAGGCAGGAGAGAGAGTTGGTGCTGCGGGCTGTCATCCATCTGGGCAATCCCCACCAACGTACCAGCTGTGCTCCCTGACCTTTCCTGGGATAGACTGTCACTGTCTAAAATGAATTGTTGTGCCCCTTGCTGGAGCAGAGATTTCCCAGGGACATGAAAGGCATTATTTTGGGTGTTGTCTTGTTTTTGAATGTTGCTTAATGTTTCCTTGTTGGAGAAAAGAGAACCCTGAGGCTGCTCTTGTTGTTCCGATTGACAGGCTGCAGAGTTTGCGAATGTGGGGCTGCTGGTGGAAATGTTGCTCATTTCTAGGGTCTGCTGGGCAGAGTTAATAATATCAGAAGTCTGTGGAAAAAACAAGAGAAAAACAATCATTCAGGACTATAATTATTGTATACAGTTGTGCATTGCCTATAGTATACTAAAAATAACCTTGAAGGATGCCGAGTTACTGGAGACCTCCATTGGTGTAACCTCTTCTGTTTTGACTAGAGGTAAGATAGGGACGAGCAAGGCACTTTCCATTACTGTTTAGAATGGCAAAAAGAAATAAACAGTTGTAATTATTAAGAAACCTCTGAGAATTCCCTCACTCTGTAAACTAATATTATTAAATTAGCAACTTCATTGCAAAAGAGTCATGTTCACCTTTTATCTGTTCCAAAGAACAGGGTTTCCCCGGAGGCCCAGTCTCTTTCTTCACAGAAACGTCCATAGCTTTAAATACATAAAATGACCAATTAATAGAATGGCTTATAATGTAGAATTGTAACAGTTACATCTAGTGCAATAAATACCTCATAAGTGTACAAACCTGGCTCTGGAGTGTATGTAAATGGTTGCACGTCATGGCAACGTCCAGCATTAGTCACCACATAGATCCCAACAGACACGGGAGAGGTAATGGCAACATTTTGATATGGTGGAACTTTGACAATAAGATGATTCTAAATGGGAAGAAACACCAACAAACACTAAATTATTTGCAAATGCATAATGAAATACATGACAATTTGCAAGGATTTGGTTTAATATGGCAAACTATGTGATGTTTGAAACCAGTCACATGATGGCACTGTTGGCTATTCTATTGCTGCTCTGTCATCGTTCTCTGTTTTATCGGGTGTAATTCATTATAGGGATATTTTGTAAACGTATATGTGTGTCCCTTAAAGATAGATAAACTCCTGTTTTACTGATAGGATTCACTGCAGTGCATAATGAGGGTGTGGCCAATTCACAATTGCACTTGATAGACTTTTTCCTTTAAAAAAAGTTATTTTAGCTACACAAAATCAGACAAAACAACCAAGATTGACAGACAGGGTTTGAGCTTCTTTACTTTAGACTTACTTTCTAGTCTTAAATGAATACCCTAAAGATGTTGTTGTTTGTATAATTTCAACTGAAATACTGGTATGCACCAGTGTTGCTTTACTTAAACGTCTTCTGATGCTGCGCATCCTTTTAACACATATAGTTATGTTTATCTTCATTCTTATACACCTGTTTTAGGAAAGTGGAGAGGAAGGAGAGGAAGTGGCAATAGAGTGGAAAAATCTGACCTTTTGTACAAACAGTTAACATGATCAATATCACAAATTTGCTTATATTTATATAGGGATGCAATTTAAGTAAGTCATTTTGCATAAAGGTGTCAGCTGAAATGTAATGAATATAAACTGGAAATATACCATAACACTCACATAACTTTTAACACTGTGTTAAGATTCTGGTGTTTATTTATATCTATACCTAATTTAAAAAAACACCTGACATCAGGCGCTTAGTCATCATCAAAACAGATGCCTCCTCTCACACCTCAAGTTTTAATCAGATTCCACAAAAATGTCTTATCTCTCTTTATAGCATTCTATTTTTTTTTGTAACCAAAACTGCAATCTGTGAATGACATCAAAAATGGAAACAACAGTGACACTGTTATCAGTGGATCAGACAGTGCAGGAGAAACACACTGCGTGCTTTTCTGTACCTGATGGAAAAGCTCCATGTCAATCTCAGCTTCTGCTTTCCAGGACTTTTCATCTGTGAAGAAGACAAACACAGACGTCAGACTGCATAAAAGCAGTCTAAAAAGAAAACATTTATGAATTTAGATTGCGTGAGAAAAAGATGTGGCATTATACCAGAGATGTTTTCTTGAAATATCACTTTGGTTCCCTTGAGGAAGTTCTTTCCGATAATAAACACCTCCTCGCCTCCTCGAACAGAGCAGCTGTGCAGACTCTTTTTCAGGATCTCAGGTATTCCTGCAGGTTGAGCTTGAAAGAAAAAAAAAAAATAACAATAATAATAATGACAATAATAATTGTATACAAAGAACTTAAGTTTGTAGAAAAACGCTTAAGGTTCTGCATAAAAAAAAAAAAATAATAATCATAACATAAAATCCATAATGTAAAAGTGTCTCTATGTATTTGAAAAAACAGTGCCAAATTTTGCTAGCCTATTAGCTCCTGATGAATGCTTAGAATTATCCAGATGTACTTACTGCACAGAATAGAAGAGGACGGTGCCTGTAGAGTGAGCACAGAGCCGTCAGATCGAGGGACGTTCACCCGGAACACCAGTCTGGCACGGGTGCTTTTTTTCTTCGATCCTGCCACCCCGATACGAGCCTCCACATCTGCGTTTCTCAGTTTCAGGATGCCCACGCAGTCCACGCTGTGAAAATAGTCAGTCCTTTACAATTGTTACGAATAATACTATAACATATATAGTGAGACATCTCTACTTTAAATCTACACTTAAAAATGTATATAATAATACAGAAAATGGTATCTTTGCAATAGAAATGCTTCAGTTACTAGCACAAGTATCTGGTATTTTTATAAAAATAAATTATAGAAATGCCTTTTTTCCCCCCAACTATTTGTACTAGTTTCAAGCTTTACATTGCCTATCTTGTTTTAAAACATTTTTAATGAAGTTGAATCATCTACTAATTAATTAAATAAAATTAACGAAAATATTTTTTTTAATTTGTTTTATAATAATTTCATTGTATGAAATATAATAGAAATTTTCTTCTATTAAGATATCACTTTTTTGCAATACTCACGCAAAAGTCATGTTATTGCTGGGGTCCAGTGGCACTTCAATGACCGTGGTGCCCTCAATGTCCACTTCTCTACAGGCAGTGGTGTTTCGACCAGTCACTCGACAGGCCTGGTAGAATCCATGAGGTTTCACTCGACCTGCATCATTACTTACAAACACCTGCAGGACCACTGGCTCCTTCACACCCTCGAGCTGTGGGGATTAGTTCAAAGAACGGCAACTGATGAATATAAACAGATCAACTGTACAACCTAATGACTACATTTTAGTTTAATAAAGAAGGTAATCACTAGGCAAAGTCCTGCAAAGAGCCTTGGACAGAGGACAAGTAAACAGCCGAGGTCTGTAATTCATCACTGGGAAAATTGTACACAATAATACTGTTGATTAAAGACTTGTAAACTATGCCTGTGATTCATAAAGTAGGAAAGATTTAAGACAGAGGTCTCTTTAGTTAATCTTCCATGCACATTTATGTTTAAAGCATGAATGCATAGGCTTCAAATGTTTTATCCTGCAAGTAAAATATGTGCAGTATTATAACCGTTCATATCTTGAACATTAAAGGGGTAAAGGCATTTTTTCATGACATTTGAACTCTAAGAAATAACCTATTTCTTAAATGTTTGTTCTTCCATTTTTTTAAACAAATCCATATGTCTATATGTTGATATAGCCTCACCAAACAGCTCCCCGTGACATCACCGCACCACATAAAAGCTACGTTCTTTCACATCTATCTACTTTTTTATATCACAGTTTCAAATCATTTTTGAAACTTTTCATCTGTTTAACTGCATTACCAAGCCTTATTATTCCATGTTTGGTTTCCTGGGATTTAAAATTTGAGTTATTGCAGCTTCTGGTCTGGCCAATCAATTGACTTTTAAATCATTGTCAATTTCAATCATCTTGTAGACTGTAGTTCAATGTAAATTATTATTTCATAAGGAGGAAATTAAAGGCCAATCATGACCATACATTCAGATGTGTGGTGAATTAACTATTCATTAGACATTTAAATTTGAAGCATTTGGCAGACTTCCTTATCCAGAGCAACTTACCATTATATAATTTATACAATGGAGAAGTTGAGGGTTAAGAGCCTTGCTCAATGGCCCATCAGTGGCAGCTTGGTAAAGCTGAGATTTAAACTTCTAAACTTTTGGATCAGACGTTCAACATACTAAACACTGAACTACCACTTTCAATTAGCACATAAAACTTTTTTCCCCACTGTTACTATGTCTTTAAATTGATTAAATTAATTTAGCATTTACTTCAAAACTACCTGGGCAATAAATGTTGCACCTGGAGTCTGTAACTGCTGTACAATATATTATCATTTCTAACTTTTTTTTTTTTTTGGTAAAGGTGCATTTTATTTTTAAATATTAAAGGGAAATCTTTATGTAACTCAGCCTGGCATAATATCAAATATTGCAAAATAAAAAAATTACGATTATTTCTGGAAAATTACAATTTCACGTTGTGGCAGCAGGAGCGTGGCTGTGTGGTGGTGTTTAGATGCAGGGTGAAGCCCAGAAGGTGAGTGGTAAGGATCACTTTACCTTAGGAGTGGTAAGGATCACCTGAGTAAAATCTGGGTTAAATGGTTGTTCTGTGTTTCAAGTAGCAGGAGGAGTTGAGAAAGAGAGAGAGAAATAGAGAGTCTACACTAGTCTTCAGGACAAAAAACAGGAAAATGTTGAACTTGCCCCACCTTGACAGTGGGGAATCCCTGCTGAGTGCGGTCTTTTACAGAACCCCGACTGCCCTCGGTCAGGTAACGGGCTCTGTGCTGACTCTCAGGCTGGACAAGAATCTTCAACTCTTTTCCTTCGCTTTTCTGTGGGTACTGGCCACACAATATCCCTCCTTTCTGAACTGGCACCTGGTTTCCATCGGAACTAGAAAGCAAAGAGAATGTCATTATCCCGAGTAGTTTCAGGGTCATAGCTATCTAGTTACCCACACTAAAGTCAGCCGGCATCACGAAGCAAGGTTAAAATTACACTCTGGGATGGTGTAGTAGGCATAATAAACACCATGAAGATCTAAACATAACATCGGGTAGAATTCTGCTAAGAGTGCATTTTTATTTATTCAGCAGCATCAGGCATGAGCATTAGGTTTAAAATCTAGATGATAAAATTTTTAAATTGAACCAGGATCATTTTTAAGAATAATTATTTTATATATATATATATATATATATATATATATATATATATATATATATATATATATATATATATATATATATATAAAAATAACAATTTTGAAAAAAATCAGATAAGGAAGAAATAAAAAAAGAATGGTATCACAAAGTTCCTTAATTGAGTTGTAATACATGCTTGTATACAAAGTTTGAAGCAATGAGATATTCACAAGTGGACTGAACAAACTGAAGAACAATTAGAGGCTTGTGACTCATCTCAGATCTTCACATAGAGATTAAATGAGATTCAGACTGAATGATCATTGTTTTCTTTGCCATGCCCAGCTCATTTTTGTGTTGTTGCATTTTTGGCTTAGAATTGCAACTTATTTTTCACATTTCTGTGCATCAATTTCTAACGGAGAAATTACATTGCATTAAAACTATGATTATTGTTATGTTTTTAATAACACAGATTTTTTTTTTTTTTTTTTTTTTACAAACAGATAACTGCACATATTTATATAAACTTCGAAATCTAGCAATAAAAATTACTAGTACCATGTTAGCCAAGTTAAATGTTAAACATTGCAGGATTTAGCCATTGTCAATATTGGACAGTGCATCAACAATATTGACTATTTGTAATCATGTCCTTATTTTCCAGAATGGGGTCAAATTCTCAAAAGTCTTCTAAAATTTTAAATATGATGAATGTTTTTTGATTTAGAGCTTCCAAAAATCCCACTCAAGTTTTGCTTGAGTGTGCTCATCAAATTGTACTTCAATTCAAAACATCTACATAGCTTTTGGTCCATCATGAAATTTCACAAAAGACAGACAAATAGCTTTTGCAAGAAAGTAGTATGTTTGATGAAAAAACATAATACAACTAGTCATGCGTATTAAAGCACAAGAAATGCTGGGACTGACACTGTAACCAAACACCATAGAAACTCTGCTGGAGCATGGCTGGATTATTTAGTTTACCTCCCACTAACTGTTTAAAACAAAACTCTTGAATAACTTGTAAGACATGATGCTGTGTAAAATTTTTCCATCAGAAACTCGTGTAAGGAAGTGCACGTTCTAGAAAGAGACAAAATCAGGTTGCAATATTTAAGATTCTAAAGTTTGTGGCCAGAAAAGCATGCAAGAGATAAAAGCTACATAGAGTTGACTCTAATCACTCACTCACCTTGCTTTGCCACTGGCCTTGTTTTCTGAGCTAAATTTGGACAGCACAAAGTGTGGACCTTTGGCACTGTCTGCATCAAACACATCCATGCTGGCCTCTCCAGCAGAAACTGGCTTCGGGCCTGGCTTTTGACGTGGCATGCGTTTTCGGGCCTTGCGTGGAACCTCTGTGTTGTCGTTGTAGGAACTGGAGCTCATCATGCTGAAGTTGGAGAGTGAGTTTTCCATCCAAATGCTGTTGCTCTGCTCTGAATCCACCAGCACATCGTCCTGGCATCCTGACATGTGGCTGTTGTCAAATAGGTCCTCTGGCGGTGGCGAGATGTTCAGCACTGGTCGTTTTGGAGGCGTCATCTGATGGTGGTGCTGATGCTGAGAGCCTCCTCCGCTCTTATCGCTGCAACCTCTAGTTAGTTTGGCTTCTGTGGAGAGCATATCTGCCTTCCTACGGCTACTTGCGTCTCCTGGAGTGCCAGCATCCTGCTCTGTGCCCAAGGAGTGCACAGTGAAGCTGGAAGAGGTGGAAAAAGCACTGCTGGCACTTCCCTTGGTCATAGCAGAGGTGATGGACGAGGCATCTGCAGTGTGCACAATTAGACAGTGAATAAAGGTTTCTCATCTATTTTGGCTACCAGTCCCAGCTAAGCAGCGAAATTTCCATACAACTGCTTGATTTTATGTTTTGGATATCCAATTACAATTTTTTTTTTTTACTTATTTTTATTTTCCAGTTTTTATTAATGCATCATAATGTGTGCGAGAATTGTAAACGGACATAAACTTCTGTGTTGTAAAAAGAAGAAAACAAGATTGTGAGCCAATGTTACTAGGTGATATTTCTCTCTGTAATGCAGTGGAAATAATAATAAAATAGTACATATTAAGCTCATTCAAAACTCAAAAGTGGCACACATAAAAACAAGGAAACAGCACATTGTCTTTACATAGCTCGTGCCAATGAGCAGCTTTTATAATTATGTTTTGCTTTTAAAAGTAGGGCATATGGCCTGTATAGATCTTTAGATATAACCTAATAATTACTTCTGCACTTAGTATTACTCAGATCTTATACAGATTACTTTTTTGTCCATATGAGCTCATAAATCTGCAAACAGTTGCTCAGGCCAGATTAGAAAAATAGTGTCAAATGATGCATTACAAATGATCGGTTCGTTAGTCGGATTGAGGTTTTTCTTTCCTTTTTTTTTTGTTTGTTTGTTGGGACTGAGCATAGCCACAGAAACAAAATAAACCAGCTTCTGACCTATGAAGCAGAGAACTGCAGACCATTTTATATGCAGACACTCCCTGCTTCAGAGGGAAATTCCTGGAATAAAAACGAGACAACGAAATGAGTAATAAAATGCTGACCATTGCATATTATTTTCAAAAGATGAAAGGAATCTTTGCATGAAGTTTAAAAAAAACAATAAAAGAAAAAAATTATATTAAAACTCATCAATAGTGAGGATTCAAAATCCAAAATGATATGGTCTCAAGCCTACTCTGAGCCCTATTTGGGGGAATGAAGTAAAATACAGATTTAAGAACGACAGTATGAACATAAAAATGAAAGTGTTCATCTAAAGTGAGGGCTGGCAAAAAGATTAAGCTGAAAATTCAGGAAGGAGAAAAAAGTCAGAGCCAAAGTGGAATCGTTATTTAATGCATATGAAATGTTTGTTTTTTCCTGCTTGAAACCAGCAATGAATTGCTATGAAGAAAAGAAAAGGAAGAAAAGCTGGTAGGTCACTGACTTAGAACACATTTAAAAGCAATGCATTGTCTGTCAATAAGCGCAACTCACTCTAATATATTCATCCCCCTTTCTGGCCTTCTGATTGTTTTTTTTTTCAGCACAGAAATTATATCCTGGTGTAAAAAAAAAGTAGTTTTTTTTTTTTTTTTTTGCTGGGTCAAATAAATGTCAAATGTATATATATATATATATATATATATATATATATATATATATATATATATATATATATATACACACACACACACACACACACACACACACACACACACACACACACACACATATATATATATATATATATATATATATATATATATATATATATATATATATATATATATATATATATACACATATATACATACACACAGATATTATTGAAAACAACAATACAAATCACAATTTTTTCCATAGTAAAAACACAAGAGGATCGAAGTAGATACAGCACTTAGTTTTTTTAAAGTAAGCATATATAAAAGAAAAGTAAGCACAAGCATTATATGAGCTTTTGCAGAGTTCAGACCTATTAAATTTGAATAGATTTGGTTGTTGCTTTGAACACTAACTCTTGCAAACTCATAGCACCTTTACTAGATGAATGTGATTAAAAAGGAACCAGGCAATGCCTCAATACTGAGTTTAAATTATTTTTTCTATACTGCTAATAACAATGCACAAACTTGAATTGAAATCTGCTTCAGTCATGCCCTAAAGTTATAATGCAATGATATTATGATATAAAGAAAAATGGAAAAAATAAAATTCTATAAGACAAACCACCCATTTGCATGCTGGGTAATAGAATTGCATGGATTATAATTCACTTCACTGTGAGTTCTAACTGCTTCAACAGTTTCTTCTTCTTTTATTCTAACTTTCCTTTTTAGTAAGCATTTATCCATGCTGAATCTTAACTCACTAGGAGGCATCTGATGATCCACCCTCCACCTGTGGGCAGCTTTTGCCCCAGCAAACCACATGCACAAATATATGCATAATTTCCATTTTATTTAGGAAAGAAAATAGACAAAACTAAGCAATACTTCACAGTATAAAAGACTGGTTTATGCACCAAACCTTGTAAAAAAAAAAAAAAAAAAAAAAAAAAAAAAAGAGAGCATGCTCAAGCATTAAAATATAAATAAATAATTTAAAAATAGGTTTATTAGTTTAACATGAAAAGCAATAGTGTTTCTCATTTACACTCGAGAAAAGATGCTTTGACAAGTTGTGATTGTAATCCTGTAAATGTAGACAGTGATACTTTTTTAGGCATCGTACATGAAGAGGAAATAGAAAAAGCAACAAAAGCCTAACAGTGTAACCAGGTTGATGAGATATACAGGGTACCAGAGGATAGGGTGGATCAGCCCAAGCTACAACGTTGGCATGTGATGACAAGCATAGCTATGAATAGCAGCCCTGAAAACAGTGACAGGGAGGGGTGCAGCACTTGCAGATGCATATAGCACATGTGCTTTTGGAGGCTTCGTGTAGTTCAGGACAGGTGTTTTTGGAAAACCCAGGCAAGGGCTCTCTTAGCAAAAAAGAAGTGGAATATGTGGAGAGAATCAACAGCAGGCTATATTAGCTGTATGTTAGCTGTTTTCAATGAAGACCACATTACACTGGGTCAACGGGTGCAGAAACAAACATTTAAAAATAAATAAACAAACAGTAGAGAAAAATAGCCAGAAGATTTAAGGGCGATTCGAACTGAAACCTGCTGTCTCTGAGTTAAGATATAAACTGGAAATACTTCACCTTCCTTCAGCTACAGCCAGCATGTCCTGCCTCATGGCTGCAGTTGGGTACTGATGTCCAAAGGCAACAGACTTCTGGTTTACTCAAACTCACCTTAAACCTGGGTACTTTGATAAAGGAGTAGAGTAAAAAAGATACTAAGGTGAATCTCATTTTGAATGTTCATGTCTGAGTGTATCTATTTTCCTGGGATCATTTAATGAGAAGTGTTTCGCAGGTTCTTGCTCAAAAAGCATGTTTCCATTCTTTAGAATTTATTATTATTATTTTTTTAAGTTTCTGGATGTGGTTTTATTTCTTCTCAGTCATGCACTTAAGTTCGATGACTGCACGAACACTAAAAAGTGGCCAAACAAAAATATAATGTGTCATTCATTATTAATAAAAGTTTCTTTCGGCTTCTCCCGTTAGGGGTCGCCACAGCGGATCCTCCGCACGTTTGATTTGGCATATGTTTTTACGCTGGATGCCCTTCCTAACGCAACCCTCCCCAATTTATCCGGGCTTGGGACCGGCACTGAGAGTGGCTGGGGTTGGTTCCCTGACCGGGAATCGAACCCGGGTCGCAGCGGTGAGAGCGCTGCATCTTAACCACTAGACCACCAGGGGACCTTGTGTCATTCATTATTAATAACAGGCAAAAAAAGAATGTCAGTGTGTTTGTTGTGTGTGGTTGCTGACACGTGTTTGCAATACTAAACTGGCCCTCTGGAGTAGTCATTGTAGAGATTGTTTACCAATGGATACGTTTGTTTAACTTGCAGTAGTTAAGGTTTATTTTATTTTTATTTTTTTGCCAACCTGCTGATTGGTATGACTATCATTATCATTCATAATTGTTAACTAGAATTTTTACTTTTAAAATACACAACTGTGTATTTACAAGAATACAAGTTGTTTTGTGTAAAATCTTTTTTTTATTTATTTATTTTGTTTTACAATTATCTAATGATAATGTGAGGTGTATCCTGGTTCCACAAGTAAGACCTAAACAAAATTCACCGTACAATTACACCAAACCATTTTGCTCACTTATTAGCTGACTTCGGAGAAGCCACTCTGAAAAGATGTAATATTAATAACAGTAAAACAATTAACAACCCCTTTTCCATAACCACTTATGACAGGGGTCTTCAGTCTCATTCACAAAGGACTGGTGTGGTTGC
Source organism: Silurus aristotelis (assembly GCF_946808225.1). Classification (NCBI taxonomy): domain Eukaryota; kingdom Metazoa; phylum Chordata; class Actinopteri; order Siluriformes; family Siluridae; genus Silurus; species Silurus aristotelis. The sequence continues at coordinate 14,002,174 of NC_139586.1, forward strand.
ACATTTCATTTGATCCTATTTTGATTTCATCTTATTTAATTTCAATATAAAACCCAGGAACATGGTGCTAACCTTCTAACCCAAGTGTTAGTTATTACAGGTGTTAGCTGTAGTGTTAGTTGTCTTGCAGGCAGCCTAAAGGAGGATAACAGGACATATCCAGGTCAAGTGCTGCTCATTTGGAGCTTGAAAACTAACAAGAGTATTTTGTAAGATAAGCTTTCTTATATTTAAGCTATAAATAAATGTTTCCTGTGGTTTAATTAATACATGTAATTATTTACATTAATGAATACATTTAATTACATTCATTTCTAACCTTTTTCAATGCTAGAGTTTTTTTTACTTGTTGTTGGTTTTATATTTTTTTTGTATTTTAATCTTAAGGATTGAGATTTTATGATTTTAAGACGCCTAAAGAACAAAAAAAAAAAGAAGAAAAAAACCACGCACATTTGCTATAAATTAGGTATATGGTATATTATTAAAGATTCACAACAGGACACAAAGAGGTACTTTGAAATGTAACGTTTCGGACCTACGCCATCTTGAAGTGAACTGAAGAGAAAAATTGTACAAATAAAATTAAATAAAAATAAAAAATGTAACCACAGCATGGTAACTGCATTTGAAGCTTTTATGTTCTATTCAGTCAGCAAGTTTACTACAAATAAATAACGCACTTGATGTTTGGTATACCTCTAGGATAAATCTTTAGGTACATTAACATTCTAGCCATATAAGCTGCATTGGCCTTGGAAATGCTCTTTGGCCATGGCCTTGTAAATGCTCTTGGAAGTGTCTCTGAGACTCTCAGGAAACTCTGGTGTTGTTTTCATCATTTTCTTTAATGCACAAAGTCGGATTTAGCCCAGAGGTGTCAAACTCACACACAACTGGTTTTTTTAGGCTCTAAAAAATTCAACCCAGGAAGGTCTTGAGGATGAGAATTGTGATCTATACAATACTGTAGTCTTTCATGAAAGACGTTTTGGCTGTTAGCTGCTAAGAATTGCCAGCAAGCAGTAACAGTCATGTAGCCTAACTGGCCAAAAAGTAAATAAACTGGGTGATACAAAGCAACATGAATAGAAAGCTTTTTATGCACTTACCTCATTCTGGCAATTTTCTTTAACCTAATTCATGTATTAAATACACCACAAGAAAGAATTGTGATGTGTATGCAATTCAAATATTCAATTTTATTTCTTATTTATTTAATGTATCATATTCAAATACTCTTATCAGCTTTCAAGCCCCATACTTCACTGATATCATGGTACTTAACTGGAAAAAAGAAAAGAAAAAAAAAGATGGAGAACTTTACCTGAAGCAAGAGTTGTTGGGGGGGAACTTGTCCCTCCTCCACTTTTCTGACTCATTGCTGCACTTTTCTGCTCAATACAAGGGGGCAACTGCAACTCTTTGGGGAGAAGATCATACACTGATTCTGGAAGAAAAACAGAAAAAAAAAAAGAAAAAAAAGAAAAAGGTAAATGGTTTCCGAGAATAAGAACATGAGAAACTAAACCGAAAGAAATATCACATGCAAACATGATTTTAAAACAGGATTTTAGGAGGAGTCAAAATCGTAAATGCAATAAATGAACCGTAGCTGTTACATTTTGAACCAATGTGTGATTAGATGAAAAACATAATAAACAATTATGGGTCAAAATCTGTACAATTTCAACTTAAAACAGCAACAAGTGCATGATTAAAAATAACATTTAGACAAACTGTAAACAATCCAAAGGCAAAACCAATAAGCATATACAAGACTGATAAGAGGGATTTTTAACTGATGAATATTATACAATATATATCAGTTAAAAATTTATTTGCAGTTGTAGATGTGCAACAATACAAATGCCCTTATTTATATTTCATCTACAACTGCATTTGCATTCCTATGACATTCAAAGTGTTGGATTTCAACTCATCCTCAAATAACCTCATGTTAAACCTGACACAAAACTTGGCCTTCAACCTGGAAAAAGTCCTGACTATTTTATAAATGGCTGATGGTGGTATTACATTCTAAAATTTAAGAGCCCCCCTCCCAAGACAGCAGGCTATTTTAGGCTAACAAAAGCACAATACCCTCAAACCATGTTTAGTATGCCGATGAGCATTGCTGAGCTGCTTTAGAACCTCTAAGTGTTGCAGTGGGGAAGTTGCTTTTACCAAAAGGTAGAAGTCAAATAACTGTTCACACTACTTTCACTTTTTCCATAAACCATGATTTGCATTTGGAGCTCTTCTGAAACAAATCAGTGAAAATGTTGCCTTTTATTATATTCTAAATAAAAAAAACTCTCCCGTATGTTGTATCTCGGCTGTGGAGAGGAACTGGTACAAGAATAGCCCATGGCAAACCTCCACGTGGTAAAACATATCAGGTGTTAATGAAACTCTGACAAGCTCCTTCAACAAGCTTTCAGTCATAAATTTAAGGAAAAAATCTGTCTTTTTTTTTTTATTTTAATATGGTGTAAAACTAAGGCAGACAAGTGTGCAGGTGGAGGCAGACATCCGCTCCAGCAAACACAGTTAAAATGTGTTTACAGCAACGAGGCAGGGATCGACAAAGACACTCTATTCATAAGAGCTTCTGGGCAAACAGGAGGCTCAGAGGTGCATTTTAGAGAGACAAAAACAGTTTTATGGCCATGCTAGTTCACCATCCACATCTCTTTATGGACAATGTGACGTTATAAGAGCTGCTGTTGGTTCCTTGTTTAATCTCCTGTATTCATAAAAAAAAAAAAAAAAACTATATACTTTGTTTTTATATGTGTCTTTTAGGGAAAACTCATCGAAGTGTGCTAAAAAAACATAGAATTAATCATTTTCAACTGTCATTTTTTCGCTGCGTTTTCTCAAATGGCAAAACTTCAGTGAATATAATAATTACCATATGCTGTCTGCACTAATGTGTGTGTGTGTGTGTGTGTGTGTGTGTGTGTTATTATATAAAGATTTTAGACATTACAAAACTACACATCACTCATCACTGATTTGTCATTTCTGAAATGAACTTGCAATTCTCAGGATTTTGTTTGATGAATCACTTTCTAACAGACACGACAGTGAGACGGTGAAAAGAAAGACGCACCTAGTAATTCAGAAAGAATTGCAGAGGACATTGCAGAGGACATCTTAATTATAGCCATGAATTAATCTAGAATTGACTTCAAATGTGCATGAAGTTCTCTGTTGCTTAAGTGTAATACAATTTTTTAAGTTTCCCACTCCAGCATTATCAAGGATTGGCATGACCTTGCATTCTAGTGTATTACAAAACACTACCAACTAGCAAAATCCAGTCAATAAATTATTAATGACAAAAAGTAGCCACCGTTATTTTTTTTTTCATTACAAGCGATAATGGCATGGAAGCAGGTGCACAGTAAAGACGTATGAGCATGTGTATAAGAAATGCCTTACAGGATAACAATGATAACACAAATGTGCATTCCAGACAGATTTTCCAAATGGGATTCCACGATCACGACTTAAAACATCATATCTTTTCGTGTCCTAAATACAATTCCAGCTTATTAGTGTTAAAATAAAATTTTATATTGTACATTTAATCATGATAATGTAGCTGTTGTCACCATTTGATATTGTTAGACCATCCAGACCAAGCCTTTTTTTATTGAGCCTATTTAAAAAAAACATTTTTTGTTGCTGTAAGTACTAATAGACTGACCTACTGTTATCAAAGTATTGATGACATCTGCAATATGACAATATCAGTATCCTATTTTTGTTTTATTCTTACAACTGAGGTTTGAATACCAGAAAATCTTTGTCAAATAAACAAAATTGGTTAATAAAATTTAAAGCTCTGACACATCAGTAAAAAAATATATATATAAAATCATCAACATACGAATCTGAAATGTCTGACAATATAACTGACCTCTTTGGAAGCCCCCGTCCCCTTCCTGACCTTCTCACATAGTAATGTCTAATTTACTTTCTGGAAAAATTCAGGTTTTAACTAAAATCTATCAACGCACTGAAGTCAGCTGAGGCGGTAGGACAATCTGGGAAGTTTGCCTTATGTAGGAAAAGGTCTGAATCAGTCTCTCTTACACTGATTAAAATCTCTTGATTCCATCTCTGCCCTGTCTCACCCTAATAACCATGTACAGGCTCAGAAAATATGCACTGAGAGCTCTGACTGTGTCTATAGAATCCGTACCTGGCCTGTTTCCACACACTGAGAGAGAAAATTCCTATCCTCGTTCAATTTCCTCTCACACAACCGACACACAGCGGCTGCTGTTTACGTCGCAGAACTAAGTAGAATGAAAACAGAGTGTCGTTCATAGAGAGAGTCATTTCATTTCTGTGCTTGGTTTTGCTGATGACCTCCATTAGTTTTTATGAGGACACTTCCTCTAGGTTACATTTGTGTAGTGAAGGGCAATTACACTCCTTTTCTTTAAAATACAATATTTTCAATGATATTCTAGAAAAAATAAGTCAACCTCATGCAATGAAACCACAAATAGATATGTACTACACTTAATTTTTCTAGAATATTATTGAAAATATTGAATTTTGAAAGAAAAGGAGTGTAGTTGCCCTTCAATACACAAATGTAACTGGTGAAAAGTACTGTACAAAATGACTATGGTCCAAAATCTCCTGTAAGTGCTCACCTGGGTGAAGATCTGAAGGCTGTAATGGTTAAAAAAAATTTCAGCCTCATCAAACAATTCAACTCATGCCATGTGGATGATGGTGAGGCAATCCTGCAAAAGGCTACACCCAACTGGGTTAAAACATTCCAGAATAGGATAAAAGTAATCAATCCAAAAAAAAAGCTTGGTTGTTTTTCAAGCTTTTTTATAGTCAGCATCTAGATCAGCAACAAGCCAAATATTTATTTGTACGTATTTCATTTCCACAAATGCATGAGGCAAAAAAGAGCAAATTCCCATTGGAGCACCTTATACAGCACGTTTGCTAGTAAATTTGCTACGTACTTTTACCACTGATCAAGGGGAAAAAAGTGGTGTGACCATTAAGCAGCTTTAGAAAACTCAGGATCTGAAGAAAAAAAAAATAGAAATATATCAAGAGTGATTTGAAAGCCTTTGAAGGTTCACTGGGGCAAAAGGGATCTCTGATCAGAGTGCTGGTGGAGATTTAAGTGAGGGCTTAACGTTTACAGCTGCGTCCACATGAGAGCTGCCGATAACACCATAGCAACGAGAGCCACCGTCTCCATGTTCAGCAGGCTTTAATCACGTACCCAGAGCACCACTACCACAATTATCATTTTGTCTCGCTCAGCCTCCATGATGATTGTGTTGAAATTAAATTAATTCATATATACACAACAAAAACACTTCTCACAAAAACCTCAGAACTAATCAGAAATAATCACTATAATTTTAAACAAATCTCCTTGATATAAAAAATATTTAATCAAGGGTCAAGAGATCTAGATAAGGTAAGTGGGACACTGCAAACATGCTTTCATGCAAATTAACCGCTCATCTATTATGTCACAGTGTAATATTAAAATCAAGTGGAGAAAAAACAAGCAGGTATAAACATGCAGATACACATCATGATAGTGGTTACCGCAGAACAGTTCATGTTAATCTCTTGGCATGCACCAAAGGCTGAAATATGTTCACCAAATGTTCTCGGACAAACACAACACCACACTTTCCCAAAATTCTTTTTTTTTGTTTTAACGTTTTTTGCACAAGTCTGGGGTAAAAAATGTAGTTGGTCAGTAAGGTTTACAGAAACAGCTTTTTATGAGAAAACACATGATATAAGAGACGCAAGTCAGATGTCAAATCATTATATCTAGATAATTCTAGACATAAGAACAGCTGACGAGAACCGCATGCGCTGTTTGAGAGAATTGCAAAAGTTAAATTGACGTGACTACAATCCTGACCAGGATAAAATAAAGATGAATGAATAAACATGTAAATGCACATCAAATGTCAAACCTCTGCATTATGTTGCTCTTTTCTTGAACTGTTTTGTAATCTTTTGGGCGAAATCACCATTACGTCATCTCATACAGATTTTTCACATGACCACAGATGATGGTAACAGAGTTTGTGAAACAAAGTCAATTTTAAATGTTTTGACATTCTTTTTTAATTGGCAAACCATCTGAATGAAAAAGGATGAACGGAAAAAATATCATACACTAATACTATATGTTTCACAATAATTCACTGTGTTTAATAATTGTTTACAAAGTAGAGATTAAGCACAAACACAATATCAAGCAACATACTGTGTTGTATCTCAGCCAGATCACTTAAATATCAAGTGCTGATATTTGATTAGACTAAGTAAGAAGAGTTGCAAATTGACCAACCATTTGAAAACTGTGCCAAATTGATCAAACCCATTGGAATTATCAGCACACCTTTAATCAGAACAAGACCCTATTTCTTATTCTATTTATTTTTTTTGCTGTAAATGTATTCATAGAACAGCTGGCCCTTGTCTGCTCAAGCAGAAATGTAAACACTCCTTTTAGATCATTGAAATAACACTGTGGTGGCCACACTGAGGGCAGCGTTCATTGGCAAAGACGTGTGATTACTGTGTCTTGAAGCACTGCGGGTAACCAGTTAACAAAAGACAGACGCAACAATCACACTGCATTCCGAACTCTCCCACGCTGTCCAAAACACTTTCCACCAGATTCCCAACACCACCACCACGGATAATCCGGATGAACTCGCAAGTTAGTGCCCGACGTCACCATTTATAAGCTTATTATCAGAGGATGCACTGTAAGAATGTGACTTACATCCTCCCACAATATCTACAAGGCCAAGGCCAAAAAAAACCCCCCACAAAAGTGTAAAGCACACATGGATTAGATTTAGGAATGGTCCGAATAAACAGCACTAATAAGAGCATATATATATAAAAAATGCCCACACAAATGTAGAATGTCGTTTTAACATTCTGGATACTGACATTTTACCCAGGATGTATGCCAAATATTTTCTCAGAAAAGCAAAAACAAAAAAAAACAAAAAAAAAAATGTGCGAACATAAAGGTAGCCTAAGTTGCAATTCTAAGTTGGAATGAAGCGCTCCACTTTCATCTGGGAAGCAGTAAGCATTACTATCATAATGCACTTTTCAAGTGCACGATTCTCTACAGGTTGCTATAGTAATTAATGCATTTAATCCTTTCTGATGCATTTCAAATTCCACATCACACTTTGTCACCTGCCTCCCTGCCCCCTCGCTTGTCTGATGGACAGCTGAGATCCTCCTCCTGTTCAAAAGGTTTGAATTATTTGACGCTTCTCAGAAACAGCCCTTATGAAACACGATCCATGCTTTAGACACTGTTTACGTGGTTGTAAATAACATTAGCTATGTTATAAATTATTGATGGAAACTGCCACCTCAGCTATATTATTAGCTTAGAAGCAATTCAGGTTAAAAAAAAATTCCATCTAAATGCAACAGAATAGAAACGGTCACTTATTCTTTTTGGGATAATGCCATGTATATGCACCAGGGTCACTGCATCTTCTTAAATGACAGACTAACCTTACTCAATGTATAATGTACACACGGGGAAAAGTGTCAGCAAAGAAGGAGATTGTTTTAAGTGCAACCCGATACATGTACTCTTTTCCTCTGATGTATCTCAAGGATAATCATTAGCATTGTTTTGGAGAACTGTGACGAAAAAAAGCACTCTGGGGTTTTAAAAGGATGCTTTGAAGTTAATCGTCTTTCTGTAGAGCACATATCTGCAATTTTGCCATAGCAATACAGCAGAAAGCTGAAACCAATAAGCAATAGTAACGAAGGGTAATGACAGCCATGTTAGTGTTCATTTGGTGCTGGCTGGTTCAGAGGCACACTTTGCATAATTAGCATATGGACAGACCATACAAAAAACCTTCATTTAGCACAGTTCGCACAACTCTCAGAGGGAAAACTCCATTTTCTGTTCCATTTTGAATTGCATTATCCATCTTTATTTTCTATTGTTATATTTTATTACATTTTTGCTAACATATTCCATTTTATTGTAATCCCTATTTTATTCCTCAATTCCTACTTTTTACTCTTTTTATATCATATTTTATATTAAAAAAAAGTTCGAAATTCTTTTTGGATTAAATTAAGATTAACTAAACTGATTAAATCAAATAGATCTAGAACCAGCAGTAGATGTTGAACAATCAACATTTAATATCACTGAAGTAATGTGAGGATTGTGCCTATTTTGGTTTAGCAAGTGACCTCAGAAGTCAGAAAATAAAGGGCAGCCAAAAAGATGGGTAATGACTAAAAAGCTGCATTATATCTTATGTTGCATCGTTTAATTTTTAACAATTACTTTCCAACAATGACTTTGCAGACAGTGTAAATAATTATGTAAATGAATTAGCTAAACATTGCAACATTAGTTGTGATCTCTGGGTCTGAGGGGCATACTTACATGCATAACCCAGTCAATCACAGCAACTCTAACCAAGTGCTAAAAAAAATTGTGAGTTAATGTATGTGGAAGATGGTAGTTAATATCTTTCTCTGAGGGTAGTACAGTGGACAGTGATGCTCCTAACATGTCTTCAACTTCAAACTATGATACTGGTTGCATAATGGGAATTACTGGATGGTTGGAGGCATCAGGCAACCAGATTAAAAGAGAGAAGAGGATTTATTTTAGCAAAGTGACATTGAGGCAGCCCTCTGATTCTTGAGTAAAGACCATCATGTAGGCCTGCACTTTTGCATATTCGCGATACCACATAACTGGATTATAAAAAAAGCAGATTACTGTATTACGTCAAATCTTCTTTTAAGTGTAAAGACTGGCCTACTGTGCCACGTGAGGCGTCAGCTGGCTTTACAAAGAAGGAGCTCATCATGGGGAGACAGTGGAGCTCTGTTTCGAGTTTGTAGCTGTTGTGTTTACCAACCGACAGGAGAAGCAACAGGAAAGGACATACAGTGGGCTTGGATGAAAGTCAGACCTTGGAGTGGCTAGGAATTTAAGATATTTACACAAGCACCCACACACCCATTGAGAGGAAGTAAGTATTCAACTATTTAATAAATATATTTTTTACTATAAAAAAATATATATATGAATATATAGAAGTGTACATTTTAATACAATATATTTATTACACAATTATGGGTTTAAATGTGAATTGCGCTGCAGGATATTTAATGTCAAAACAAAACATTTTTAAATGCTTGTTTTCTCACAATGTTCATTGATTTAAAAAATAAATAAATAAATAAATAAATAAGAAGATTGCATAAAGACAAAAGAAGAAGACAATTCAATTAGCGAAGTAATGTTGATTTATGAATTGTGAATCACACCAGTGGACTTACTTGCATTTTAAGGTCACAAACTAAACTTCGCTAGCCAGAGATAATGTAGCCAGAGAGGCACAGAAACTATAGTGTGTTTTATTGATTAAATTTTAAACTTAAAAAAATATTTGAATATTTGACTTAGCTACCTATGAAGACACACAGTTAAATGCTGAGCTGCTGAAACAATTCTACTTGGCCATCATTGAGTCTGTCGTGTGTACATCTATAACTGTCTGGTTTGGTTCAGCAACCAAATCAGACATCAGGAGGCTACAGCAGACAGTCAGGACTGCTGAGAGGATTTTTGGTGCCCCACTGCCCAATCGCCAAGATCTTTGCTCATCCAGAGTGGAGAAAAGGGCTAAGAAAATCACTTTGGACCTCACACACCCATCCCACTCTCTCTTCGAACTGTTGCCTTCTGGTCGGCACTACAGAGCACCGTCCACCAGAACAGCCAGGCACAAAAACAGTTCTGTCCTGTGGGCTATACTCAGCATGAACAATTAAAATATTCATAACTACACATTGTCCATCATAACTGTTGATGCAAAGTCAAATTCCTTGTGTGTGTAGGCATACTTGGTAATAAAGCTATTTCTCATTCTGAAATACATTTTAATTGTTTTAAAAATCTAAATGTATTTAAATGTTTACATGGTTCTCAGCAATACCAATAAAACAATGTAATGACTGTTGATGACAGCATTTAAAAAAAAACACAATCCCTTTTGTTCTTAGGAAATAAAAAACAGAAAAACTTGTGTGGGATACAGAAGTCCAGCAGAGAGGCTACCAGTTTCAGCAACTCTCCTTAAGTGAATGATTAATGAATAACAGCATGAAGCCGGGCGTGCTTGTGGGGAGGGGAACCATAAACAGCTTTTACCAATGATCATTCATGCATCAGTTATTCATCCATTAGTCCATGAAATTCACAATTAAAGACCACCTCAGATTAAATAGACACAAATTAATGAATCGATTCAAGCTTCTGCCATTAAATCACGGATTGTCCTGTACTAAAAACTGCTGACAGAGTCTCCGCTATAGCTGAAATACAAGGATTAGTCTAGCTTTTATATAAATGCATGCTGGAACACTGCCTGGTATGTGGAACTGCAATGATCTGACTGATCATATCTATGCAATCACATGAATACAAGGCCAAATGACTTCAATGGCAAGCATTTCACAATAATTAATAAGTGCTATAATAGTTGTTACAGAATTTGGCTTTCACGATTATGGGTATTCAGTGTTTTTCGAACAGATTGAATTTTATATAGAGTATACGTGTGATCACAAACAATAATTGATCATATTTCTCATGCACTGAAAATTTTAAAAACGCGTTTACTCTAAAAAATAAGTTTTGTTAACCGAAGAACGAACAATGTTAAAAATAAAGGCTTATGTAACGCAAATTAAACTGCTATTCAATAAATGAATAATTTCTAACTAATATGGCAATAAAACTGTAAACAAATAAGAAAGAATGATGTGTTGGTCTTTAATAAATAATAAATTGTAATAAATTGTTGACAAGTAGCTGTGATATAAAAGGAATAGAAAAAGTGGGTTACCTTGCTGTTTAATTGCTTATAACAGCAAGTTTTTACTTAAAAACTTAGCAAAATGTATGGATGAGTAATTGAGAAAGAGTTTTATCAACTGATTACTTTACACTTTGCAAAGAGTTTGTGGTATCTATGCACCAAAATGGTCAATGTGTATTTTAGTAACAACTGTAACAATAAAGTCATTTCTTTTCTTAAAAATATTAAAATGTGTTTATGGATATGTTTGTTAATTCAATTGTTTCTGACATTTATGAGGGTATGTAGCGCAATTTTCAAAGCTTTTGCTTTACTCTAAATACACTACATGGGCAAAAGTAATGGTACACCTGACGTTTCCAGCCATATGTGGTTCTACCGCAAACTGTTACCACAATGTTAAAGGCACACAAAAGTATACAATGTGCATGTGGCAGCAATAGATTTTCCCTTCACTTGAACTAAGAGACCCAAACCTGTTCCAGCATGACAATGCCTCTTTACACCATGCAGCAAGCTCCATGAAGATATGCTTCACATGGGTTGGAGTGAAAGATCTGGTGTGGCTGGTTATAGAGTTCTGACCTCAATCCTATTAAACACCATTGGGATGAATTGGAAGGCTGACTAAACCCCAGACCTCCTCATCCTACATTAGTACCTGCCTTTACTAAAATTTCCACAAGCTTTAATATCTAGTGGAATCTCTTCCCAGGAGAGTGAAAGTTATTATAACAGCATATTGGAGCTGAATGTACAAAGGGATGCTAAAAAAAAAAAAAAACGCATACGAATCTCAGTTAAGTGTCCACAAACGTTTGTGTCTAGTATATACTGTTTGCATCAAAGGAAAAAAAGTAATAATTCTGTAATAATAAATGTAAAAGGTGCTGATAAAATGCGAGAGGTACATTTTCATTCTAAAAACAGGAAATTGCCCATTAGCGGTAAGCTTTGAATCAGGGAAATTACCAACATGTGTAAAACAGGAATACTCCAGAAACGGGATAAGGAAACAGTGACGTACTTATTCCTGCTGCTCCAACACAGTCCTTCAGTCTCTTTTCCTCCATGCAGAGGAGTGCATTAACCACATAAATGGATTCAACCTGTAATTTAATTAAGACCAGAGTACTTGCTGATATTACAGACACTCTGCAATTAGTAATGCTCTCATTATGAGCATAGCTCCTGTATGCCACTTACAACGAGTGCCTTTGTTTTGACAATCCATCAGGGAAACCCATGTACTGTATCTTCTGTTTTATTTCAGATATTAAAGAAATGACTGGGAGTTGGCCAAACACAAAAGACCCTCAGAGAAATAATTGACCTGTCTCTTTTTTGTGTGCTTAGATTACACTGAAAATGAACAGGTAAAGTATCTTAGCTAGGATATAGCTTGTATAACCATTATACACCTTGGTTTTAATCATATTTTCATCTCAACATTAGATTGCTGATTAAATGATTGGCTTTGTTTACACTCACAATTTTAGGTACGATTACTCTTTTTCACCAAAACTACAACTCTAACAGTTAGGTGGGCTTGAGATTTGAGTGATTCCTTTCTATGTTGACAAAATGCTGCACTTTGGAGCTACAGTGGCCCCTGCCTATAAAATGACTGATGGCTGGCACACCCAAACACAAACGTACATTTAGTTTTCCAAAAAGGTTTTTCTCAGCCACTTAATACATTTTTGCAAAAGGTTGTTTTTTATTTTTTATGTTGTACATATCTTCCGAGTACAATTTTTGCAAGTAAATAACAAAAAGAAGAAATACTTGTGCAGTTTCAAACCTATATGAAATAAAAAAGAAAATGTATTTTGTTTAAAACTGAAGAAAATAATGTTAGAATTATGTAAAGAATAATGTAAAGAAAATGTATTTTGTTTAAAACTGAAGAAAATAATGTTAGAATTATGTAAAGAATGTTTTTGTAATGTATTATTAACAGATCAGATCATTTCTTAAAAGAGTCACTTTATATAGATAAGACACATAAAAAAGCGAGTCCTGAAACTGTATAACCTGTTTAGTCATGAAAAAACTGAATGCAGCATAAATTCTTATAAGATTCACAGATAACTCAGAGTCAGACTGCAGCAAAAATTCAAGCACCAGTCAAGATGGCGCCTATTAAAGGAAGCGTCCAGCATCCACCAGGGAGGTTCTTGAACATTTTAAAACTTTGTCTAATAGTGACTAGACAGATACTAGCCAAAGTGGAAATGAGTCAGGTGATTTAGAAGAAAGACTGGAGATGAAAGAGAGCGATCAGGACCAGGAGAAAAAGGAGAAGAAGGAGATCTGCTTTCTGATGCGATTCTGGTTTAAGCAGAAAGCTGATGCCGGTAACCTGAGCGCTGTTCATCAGTGAACGGAACAGACGCTCTCCGAGACTTTGATTAACTCCGTAAATATTTAACATTTAGGACTCGGTGCACACGACTACCCCTGGGACAGAAGATCAGATAGAGATTGGAGCTTTTGCAAGTTTTCCTTCATCACTTTGACAACAGCTCCTTCCATTTCACCTTTAGATTATAGCGGGCTTTTTTGTTTGTTTGTTTTTTACCACCTCCTGTGTGTTAGCAGCCCACCTATAGTGAGAAGCCCCAAATTTGTAATAAACAAATATTTAATTTTATGTTTTGAATATTAATTTCACAATTTTTTAAAACAAAGACTAAATGTGAACAGTGAATGAACGGTGCGAGTAAATCAAAGTGACGAGCAACGTCTCGCTCCAAATCCATCAGCAACGTGTTGCGCATCGAGTCGTGTTTATCAAAAGTAATTATTACACCACAAGTGGAGATTAGTCTCTCAGTGATCTCTCGCTGATAAAAAACAGCTAAATTGGCAAATTATTCAACCAGCCTTATTTAACGCTGCTCGCATTTTAGCTTTTGAAGGACACAATGAGCTCTTAGCTAATTATTAAAGTTGTATAAAAACCAAAATTCACGCAATATTTCATTTATGATGCCATATTTCTGAAAACCTTCATAAGAAATAAAAACAGAACAAGCATTAGTTCTGACTAGAGTTCTGAAGTGCCACTGAACCTGATATGATTGAGCACAGGATTATCATCAGTTCGATAACCGCCAAAACCTTAAGATATATTGATAGCATAACTACCTATTTGTGGGGCTTTTTTTCTTATTTTGTATTTATACATTGTGTTGTATATACTGTATTATGTTTCTACTTTTTTATATATATATATATATATATATATATATATATATATATATATATATATTTGATATATTTCTTTTTCTTTGCTGTTGTAACACATAAATTTCCCCACTGTGGGACGAATAAAGGTATATTTTATGATCTTTTTTACATGTATTTAATTATTTTTACAATTATGAATTATATATATATATATATATATATATATATATATATATATATATATATATATATATATATATATATATATATATATATATATGTACGTACGTACAGTACAGACCAAAAGTTTGGACACACCTTCTCATTCAAAGAGTTTTCTTTATTTTCATGACTATGAAAATTGTAGAGTCACACTGAAGGCATCAAGGGCTATTTGACCAAGAAGGAGAGTGATGGGGTGCTGCGCCAGATGACCTGGCCTCCACAGTCACCGGACCTGAACCCAATCGAGATGGTTTAGGGGTGAGCTGGACCGCAGAGTGAAGGCAAAAGGGCCAACAAGTGCCAAGCATCTCTCGGGGAACTCCTTCAAGACTGTTGGAAGACCATTTCAGGTGACTACCTCTTAAGCTCATCAAGAGAATGCCAAGAGTGTGCAAAGCAGTAATCAAAGCAAAAGGTGGCTACTTTGAAGAACCTAGAATATGACATTCTTCAGTTGTTTCACACTTTTTTGTTATGTATATAATTCCACGTGTTAATTCATAGTTTTGATGCCTTCAGTGTGAATCTACAATTTTCATAGTCATGAAAATAAAGAAAACTCTTTGAATGAGAAGGTGTGTCCAAACTTTTGGTCTGTACTGTATGTTCAACACTGTTTGACTGTTCTAGTTTTCTGGATCGAAAAAAACACTCGTCTGAAACCAACAGAACAAGTTTGTTCAACTTTAATATCTTCAGCTCATGAATCTTCATCTCCTCCACCATCTCCTCTGCAGCCTACTTTTTTATGACATAATCACTTTAATTTACTCTCTTTACACTTACATAATGCCCTGTATGTACAGCAATATCTATAATGCATAGAGCGCTAATGCTGCTGTCTGGTTTGCAATTTTAATTCCACTTTAATTCATGAAACCGAATCATCTCTTACTTTTCTTTCCTTCTAGATGAAGTGCGAAAGCGTTGTTGGTTCAGCCCGACAGTTGCCAGGAGCTCATGCTTTACCCACTCATGCAGTACTTTTCTAGTCAAAGCAAATATTCCAAGCAGTTTTTTTTTTTTTTTTCTAACTATGAAACACGACATAGTGAATGTTTGTTTGGGCTATGCAACACAACACTCAGACTAGGTGAATCAACAAAGCAGGAATTAATGATCAAAGTGTGTTAGGGGGTGGGATAGGTAGTTTAACCAGCATTTGTGGGGTATAAGGTATCCGGCAAGTGTGAGCACACTCACACTGCGTTGTGCAGTTTTACTAACCCTCTTCAACGTAGCAGAGAAAACAAGAAACCTTTCTAACAAAAAAGCATCTGTCAGTGATAAGCTTTGATAATCACAACGATGCTGAAATATGAAGTGCAATAAATGTAGACACAATCAAACTTGATCTATAACTTTAACACCTTTAATTATTAACACCCACAAACTCCCAAAATGCTCTACATGGTTTAATTAACAAAAAATTTGTAACAGAATATAATAGAAAACTGCGCAACTCCAATACTGCACAATGTTGATGGAGCTTTTATGCTGATGTTTCATGATTAAGGAAAAAGGAACGGGTTTGGATAGATTGCAACATGTCAAAAACTGTTTCACTCATACAATGTGTGATCTACATAAGATTTGACCATCCAATTATTCAGTTTAAATACAATTACATACAAAAAAACCCCACATAAAACCCCTAAAAAAAGATCAGAAAATCTGCATAACAATCCAGGATGAAAAATTAGTGTAAAAATACTGGCTGCCACAGATTTAACTGCAATTAATTTGCTTGTGTTGCCTGTATGGGAATTTCTTTATAAAAAACTAAAGCCCTGATTTCCTAGGAAACACACACTCGCACATCCAATTAGAAACTGAAACATGTTCACAAACTCACACTTCCAAAAAGTGATTAATGGTCCAAGAGATTAAAAGTCCATATTTTTTATTTCCTTCTAATACAAATAATGGGCAAATCTATGTTGACGTAATAAAACTTTAATACATTTTAATATTTTAAGCCATGAATCAGAACGTGTTTTATGTATCCAAAAAAACTTTGAGTGTTTGTGTGTAATTTGATTGGCTTCTTATCAGTCATATTCGAGACAAACCCACAATGCCTTTTCCAATCCTCATAAATCATTACGAAAATTTAAAGAGCAGCTAAATGTAACTTGAAAGTGATGTCATGCTAAAAGCCTTGTTATTGGTACCTCTATTTACCTTCTAACACTAGGTGAAGCTTTACATTGGAAGAAATAGGACAGGTAAAAAAATATTCAAATCTCAAAAAATATCACACATTTAAAAAAAAAAAAATAGAAATCTAATTTACCCCCCAAAAATCTTACCTTATACATCTACAAATAATCCCGGACTAGTTATTTAAACCTGGAGAACTGTGTATTGTATTCATTTAAAGGAATCAAACTTTTTTTTATTAAACTTTTTGATTTATTAATTTTGGAAAAAGGTGGTGCGGTTTTCCAAAAACAATACTAGAACCTTGAGAATCAGCCCAAACTGGCACTCATTCAAAATACTTTTTTTTTTTTTTTTTTTATAAAACTACCAAGCTGGGGTTTTTTACATCAAAGTTTTAACCACTCCAACAAACTTTCTTTTCACAAAAACACTGCAAAATAAATATCATAAGATATACAAAACAACCAATTCTCCTTACATGTAAACATTCGCAGTAAAAGCCAATTCTGGTCTATGTGATTTGTTACAGGATCCAATATTCGATCCACCGTTTTCCCACTGACTCTACTTTTAGGTGTAGTAAATCACATTGTGGGTGATAAATCAATTGATCTGCATGGATACCATCATGTATTTGGATCAAACATAGAAGACATTATTCATAAGCAATCCCCATTCTATCATTAAGTTTGAGGACAATCTGGATTAGACAGCAGTTCATTTATTCTACACAAAAGTCGTATCAGGTGTGTATTCTAAATCAGAAAATTACTTGAATGCTTATTGTATGAACACAGAGATGTTCTTGTCTCAGAGTGCAGTCTGATTGAGACATGAGAACAATTCCAATTATTTACCCAATGCGTAACAAATTAGAAAGAAATGTATATAATAGGAATTTTAAATGGCTGACAGGACTGACAGCTCAAAGACAGCTTTGTCTCAGAACCTTTTGTTTATCTGTATCAGTATCAGTCATTTACAGCGAGTGTGGGAAAATGGGTCAAATAATTGGGTGGCTTCAAACCTGTCTAAATACAAAGGTAAGTATAATCCACATATCTATCTACACACATATACATATATATACATATATACTGTTTTATATATAAAAAATATAATACAATATAATACTATATATATATATATATATATATATATATATATATATATATATATATATATATATATATATATATATATATATGTTATTATATTTTTTATATATAAAACAGTAAACAGTAAGACCCTACTTTAAGTTTACATTATTTTTGTTAAAAATATATCAACTCAGGATCTGGTGTGTGTGTGTGTGTGTGTGTGTGTGTGTGTGTGTGTGTGTGTGTGTGTGTGTGTGTGTGTGTGTGACAGAGAAATGCCCTACATTTTAAGCAATGCATTCCTTCATTGCCAACATGCCTAAAAATAATCAGTGGAGGCTCATCTCCGGGGTGTTTCTCTGTCCTCCTGCAAATGAAGAACCACGTGTTTCACTGTTTTCACACATCACAAAAAGACCTTGCTAGTTTTACCGCTCTCAGCCATCCTTGTCAGGAAGTCAAGCTCAGCTGCGGTTAGATTTGAAAAATGTGTCGGTATGATAAAAAGCTTAAGACAAATCATCAATTAGGAATTTCCTGATATTTTAAGTAGCAGGTATGTACACCCTTTTAAAAGCTGAGACTTGTTAAAGTTTTTGCAAGCTATCCGTGTGCTTGGGACAACAAATTGTAGTTTAACGCTCCAGTTTTCTCGCAAAAGCGTTTGCTTTACCACCCAAACCGAAATGATGACGTTATAAACACTAACGTGTTTTTACGCAGGTATTAGAGATGGCTTTGCATCCAGACATCACCGCAAAGCTTCAAGAAGTTTGACTAAAAGCTTCTTCAATTAAAAAATCAGACTGTGTCCATTAAAGCTTGAGTGTAGAGATAATGTAATTTAATGTTTAAATGCATTATACTTTCAAGACTGCTGTTAAGGAAAATTAATCAACACCTTTTGACCAATCAAAAGAGAACTCACCAGCACTGTAGTGTATATCGATCTTTATTTAATAGTAAGAAAAAAAAGTTTGCTAGTACTTTTTTTTTTTTTTTTATCATGGCAGATAACAGAGTTCGGTGTATTCATCATTCTTCATGTTTCATAGCCTATAACTTTTAAGTGCACAGCTGAATAATTCTTCACTTAATTACGAGGGCCTGAGAGTTTCTCTGAAGCCTGATTTCATTTCCCCTAAAGGAACCACGTCTTCTCATGTGTATTGGATCGTATTGCAGCACCTGCTTGCTGAAGCCCAGTCCTTAGTGAAGTTCTGAAAGAGAGGCGAAAGCTGCGTTCAAAGGGAACTTAATGTGCTTAATGATTTGAAAGCTTTTGACCGGCAGCCTATTAGGAGCCTTTTGAATTTACTCTAAATTAATCTATATCACTTTAAAATAATGACCTGCAACACAAAGATGTCTAATGACTAAGTAATGCAGGTTAAGTCTGAGTACATCTTTGTAAAACTTTCCTGCTTATTCCAGGAGCCAGTTTCTATATAAAAGTAAGACATGGTGAACTTTATTGGGTTGCATTTAGCCATTTAACAAAACAAGTCTGAGTACAAATGTTTAACTTCAAAACATCAAACAAAAAATCTTTTTTTATTTACTCTTTAAAATTAGGGGAAAAAGGAGGGTGAGAGGGTCTTCATTCTAGACCTCATAGACTGAACCACCAAAACACTGGAACCTGACATTTATGCTGTGCAAATGAATGCAGGAAAGACAGAGCAAGTATTTGTTTGGTCATGACTTGGGTAGGGCCTTGGCGAGGTCAGCGTAGACAGGAATATTCACAAACACTACTACACTACGAGCCAAAGAGCTAGAAGGGACCCATTTTATCACACCCTTCTTATTTAATACATATCTAGATTATCGACAGAATGGAAAATTGAACATGGGGTCATTATTAACTGAATATCAGGCTTTGGCTCAGTCATGCTTTAAATAACCCGTGATGGCGTCACTGAGGATTACCCACAAGATTATTCCCCATGTAATCTCAATGCCAAGTCAAAACACTGTGCCATGACTTGATGATTATTCACGGAGTAAAATATCCATTGCTGGGATTCAAATGTGTTAGGCAGTTTGAAAAGATGCAGTTGTTTGACTTTACATGTTACAGAGGAAGCATGTGAAGCCTTTGATAGATGGGTGGGAATTTACAAATCGAGGTGAGAAATGGGTTTAAAAATAAATAAAATGAAAAAAAACCAGAGACAAGAAGATGGAATAATAAAATAAAAGATTGTAATAAAATATATAGTTCAAAATTACTAAGAAGATTTTGTCTAGAACCAGTAACAAACATGAAATTCTCTATGGCCAAAAGTATGTGAACCTGACCATATCATTTATGTGCTCCTTCACAAACTGTTGAAACCACACACATTTAAATAATGTCTAAGAATCCCATAGCATTACAGTTTCCCTTCACAGGAACCAAACCCCTTCCAGCAAGACAATGCCCCTCTACAAAAAATAAGCTCCGCAAAAACATGGTCTGTTAAGATTGTACTGAATAAACCCAAGGGTTTATTTATTCTGACCTCAACTAACCTTTTTTGGATGAACTGGAACGCCAACTTCCGCAACGACCTCCTCACCCAACTCAAATGTCTTATCTCACTAATGCTGAATGAGCACAAATCTCCATGGTCGCAGTATAAAATCTAGTGGACAGCCTTTGCAGGAAAGTGGAGAGTATTATAACAGTAAAAGGGGATAAATCAGGCTTGGATGTTACATATAAGTAAAACAAGGAATATATTAGTGATCAGCTGACCATAAACATTTGGCCATATACTGCCTGCTTGGATCATCTGACCAAATTATTTCCAACCTGGGTATAAATGGCAACACAATGAATTAACATAATATAATATATTCCATATAAAAAAATCTGGAGCCTTTGACATGCAATTCCACAATCATCTTAAATGATATCGAGAAAACCCAAAGCTCTTCACCAGGGGTATTAAACTAAAACGTGTAATAAATTCAGACCTGAAAGTGTTAATCAAACTCACCCCTTTCTGAGCTGAACGCCTTTAGCAGTGTAGTTAGTCTGATCATGTGATTGGATAAGCCTTAACAGAAAACCAGCTACAGAGGCCAAGCTGGTTCATATTAAGAAAAGCAAGAGTTGCTAAACTCTAGACCGTTTTTTTTTCTCCGCTCTGCTAATAAATGTGTTTTGAACATCAGGAATGCGATCTGAACCAGCAAAATTAGACTGTGATTTTGTTCATCAACTTTAATAAAGATTGACAGATGATCTAAACTCATAAGCGTACCTGTTCTTCCTAACAAGCTCTCTCTCTAACTTAAATTAAGTCCACAGGTCTGTTTAACAGGTGCTGCTTCATAACGTTTGTCTTGAATTCATATAAATCTTATGCATATCTGTTTAAATCTGTGTGAAACATCATTTACATTCTCAGACTTTTAGAAAACATTTTATTGCACTGTTGCTGGATATATAAACCAAATTGCGAAGGTTAGTGGACGTGTAAAAATGTTTGCAACATCACAAGTAATGTTAAAAGAAAAAGAAAAGTTGTGAATACGCCCATTGTAAATGCAAAACCAGATCTGGATTAACTGGCCCACTTGCCCCAGGCGTTTTCTTCTGACTCTCGCCCATTGCCTGAGTGCATTGTCATTAAAAACAAGGTCACTGTACTACTTCGATTTGGATGTAGTCCAGATAAATGTTTACATATGAATTCAGTTTAAGTGCAATTACCTAGTGTACACTTAAGGCAGGAGTAAACAGTGGAGTAAGTTCTTTTGCATTGAAAAAACAGACTGGATTTTAAGAGACAGTATGTGACGTCAGCAAGGATCTTTATATATATATATATATATATATATATATATATATATATATATATATATATATATATATATATATTCTTTATTTTCTTTTTCTGACGGAAAGAAGCTGTCTGTCGTGTGCAAGAAGAACAAGAAATAAGGCTGGCTTTGTTGCCTGGCAACAAGCCGCCCCGCCCAGCCTCACAGTAACGCCGCCACCCCCGCCTCCCCAGAACTACGGCCCCGCCCCCTCGTGCGCAAACAAATCGAGCCACGCGACGCTGCGCGCGAGAGGAGGGGGGCAGAAATAACAGCCGCTGAAAACAAACTGTCATTCAACTTTATTATATTCATAACGTTCAGCGGCTCTATTTGACTATTTATTTGTTTACTTTATTATGTATACATGATGTCACCACAAAGGAAAAAAAAAACACGTATTTCGATTTTATGTAAACAAACACATTAAGCGCCAAAAGTAAGAAAAAGTGACGAAAGTTGGCTAACCAGAGTCGGAAAATAAAAAGATATGGAAAAGCGGAAAAAAGTTACCTTTGGAGTAAAGAGACTTGGGGGAAGTGAGGTCGAGATCCGTGCCGAACAGTGAGATGAAGTCAGAGGGCATCTCAGTGCCTCTCTGGGCCGGGGGAAGAGGGCTCGCTCGGGCTTTCAGCGAGAAGAGAAAGTTGCGAGCGGAGAAAGTTTAATGTTTTTGTCGCTCATTCATAAAAGTGTCGGTGTTGTCGCCAGCGCTCCGAATCCAGCCGACTGAGGAGTGTGTGTGAGGCGAGTTTGTCTCGTGCAGCCCCTCCCACCTGACACAGCGCGAGCGCGCTTCTCCTCGGCGACGCGCAGTGTGTCAGGTGGGAGGGGCCGCACGAGACAAACTCGCCTCACACACACACTCGCGCGCGCGCACGCAGTACAAACGAGAAATCCGAATCCGGATCCGAATCCTTCGGATCCTTCACTCAGTGAACGGATTCGAGTCTCACGAGTCCCTTGAGTTAGTAGGGATTCTGCCTGCTTTTGCCATGGAATATCACTAGAGGGCACTCACCAGCTCCTTAGAATTTACCGAATCCGTAGACCCATGAATCTCATTCACAAGTCCCTCGGATGCGGCTGATGCGCTTCGCCCTACGAGTCTGACGGATCCGCTGAATCCCACGGTTCCGGTGGATCAGCCAGGACACTTTAAGGATCCGCGATTTTGAGTCCCTTGTGTTTCCGATTATTTGGGAAGTTTCATGAACAACTCAGTCAGCTACTTGTTGCTACAGTTACGTTCTAACAACAACTTAGAACAACTAAGTAGTGTGATTCACAATTTGTATTTATGCATGTTGTTGTTAGTAGCCGGTTAACCAACGACTCAAGTGATCCGAGTAAATGAACAGAAGGATTCATGAATCCCGAGTCATATAAAGGATCGGGTTATTTAACTCGGATGAATCTCACAGATCTCACATTGTTTAGCTGTTACTGTCATTTCACTGCATTATACACCTTATGTAGGATTTACTCATTAAACTAGTGTGACAATTGTTTACAGTTGCTTTTTTTTTTATATCAGACTGTGTCCTGTGTTCATGTGCAAAAAAAAAAAAAAAAAATCACTTTATATCATTTTACACATTCGAAAAAAAATACAGGGGAAAAGATCAGAATATTATTGATACATCAATATCACATTGTTCACAAACATCAATATGGCCGTCTCATTACACTGATACTATAAATGTATTAGGGAATTGTTGTTTTGAAGGTTCTAACTGGTCATAACTAGGAGTTGATTAGGTCCAGTTTCTTCTTAGGAGCAAATAAATATACTATGACTATATGTGAAAACAATTATGTGCAAATGAAAAAAAAAAAATTAGAAGCACAACAAACTGTCAATCATAGAAAGAGGGCTATCACACAAGGTTGAAACCTCTACCACCAAACCCGGCTTTAAATAAAAATAAAAAAAGACTTCTTCAGGAGTGTTGTTTTGTCAGATAAAGCATAGGTTAAGTTTGGGGGTGGCACCATCATCAAACTGTGAGGAGGTTTCGTGAGAAAAACGACTGGTGCATTTAAGAAAATAGATGGCAAAACTACCACATCAATCAGAATGTTAAAACTCGGTCACAACTTCCTCCAGCAGGACAAAGATCCCAAACATACTTTAGAAATGATAAAATGGCCTCCAGACAACAAGTGAAAATATTGGCATGGCCATTAAAGCCCTAACCTGAATTCCACAGAATATTTGTGGATTGAACTGGAAAAGCGTGTCTGAGCGAGGAGGCCCAGAAAAACACAGTGATTTACACCAGCTCTTTCAGGAGGACGAGCAAAAAGTACAGCATAGCATTGCTGAGAAGCTTGTGGCAACCCCAAGAGTTTGATTCAAGTCAAGTCAAGAAGCTTTTATTGCCATTACTACCATATATAGCTGACGCAATACACAGTTAAATGAGACAACATTCCTCCAGAGCCCTGGTGCTACATTAAACAACATAGAGCTACATCACACAACATAAAGTTACATATCAGGACACAGAGTTAAGGATTAAAGTAAGTGTCCTCACCACATAAAGTGCATCGTGTGCACACAAGACAGTGTGGGACAGATACACAAAACACAAAATAGCACCAACCAGTAAACCTATTTTAATGCTATGATTATACAGAAGTGTGCAAAACCGGACTATAAACAAGAGTATTTGTAAACATAAACACAATGTAGTGCAAAAACAGCAGTAGCAGCAGTCTAGAGGTGCAAAAAAAACAGCATGTAGACAGTATAATATGATTAAATATAATATGGGTGGTGGATTGAGATGAGTAACGAGTGTGTGTTCAGTTCATTGTGTTACAGTTCAGTAACACACAGTTTCAAGTTGTGTAGTTTTAAACTAACTAACTCAAAATTTCTGACAGACTGAATATCTGATATAAAAAAATGAAAACTGAAATGAATAGTTCTCTTAGGTATTATGTTGAATGTCTTTGGCCTAGGTGTATTCAAGCATTTGGCCTGAACTGTAGTATTCTGTAGATTTATTTAGACACTAAGTTAAGATTGTCCATTTAAATTAAAATGTTTGATTTGACATGACCTCTCTCTCTCTCTCTCTCTCTCTCTCTCTCTCTCTCTCTCTCTCTCTCTCTCTCTCTCTCTCTCTCTCTCTCTCTCTCTCTCTATCAGCTCTGTTGCTTACATTACTAGGTTTAAGCTAAAAAAACAAGCTTGTGCAGATTTTATCACTTGCACTATAAAAGTCACACAAAATAAATAAATAAATAAATAAATAAATAAATAAATAAATAAATAAATAAATAAAATGAACCAGAGACACTGGTAACTTAAGAGTTACAGCTGATAAGCAGCTTTGTAAATCTCAGCTCCATGAAAATCGGTGTTGGCTTGATATAGAACCTACTGTATATCAATAAATATACATAAATCTGAAGCAAGAATCCAGGAAGCCCTTACAGAACAGTAAGGTGGTAAAGATTAAATGTTATGCACAACGTCTCCAAATATACAAGACATCACAGAAAACCCCCTTCATTAGTGCAAGCAAATCCCTTCTATCACAGATGTGTTCATGTGTTCTGTCTGGTTTATGGATGAAGGGAGATTCTTTGAAAAGTGAAACAATCTCCAGAGGATTTGACTTTGAGTATAAATTCAGCCACTCTTATAATAGTGGGATGAGAAATGAGCAAATTAATTATATTTGTCTCAGTGGTAAATTGTGTAGAGGAATTTATCCAGAGCCTATCCTGGGAACACTGGATGTGAGTTGGGAGCCCAGGGTGGATTGGTTGCCAGTCCATTGCAAGCTACCATGCACAAAGAAAGAAATAATCAGACAACTAGATCAAATTATAAATCCCAGAGTGAATGTAACCTACATACATGGACTTTTCGTGTACACGTAATTTATTATAGCCAAACCACCACCTTTAGCTATGCTTTGGGAGACATGAGGAAACCACACACAGACTGTAACTTGAGCTCAGGATTTAACCTGGGACTTTTTTTTAGCTGTGAGGCTCTGGAATACTACTATTTATATGTATGAGCTTAATTGTTTTCTCTTTATCGTGTACTCTCTCTTTATTTGAACTGTGTTTATTCAGCTACAGGAGCTTTAATGAGATCAGACAATGATGTTGGTTGAGGAGGTCTGGATTCACAAAGGAGAACACAGAGGTGTTTAGTGGAGTTAAGGTCAAGGCTCTGTTGACATTCAAATTCTCTCAGTCCAACCTTAATGCACCATGTCTTCATGGAGCTCACTTAGGTTCGCAGGGGCATTGTCATGCTGGAACAGGTTTGGATCTTTTAATTCCAGTGAGGGGAAAATTGTAATCCCTTCAATTTTACTGATGCACTTTTATGTGTCACATATACAGTGAAATTCTTTCTTTGCATATCCCAGCTCATTAGGAAGCTGAGGTCAGTGTCAGATTATTATACAGCACCCTGGAGAAGAGAGGATTAAGGGCCAAACAGTGCATCTTGATAGTGATCTTGAACCTACAACATTTTGATGAGAAACCTAGAGCCTTAACCGTTGAGCTAGCACATCTCACAGTTAGTCCACAGTTGGTCCACAGCTGGTTGCGTGTTTCCTGCTGCACCTCTAAGGGAACAGACTGATGAGGCTCTCTAAAGAAAATGATAGTCTATATTATTATTACTATTATAGCCACATAGTTGTCCTGTTGTTTGGACTGAAATAAACCTGCCCACCGGTGGCGGAAATGTGTCCTTACAACTGACTTAAAAGCAATGTGTATTCCAGAACACAGGATGACGCTGTGTGCCACTCTTAACCGAAGAAGAAGAAAAATACCGGAAGCGGAAGTAGAAGCAACATCATCACCCCGCCGAGCAGCAGCGTTTTCTCTGATTTAACGCTTGCTGTTGTCTAAAGGGTTTCTATCATTTTTTTGTAAATAAATATTTTTGTACAAAGGTGCCCAAAATGCCGGATTTGGCGGTAGAAAAGGTGGTTGTCCATCCACTGGTCTTACTGAGTGTTGTAGATCATTTTAACAGGTAAATAGACTTCAATGGTTAAGAAAATTTTTTGTTAACTCACTGTCGCTTGTGGCTATGCTAGCAAGCTAAACCGAGACCGGCTGCGTTTCAAACAGAGCTGTATGTGATGTGTAGTGCACTACGCAGCTTCGCAGTGCATCGCGTATGTAGTGTGCTGTTGTAGGGAACAAATGTCCATTTGTTATTTATGCTGAAACATCAATCGTTTGATGACCAACTCTGCGTTTCAGTCATTTGTCATTGTTAATGCAAGAATTTATTTTTTAAGTTTTTTTTTTTTATTTAGGTGTGCGATTATATTTATCAGTAGCATTAGCTTGTTTGCAAATTATATTAATTGTAGACAGAAAAACTATATTAAAATATATTAATAAGAGAATACATATATTAAGATACTAATACGATTTCTTTTTACAAAACCCCCTGTATCATCGTAATGCTATTTTATATATAATTTTTACTTCATTAACTATTATGTGGTCTATTATCAACAAAGATTGATTAAAAAAAAAAGTTGTGCATCCCTGACTTACAAATGATGACTTGTAGTGTGAGTTTCTTGTGCAGGAGTAATGAATAAAGGGTTGATTTTTAATGTAAACCTCTTTTGGCATGACGACGATGATGTTGATGATGTGAGCTGTTTTCCCTCAATCTTATTGATTTGCATCAAGGTTGAGATTGAATGAGTATTGAAGATACAATATAATGTACGATCATCTTCCATGCAGAGATCACGGGGGATGTGTTTGAGTTTGATGAAGTCTGTTTGGGATCAGTAACAGCTCGTTCAGTCGTGCTCGTGAAAGAAGCTCGTAAACTCTTGCTCTGTTACAGTATCTCAAGAAGGAGCTACAGAATTCTTGTGCGATATACAATTAAACCAGATAACAAACCTTAGTGTTCAGCAGTTAGCAGGCAAATTAAAACAGCCACATAACTTCCCTAAGTGCATAAACTTAGTTATGAATTAAACAAACACGGATTTTGTCCTTAACACAACATATTTGTGTACAGTTGTGTTCTGACACTAATCAGTTTTCCTATTGCAGTTAGAGTTTGTGCAGGAGACACCACTCACATCTTAAAACTTAGCAAGGGGTCTGTTTTCTGTACCTTTTTCTTGATTATTTTTTCTTTCCATTTTCCTCTCTAGTAAGCAGGTTCTTGAAAAAAATACAAAACATTCTTGAATTTTCTTTAGTTGTGAACGCAAGGTTGGAGTTTTTTATTTGAGACACCGATCATGACAACAGACCATTTTAAGAGAGACAGTGTGTACATTTCAGTGTGTAATGTTTCATTTGGAAATCTGACTGACAGAAATACATTGATTTAGACTTGCAATCTAGTGAATATTAATAGTAACACTTCATTAGAACGGTGCTTCATTGCTATAAATGTTTTGGTCGTTTTAACTCGGTCACATTTAACACGCACGTTTGTTACTATATTATAAATTTGAAATGTTGGGGGTTTAAGGGTCACAGACAAACAAAATCATAATGTACATTTGTCAAGGTATTTGGGAATCCTGGATTTACTTTGTCTGGGATAAATGTTATCGAAGAATATGCCAACAAATACATCTATATTGTGCTTGAGCTTTAATTATGTCATTATTATTTTTATTATTATTAAGTTTTGGCAATATTTATGAGTAGACCTTTGATCCATGTTTGACACTGATGATTCCATAATTTTGTTTCTCCTCTGCAGAATTGGGAAAGTTGGAAGCCAGAAACGAGTTGTTGGGGTGCTGCTAGGCTCATGGCACAAAAAGATTTTAGATGTCTCCAACAGCTTCGCAGGTGTGTGTGTGTGTGTGTGTGTGTGTGTGTGTGTGTGTGTGCGCGTGTGTGTGCGCGCGTGCGTGCGTGTGAGAGTGAGTAAATGAGTGAGTTTTGGGGAAGTTTTAGTCCATAAAGCCCTAAATGCACAACATTTTGAACTTCTTTAACAGTGCCTTTTGATGAAGACGATAAGGATGACTCTGTGTGGTTCCTGGACCATGACTACCTGGAGAATATGTATGGGATGTTTAAGAAAGTCAATGGTAAGTGCTCTAAAGATGAACTCATTCATTATAGTGAGACCTGTAATTTATTATTTTATCAATCTTTTTTTGTTGTTTGTTGGTTTTCTTTAGCTAGAGAAAGAATAGTCGGTTGGTACCACACCGGTCCGAAACTGCACAAGAATGACATTGCGATCAACGAGCTGATGAAGCAGTATTGCGCAAACTCGGTATATATACAAGAGACGGGCATATCGTTTTCAATTTCAACATACTTTCAATTATATCCATTTATTTTAAACTTATTCTTTTATAGGTTTTAGTCATCATTGATGTGAAACCCAAAGACTTGGGCCTTCCAACTGAAGCCTACATCTCTGTGGAGGAAGTACATGATGTGAGTTCTTTCTTTAAGCATTTACAGATTTTCTTCATTCATTCATTCATACATTCTATTCCCCTCTGTTATTGTCTAATCTTTAAATCTGTATATTAATTATGTAAAGTGATGCGATATGATATAATATTGAACGTGATGCTTACAAACACACACACACACACACACACACACACACACACACACACACACACACACACACACACACACACACAAACTCACTCTTTTTTTTGTTTGTTTTTTTATATGTATATTTCAAGTAGAGGAAGTTTTTGTTAGTGTTCATTGGCCCTATTCATGGAGACTGTACATTGAAATTATTTGTTACACATTTTGCTGTTAGTCACATACCACACCTGTTTCCTAGGATGTTATTTGGCTGTAACAGTGTTTTGTCCAATGCAGGATGGAACTCCAACTTCAAAAACATTTGAGCACGTTACCAGCGAGATTGGCGCCGAAGAGGCAGAGGAAGTTGGTGTTGAGCATCTGCTTCGGTGAGACGTTTTAAAGGTTTTATGTTTAAGGTTCCGATGTGGAATTTGTAGGATTTACTCACTACAGGGTGCTTTAGGACGAGTTGACTAACAATAACTGCATTTGTTTTATTGTTTTGTTTCAGAAAAGAAAACTATGGGTTGAAGCCAGTAAAGTTTTAGAAACAAATAAAAAACTGTAACCTTTCTTGCTTTTTTTTGTTGTTTCGTTGTTGCATAAACAATCATAGCAATGGTCATAATTTCTAGCATTTCTTTTTTTTTTTCTTCAGAGACATCAAGGACACTACTGTTGGCACTTTGTCTCAACGCATCACCAATCAAGTTCACGGTCTAAAAGGTCTCAACTCCAAATTGTTGGACATCAAGAGCTACCTGGAGAAGGTTGCTACAGGAAAGCTGCCCATCAATCATCAAATCATCTACCAGCTGCAGGATGTGTTCAATTTGTTACCGGACGTCAACCTGCAGGAGTTCATCAAGGCCTTCTATCTGAAGACCAACGACCAGATGCTGGTGGTCTACCTGGCTTCACTCATCCGCTCCGTGGTGGCCCTCCACAACCTCATCAACAACAAAATCGCCAACCGCGACGCCGAGAAGAAAGAGGGTCAAGAGAAGGATGACAGCAAGAAAGAGAAGAAAGAAGACAAGGAGAAGGACAAAGACAAGGAGAAGGATAAAGATAAAAGTGATTCTGCAGCAAAGAAAGATGATAAAAAGGAAAAGAAATGAACTTGGAATTCTCACATGGACAGACACCATCTTGACTAAAATAAACACGTTACCTTTCTTTTCTTGCAGATTTACTCAAATCTCAACTCTCTTATGATTGAGAATGTTTGTGTGTTTAAGAGCAGTCACTTAAAAAGATTTTTTTTGTATTAATATACACACGTTTCCTGTACACACTGTAAAGTACAACACCCAAACCAGGTCCACCATCTCCTATTTTATTGATAATATTGACAAATTTACACATTTATGTTCATTACATGCATACAGAAATGTGCATAATGTTGCAAAGAGTGTGTTCATTAAACATAATACCTAAAGAAATGTATTTCATCTATTTGTAGTCTTGAAAAGTATTTCAAGGAAGCAAAAAAAAAAAATAGTATAATCCAAAATGAACGGTAATAAATGGTTTTTCTTCATTAACATTTTTTAAAAAAGTAGGAATTAAAGACAGAAATGTCCCATCAGACACTTGTCCATATCTGACAGCTACACAAAACACAACAGCATAATTATAAACAGCAAATAAGGGGGTAAGCTGGAATTGTCTCCATCATTTCTTCTTAACTGAGATGCCGAACATCTTGCAGATCTTAAACACCATCAGGTCCACTATTTCCTCCTCCTCGGATGGCTGTGGTTAAGAGAATTTATTATTAAGATTATAAAGTCATTATTATCAGACAAGTTGGTACATTGAAAAAAAGTTTAGCATGAGCAGATGACATGAGCAACAGGACAGTGTATATATATGGTTAGAGCAGAAGCTCTTGGATACAAACCCACAGTGTCCAGGTGAGAATACCGATGTGGGCAAAAACTCTTGTGGGAAGTGCAACTCATTAAGGTATCCACATATGTCAGATCTAGTCAAATTGTATACAAGTTTGTATGTAATGGGGATGTAACTGAATGTAACAAACGTATTAGAAATGAGCAGATGTGTTTAAATTCCGCAAATCAATATGACAATTAACAGAATACGACATGCACACGTCCCTTTTTTTCTTAAAAAATGCTTTTAGAGATGTTTTTAATACATTTTAATGAAATTAGAGTTTGGGTTGGATGAAGCTTGTGGGATGGAAAACATTTATCCTTAGAGTTCGCCTGCTCAGGGTCTCATTGCCAGTATACCTGCATACTTGAACTGCATTTCCCCAAGAGCAGCATGCTGCATATTACCTTGTAGTGCTTTTGCTCGTGACTGAACGCCTCAAGGATGACTGCGATGAAAAGGTTCAGCACCACGAATGTCATGAAGATGACACAAGAGAGAATTAAGAATGCGCCAAGGACTGGGTTCAAATCCAGGATCTACAGATGTGATATAGTGAACAATTACGTAAGCAGCTGTTCAACTTATAGTCAGTAAATCTTGATGAAAGCATTACATACCTCTTCGTAATTAAATATGCCAAGTTGTAAGGCTATAATAGCTGATACGGAATCTTGAAGAGTCTTGTATGTGTACAGAATCCAACCAAACAGCAAATTGCTCTAAGAAAGAAATGTTTTAAAAAAAAATTGGTATGAATTTATTACACATTTATCTTTAGCGTAAGGTCATAGTTGTGGGTTTGAGCTTGTCGCTGGAATGTCAAGTGGCACAACAGCCATAATTTCAGTTTGAAAATTCTCTAAATGTATTGTAAGGTAGTGATGCATCTGTCTAGAAAAAAAATAAAATAATAATAGAATAAAACAAGACTGAAAGTAGTAAAATAAGTACAAATGAAAACAAGTTACACTTATAATAAAGAAACACTAGATCAAGTTGACAAAATTCAAGATATTCGAAGTTGGTCTTCTCTCCTGTATATCATCATTTTAGAACGTCTGAGAAAACCCACATAACGCAGATTACATAGAACATTCCGCATCTTTTCTAGAAGCCCTGATCTATAAGGCAATTATATTTGTTATATTTATTGTCTTATGGTTTCTGGATCCTCACCACAATGGAGTAGGCTAAGATCATGATGATTAGGACCACAATGTAGCTGGAAATGTCGTTCCATGCTCGCTTCAGTGTGCAGGTAATCAAGTTCAGTTTGGTGTTAAGGCGCATCAGGTACCACATCTTGATGGTGGCCAACAGAATCAGGAATGCCAGAATATACCCCAGGCTTGTGTCTGCTGAAACTGTGTCATAGAAGCTTGGGAAACTAGTGCACAAAAAAAGAAAGAAATGTTATATTTTGTACTGTATATAAAAATGTCTCCATTTGTCCATGCCCACCTACCTGTCTTTGTTCTGCTGAAAATACTTCAGATCTCGCTCTCCCTGTATTGTCCTATTGATGATTGCTCCTGCTGCAGCCAAACTTAAAAGAATGATGGCCAATTCCAAAAGGTTATGCTTACTTCGGAAGTACTGCATTTTCTGTTGCTTGATCCTTTTTATCTGTAAAAAAAAACCAAAAAACATATACAATGTTTTAGTATATTATACAATTTTAGTAAATGCTGGACAATTGGCTATTGACAAATACAGCTGGTATTATAAAGGGAACATACCTGCAAAAACATATAATAGAGAATGAAAAGGAAATAGATGACCTCAGAGGCTACAATGTTAATGCCATCCGTGGTCTGATAAAGACGTAAATTATGCAGCTCGCTGCTGAACTGGAACGCTCCTGTGGAATAACATGAAAACTGTACAATATGTAGATCTATAAACTTTCTGTGTTTTATATATTGTGCTAGAAACATTTTCTTACCAAGTGCTGTGGTTTCTAGCATCAGGGTCACAATGCAGAAGAGGTTGACGTTTGCATTGTATACCGTAAACTCAACAAAGATTGCCCGGGTGTATACATCCAACCATGTGTTGTTAAACAAGAACTGTAGCATGCTATAAAAAGAGAGAATGGAAATTATTTATTTTATTTAAAATAAAGCAGGTCACACAGTCCATCTCTTTTACTGGAAATTTGGACTCTTCAGCACTTGCAATTCACTTGGACCACCATAGAGTAATGGTCAAATGCAACAGCAAATGCATGTATGTATGTGTATTGCTTCAAAAATCAGGTTTCTCTTTTCAAATTTAACACCTAAAAGGTAAAAAAAATAATAATAATTTTGTATCTTCACAAGAACACAAATCCTTACTGTGCAATCTTAACTTGAAGAAACAGCCATATTTTATTCATGTTAACTAATGCAGTATGTACAATTACTTATGGGAAACCTGTGAATGTAAAGTATTATAAAAAAAAAAAAGTACTTTATTCATTTTGAAAAAGCTGTCACCTGCTTGCTTCTTGTGGGTCAAGACACAGGTCCATAACAAATCCTCCGCCTCTGTAAAAAGCCATGTTGCCCCAGATAGAGTGTCCTCTGAGTTTGGATTGGGTTTGGTATTGCCAGGGAATTAGAAAGGTCTTAGCAATGTTTACATCTACTGAATGATTCCAGCCCGGACCATAGAAGCCCATATCCTCTATACCCCAAGAGTATGGTGCATGACAATCATTAACAGCACCTTGCATAAATTTAGAAATTCTGCATGTGTCCTTTTTTACTCGAATCTGCCGGAGACGCGCACTTCCCACAAGCTTTGAGTTTCCATCAGTGATAAAACCTGACATGGTAGAAATGAAACAGATTAAAGATATAAGTTTTAGATTCTTAATTAAACCCAGTGTTAAGGAAGCAATTATTTGAGCAAATTCATCTTTCATATTTAGATTGAGACAAAACCTGGACGTTGTCCATAGAGGTTGCTGATGAGGACATTATTTGCCCAGTTAAACACATCTCCAACTGGCATGCTGTCAGTGATACCATTGCTGAAACTTTGTTGAATGTGCTGAGTGAGATAATAGGCATTTGGATCACGCTGACCGTATGTAGCCACGAGTAGTACGCACAGAAATGCCAAATAAACTGCAGAGAAAACAAAATGTTTAAACAGCCTGCTCTTTCTGTATCCTGTTATTAAACAGAATATATCTTTATTTTCTCTTACTGATAATTTCCTTGAATAATGCAATAGCTTTCAGATTTTTTACATGATTCTCCTTCATTTTCTCAATGTCAGAAGGAGGAGGGGGCTGGTAAAACCTGCTTGTGCTGTCCCTTCTGGAAATGCGTATATCATCAGGATCCTCTGTAGAAAGGACCAAAACTTTAACTTTTTTTTTTTTTTCAAGAAAAAAAGCTATATAGAGAAGACGATATACAGTGCTTTGTTTAAAGTTTGTACTATATCCTAGAGGTACCTGAGTAGGTAATTGTCAAGTCCTTCAATAGGCGAAAATAATTATCGTCTTCAGTTTGAATGCTTTTCACCACTAGAGCAAAGAAGATCGCAAATCCAAGGACCTGCCACATAAAAGTTATAGGACAAATGTGAAATCTGATAACAGGTGGAAAAAATCATGATCACTTAGGTGCATCTTACTTTTATAGGCTGTGTGACGAACAAACTCTCGAAGAATGACACAGAGATGGAAATAAGCCAACTGATGGAGCGCTCTTTTCCATATGTCAGCCCGTACATCATTGTAAAGTAACCAGACACACCACTGGTAGCAGCAATGAGAATCCAACCCACTATCACAAACCACCAGGGTAAGCCTTTCTGATAAAACTTTTTCTTTTTCTCTTCTTTAGGGCTAGTGATCTGGACCTCGTTGCCTATAAAGTTGGATTGGAGATAAGGCTCTAGCAACTGCTTTATACGTTGAACTTGAAGCACAGCCTGAAGGTAGCCATCTTGCTTGGGAAATTGTGAAGGACACATCAGCCTCAGCTCTTTTTCAAAATTGCGGATCTGTTTATGAATATAATGCCGATAGAGTTTGTATACTAAGAACTGATCAGTTTCACTATCTTCAACATAAGATTTAGCAAGACTGAAATTCTGCTGCCGAATAATGTCTTCAAGTGCAAACAATAAAGTGCTGATTTCTGTTGTTTCAGATTCCTCTGCTGCATTTGGAACCGGACACCTCACTGCTCTGGCTAGGCTGCGGACAATTTTCTTTATGTCCTGAAAAACAATCATTTTATATAAACCATATTAGGCAAATGTATTACATATTAGACATAAATATCACTAAACATTTGATATTAGGATTACTAAAACTAGACCTACTTTGACAACAATTTCAAAAGTAATGTCTGTCTGAATGCGCCATCTCTCTGCAAGTTTTTTCTTCTCTTTGGAAGATTTGGATTTGGATTCTTGAATTATTGCTACTTCTTTCTTCTTCCGTGACCGGGTCATTCTGAATATGCTTACAATTAAGAGGTTGACAGGGAACATAATAATGGAACTTTGGAAGCCGATCATCACTTGTTGTATGTTGAATTGGATAGTGCCTTCAGGTAAAAAAACACATACTTATATAAATACATCCACTACTCATACTAAGTGGTTAGATTTTGCTTCTAGAATGCTTATAAATTAATTGAAACAATCAACAGTGTTAATATTTTCAGTACCTAATTCCATGTCTTGCTCAGCTGGGCTTTTGGGTACTCCCCAGAACATGATGCTGGTTAACATGGTGCAGAGGAGCAGGGAGAAACAGCAAGAGAGACGCTGTACTCGAGTGAAATTACTGTTGGCAGGACGATTTACAACAGAGTACCAGATGTGGCCATCACACAAGTCTTTTGCAGTCTTTGTGAAAAAAACATTGCTAGAGGGGCATCAAGAAAGACTAGATTTAAATACTATCCAACTTTTCATTAATTTATTCATCTTCATAAAACAGTATCTTGGTTGTAGTAAAGGTGAACTATACTATCTGAGAAATACTGGACACAAAGTGAAAAAAAAATAAAAAATGTAACCATTTTAGAGGAGATTCAAAGGAACCCTAAACATGTGGTACTTGGAGAGGCCTTTATTTGTCACATAAACATTACAGCTAAATTCCCACATTTCCCAGCTTGTTTAAAAATTGGGGTTCATTTACCCGTCAGCATTGTACAGTGCCCCTCGAACAACTCCATACTCTCTGATCTGTATTTAGAAATGTTCTGTAAAGAATATTTTGCCACTCACTGGAAACCTTTCAGATCCTTCTCAGAGGCTACAGGGAACACCTTATCCAGAGTGCAGTCCCCTATATCAATAGCCAACCATGAGTTGCACAAAAAATGCCATATTCGTCCAGTCTCCAGATCCTGCACCATCACCTTACTGACATACCTGATAAATAAAAAATTGTGTATTGACTATAAGCGATCGCTTTACATACATATACATCTCCATATGCAAGTAACAAGATACAGCATTTCCGCAATGATTTCTACAGTAAGAGCTCATTCACAGGGACTTATATAGTGGACAATATCCATAATCTACACATATACTTGATTATAAATAAACTCATTAAAAGAATTACTGAAAAATTGCTATGTTTATTTAACATTATGAAAAGAGCCTCCAGTGTTAGTACTTTGGTCAGTAACGTTTTCTCTTATGTATCCTTTTTAGCTTCTGAAACAACAATTAATATGTATACTTTTTTCTTTAAGAATGCTCAAGACAAATCCATCCACTCTACCAATCAGGTTGCTCCCCAGAGTTGTCATGCCACAGCCTGATGCTTTGAAGATCTCCAAGTGAGAAAGGAGTGGTGAGCATAAATATGTCCACCCCTCCCCTAGTAAACACTATTTTTTCTGGATCAGTCAAATGATGGGGCTTACTCTCCCAAACAGTGCCTGTTAGTGTCAGTGTAACCTGTAGGTATGACAATACAAATGAAACATTTATAATGCAATAACAGGACTGCTGCTTTGATTGAACATAGAAATGGGAATACTGACGTGAGATGTAGTGGCAGCTCCATGGCGATGCCCAGTGGTGATAGCCACTAAATAACGATAATCAGCCAATGGGTCAATATCTTCCAGCACTGTGATTCTCACCTTAAACATGATGCCAGGACAGAACAAGATTTACAATGTGTTTTAAATTATTTATTGGTTATGCTTAAATGTAAAGACACTTTATTGGCAGTTATACCTTTATTTTATCCTGAAGATCTTTTCTGCGTGCCCATATTGCTGCTATAATGTACGCCAGGAAAATGGCACCAACAAAACACACTACCACAGGATTGTTGGCAAATGTGGAAAAAAGCTCAGCAGTGCGAGACACATCGACTGTGTTGGGCATGACAAAGAATGAGCTCCCAAAAGCTGTCAGGTGAGTGCACAGGCACTGAGTGACCAGTGATGTGGTGTAAGGGCCAACCTGAAAATTAGACTAACTTATAAGAACAACAAGAGCTTGGTTTGAACTCATAGAGTATTGACTACTAGTTTCCAGTAAGCAATCAAGGTCATTTGGTTCAAATGGGATAACAACAGATTTTTGGTGTTAATAAACATATTTAAGAAAATTATAATTTGCATTCTGGTGTTACTGTGCACAACAGCATCACTAACAATCATGAGAATGAGGAAAAATCGAGCAGCAAGACTTCTTTCTAGTCAAACCTGTAGAATCATACAGCTTATCAGTGACTGTCAATTCAGGTGATTATTCAGGGTAACGCTCCCCCAATATTTACATTATAGTTGATATTCACGTAAAACATACCTTGTTAAATCATAAAACACAGGCATGTCAATTTTTCATTCAACTCACCCTACAGCCACTTTCACTCCAGCTGCTTTCCTTCTCATTCCAGTACTTGCATGTAGCAGCAACCGATGTGATAAACACTGTTATGTTTGTGGAATTCACACCTGGTGATACAATAGGCCTCACTAGAAGATAATAAACTCCCACTAATGCCACATCCTTGGGGTTCAGCACCCATGTATAGTTGGCTTCTGTGAAAAACAGATATAAATCTTCTTCTTGACTGCTCTTTGTCTTTCATTCTATATGAATAATTGTAAAATACTCCACCTCGTGAGTCTTCTTGTTGAGGCAATTGGATTTTTGCCACATAATTGGTGTCATTTGGATAATTTTGAAAGCCCAAATTTAACATTAAAGGTGTCTCATCTGAAGGTTCCAGTTTCACCACCAGTGATATGTTTGGAGCAGTCACATTGATGGCCATGGTACTGTAACTTGTCAGGTTCAGAAATGTTTTGTTTGTAGCCACAGCATCCAGTCTTGGTAAGATAATCTTATACCATAAAGACACATTTAAAAGATTTTATGTAAATAGTATAATACTTGGTCCTTTTTAAGATAAGTCTCATGACTCAAGTCTATTTTCTTGACCCTTGCCTTGTTTTGTCTGGATTAATCGGTTTATTGCTGTTTTTAATCTTTTTGAACGTAGAATCTTGGATTGTGAACTGAATTTGACATTAAAACTTGTGAATCTCCTTTGAATTAGGTATTTACAATTAGGAGACATTTAAAGTTAGCATTCTAGCATTCCACTTTTATCAATATATAAACACATGAGAGGCAGGCAACCTGAAGAAAAGTTAAATGCTAAGTAGCACAGACATGAAATAATAGTTATTTACTTCAATCAAGACATCATTGACCATAGGACTTATGAGATACATGTGATTGATACCTCTATTTCCTCGTCGAGATTTTCCACTTGAATAGTAGAGCCATCAGCCTTGGAAAGGGAGAGACTTGCAACTGTTCCACTTATATCCTCTTCTTTGTTCCAAGCAAAAGGGTTTTTCCCAAAGCTTAACATCTGTGGTAACAAAATAGGACATAAATTATGAAAAGATCTTAGTTCAATTGTTTTTGCTTTGACATATACAATATAATGAGAAACTCTGAGTCTGATATTCTTTAAAAAGTCTACACATTTATTTATTTTTGTCAATAAATGTTTGCTGATTTTATGCATAGAAATATTGCCTTGTATAACCACCACTCATGAATATAATTGTAAAAGAGGAGGATAATAAAAAAGGGAATAAAAACTTGCACGCATATCCACTGTCTCATTTGATGGAATCAGACCACTAACTGAAGATGGAAGTGAGAAGGCAGCTGAATTGTCCCCAGAGCTGATCTGGGACTTACTGAGATTTTCTGGTGTCAGTCTAAAAAAGGAAATAAAAACAAACAAATCACTTTCACAAATCTTATGTTCTGCATCCCCCCCATGATATTCTTTACATACAGAGTAACTTTACATGCTGACATCAGAACAATTCAGTCCTTTTACAGTAGCAAAGGATGTTTTCTTGTAAATTTTGTTATTTTATTTCTCATATTGTGTCTGTTTTTGTACTGTCACTGGTTTACCTTTACCATGTTTCCTTTACATTATTGTATCTTTGCAGAGCTGTGAAGTCTTATCATGCATTATTGTCATTAAGGAAAAAAACATGGTTTCTAACCAAAATTATATTTTGTTGAACTTTCTGATTTTTATTCTCTGTTTTTGTCTTGATTATCCATTTGACTTTGACTGCATGCATTTTGTACCCTTGCTACAAGGATGCTGATTACAATTGATAGATTTGTTACATGTTTCAATCATTAACTCATATTCATCAGTTTATTCATTCTTTTTTTATTTTAATTTATTTATTCATTCATACATTTGCTCATTCATTAAATACTTTATAATATGGTCCGGTTTGTAGTGAAAAAGTATTGGATGTGACACCAGTCCA
This sequence comes from Silurus aristotelis, assembly GCF_946808225.1. Classification (NCBI taxonomy): domain Eukaryota; kingdom Metazoa; phylum Chordata; class Actinopteri; order Siluriformes; family Siluridae; genus Silurus; species Silurus aristotelis. Next base: position 14,041,876 of record NC_139586.1, read on the forward strand.
TTGCAGGGCACCACAGAAACTCTAATTTCAGACTACAACTCTCAGAACAATCACCTATTGTACACATTTAAACGTTTTACACTTGCTTAATCACAGAAACACACAACACCCACACACACTTTAAAGGAGACTCTCAATAAGGAAAGTGATTGCAAGGTATATGTTTTCACTAACACTGTTTCATTTGCATTTACCAACTCAACTTATTCATTTATTTTGCTTTAATTCTCTGATCCTGTAAAAGCCCAGTTTTGACTGTTTGTAAAATTGCACCTTCCTGCATCTGTTTGTGACTGTTTCCATTATCACATACCTCCTGACATGTGTTTTAGAAATGTCTTTTGTATTTCTATATTGGTTTTAGGACACTCTTACCTGTTCACATACAAACTAATCAGTGGAGAATTGAGAATTATTGGCTCTGTGTTTATTGCCTTATTAGAGAGCATGGCACTCTGCACTTGGTCCAGTGTCCTGAGTAATGATTCAGAACTCTGGAAATGAAGATACATCAGTTAAAATCTCTGTTTATCACATCACTCTTTTTATTTATAAATTTTTTTAGGTTGGGTGCTTGTTGTTGGTACCTGTTGGTTGCTGTCAGAAACTTTGAGGAGAATACTGACTGAATTAACAAAAGGTGCAGCTGCACTGGTCACTGAATCATAACCATCTAATGAAAACTTTGCGTTCTTACTAATACTTTCAAGAACCCAGCTTGTGGACCCCTGTGAAGACAAAATACAGATTAAAACAGTTAAAGTTAAAAGTACTACAAACTTGCAAAATGTTCACAGTCAGTACCTTAGAGTTAGACGTCAGCTGATTTTCATTCGTTACAAGGCTTAGGATCGTGGAAGAAATTATTTGTGTATCTACAGGGGAAAAGGTTGTATTTCCCTGCGCCACCGCATCACACAAAGCTTTAGATATGTTCTCCACCAGCTTTAGAAAAAAAGAATAGAGGTAAAGTACAGAAGGGAGGCTAACACCAGAATTACAACAGAAGTAGAAACTTGGTTATAATGATGGTTATACATGAATTTAAACATCTGTATGAAAGCAGAAAGCATTGTTGCTACCTTTTTTTTATCATCTTCAGTATAATTGCTGTTTATCTGATTATGAATGTTCCCAAAAATCTGAGCCAGATTGGCAGGTGAAATTGTGCCATTTTTTTGCATAGCTACAGCGTCTGACATAACATCGTTTAGAGTGGTATTTCTGTTTGTTACCTGAAATGGAAAGGTATATAGTGTCTCAAGAATTTTTAGAAATGGTCAAAAACAAACTAAACAATTAATTCGTTTAAATGTACTGCTTAAAGACTGACATGAACGAGAAGTTCAGTGCTGACACTCTGACTAGCACTATTCTTAATAGTGATGGTCAGCTGAGTGCTACCTTGAGGCAGAAACAGGTTTGTCATGACCCCCAAATTGTTACTACCCAAATAAAGACCTGTGGAAACAGGATAAAAATGTCAAAATTCTTACACGTATAACAACTGGTTTTGAGCATTTAATATTTAAAACATATCTGATTTCACCTTTAGAGTTTCTCATGGTAAACAAGCAAAGTCCAGAACAGCAAAACTCTGGGATTATGAGGCAATTGACTGTGAAAGGAGTGAAGATATCCCCATCAGGAGGGGAAATTATACAATTGGGTGTTGGTAGCTCTGCTATACATGGAGATAGTGTGGTGGTGGATTTAGTTGATTGTGTTGGTTTCTTGGTTAACCTATGGGTTGTGGTTACAGATGGTGTGGTGGTTCCTTCCAGTTGAACTGTGTAGCAACCATAACCAAGATCTTTTTTTTCAGTACCTGCAAGAAACAGAATAAATAGTTGCTTGTAATAATTAGGAAAAACAAAACAAAACAAACTAACAAACAAAATTTTGTAGAACTATTCATACCTTTTAATACAATAATGAGGCCATCCCCAATGGATTGCAATAATTCAACTGTAACATTCAAATAGTTGCCATATCCGAGATTTTGACTCAGAATCATAACACAGTTTTTCTTATTGTCGCATGGATACTCGGAAACCTTAAAAAAAAAACAATAATAAAATGGCATATAGTACATGTAATACAAGTGAGCTAGCTGTTATATAGCTATTATTAAAGCCAAAGCAGCATCTAACATTATCATAAAGATTTACAGAAATCCTTAAATAGCTCTATTATATATTGTTTCTATTATATAATTCTTTTTATAGTGAAATTAATTAAGTAATTACAAAAATGTAATTAAACTTATTGTTTTTGTTAAAACTTACTGGACCACCCGTCTGTACATAATACCAGTGAGGATTTTTCAAATCATTAGGATCTATTTGTAGCGTCACATTCCTGCTGGTATCTACCTTATTACAGTTTTTCACACATCTAAAAAAAAAGGAATTACAGTAAAGATTTTTTCTTTGCAAAGGGGAGTGATTTTAAATACAAATGGAATTAAATAATTATAGGTAGTAGGATTAAAGCTACAATGATGGAGGATTACAATTACAATGCATATACCATTATCCTCACACATACAGTAATGTGACATGAAAAATGATAGAAGTGACAGAAGGAAAGAATAAATAAATAAACTAACATTTAAGTAAATGAGTGAATATCATGAATGAATACGTCATAAAAACAAACAACAATAGTTAAAAAAAGAAAAAAAGTATAAATAAATAAATAAATAATAGCCCAGTGTCTTACTTGATTTTAACATCACCTTTACAGCTGTCATGTAGGTCTTTGCAAGAGCAATAATTCACTGATCTATTCAATAAATTCCCATTATACTTTAAATAAAAAAAATATATAAAGGGGGTTAGAAAACGAGAAACACATTTTGTAATGTGATTAGGCATAATTTATCAAATATTAATTTTAACCATTTTCTACCTGTGAATTGCAATTGTCTGCATTTCCTGCTGATAAATTGGGTTTTACATAAAAAACAAAGAATCAGTGATACAAAAAAAATTCTAAACATGATGTAAAATTTATGCAATTCAAGTCGCAATAATAATGATAATAATAGTAATAATAATAATAGTAATAATAATAATAATAATAATAATAATAATAATAATAATAATAATAGTAGTAGAAGAAATAACAGGGCTGCAATTGAGTGTAGAAGAATGGGCCAAAATCACACGCAACTAGTTTCTCCATACAGGAGGAGTCTTGAAACTGTCATTACCAACAAAGGCTTTTGTACAAATTATTAAATACATCGTGTTCAATACTTTTTCCCTGTGTCATTTCACATTATTACACATAACCTAATTTATGGACATCTATGGTTTGATTTCTTTGCATGTGTGCATTGCATGGGTTGTTACCAACATCTGATAAAAAAGATTTCATGTTAATAGCACCTTTAAAAATATATTTACTGTGAAAAATGGTGACGTGCCCAATACTTATTTTACCCGCTATATATATATATATATATATATATATATATATATATATATATATATATATATATATATATATATATATATATATATATATATATATATATATATATATATATATGTGTATATATAAAGAAGAAAATAGGGCTCTAACCATCTCTGCAGTGATATTTTATAGACAGGTAACTTCCTAATTCTGGACAAGGCTGTCCAAAGGCTGGTGTATCTGCACGAAGTTGACATGCTGGATGGCCATTGCAGTATCCTATGAATTAAACAGACATACAATCTTTCAGTACACACTGGATATGATGGAGGACAATAGCTAAAATGCATACTCCATTAAAAGGCAATACATTAATCATCACTGCTTTCTAAAAAAAATAGTCTAAAAGCAAACATCACAGGTAAATATTTGACTTTAAAAGCTTTCTCTTAAAACTGGAAATGGCATTTTTTGTGGCCTATTAGCGTTGACGTTTTTGTGTCTCACTTTTTTGTTTGAAGACAAAATCCCTTGATAATCCCTTTATACAGGTATCTGTATAATGGGTGTTTATTTGTATATTTGTATAATGGTTTGTTTTAAAATCCATGCTGCATGAGTGTAACTCGACACGAATTGATACGCATGAACTCCAGAACAAACGAACATGAGCTTTAGAACAATGTCTATTTTTAAACATGCTATTGAAATTAAATCTAATTGAATTAAACATCAGCCAAATTTTTCAGCATGAAAAATGTTTTGAGTGTGTGTCTTTGGAAAAAATAAAGTGACATTTGTCCATCATCCTGTTTAGGGTAAAGTACCATTTGATAATTATTTTTTAAGAGTGTTCAGTAAACTTTATTTTAATCTGTGGACTGGTTCAAAAGGACATACCTGATACTTCATTCAGCACATTCTGCCAACTGCACCCTTTCAGTACAGTTGTGACAGTTAAGGAAGTTTGGTTGGCTTTGCAGTAGTATGCTGTTTGCCTTCCATAGAAGCCCTCATCAATCTGTATGACCTTACCAGAGTCACAGCTTAGCACTGCTTGGTTGTCCACACAGACTAGACTCTGTCCCAACTCTGAACAAAAGCAAAAAATGAAAATACACTCCATATAAAATGTGCTTTGTTTGTTAAACTAGACATAATCTGAATATGAATATGAGCTGAAAATACATTTTCTCTAAACAGCAGCTTAGTTTCTATCACTTTTAAATACAATAAATACAACTGCCACAATAAAGCTAATTCATTTTTGCATCACATAACACTTCACTAACGAGAATAAAGATTGCTGTACTAACCGAACTCGCAGATATAGAAGAATTCCTGGTTACAATCCCCTGTTACTTCCCACTGAAAATTGTTTTCTGGAGAGATGTACCCACAGCCATTGCCAAGCAGGCTTTCCCCAAGCTGGTTAGAGTAATTTGTTTTAGATCCATCCAACCAGGATAACTGATCTGTAAGATAAAGCATTTAGTTTTTCTTTTATTTAGTCTCATTAGGTGATTACATCAGTCCTGAATGCAGTTTTGGAAAATAATAGACATTTCGAGTAATTATTTGGTTTTCTTAGATGTACAGCTTTAGAGTTTCTATTTATATTACAGTGATATTAAAAAATATATGTGTGTACGTAAAGCCATTACAATAACATGTAACATTACCATTATAACAACCTACCAAAATGTTTCAAATAACTTCTACTATAGCCTACTATAATGTAATCACTAATAAACTATAATGTAATCTGTATCAAAGTTTCACTCTTTGAACATCCAATTTAGGTTCATCATCACAATTTCCTGAAGAACAATTCACAAATTTTGATTTCTTATTCTTTTTCACTTACTTTAAATTATTTTCAATTATTTATTTTGAACTGAACCACATTGAGGTCACTGAACCAGGCATATAGGTTAATTAATTTTATAAAGCATTTTTACAATAAGAAATGACCAGGTTATATATCACAGACCCAACATTGGGATCCAGAATCTGTATATACAGTATATTGTTTTATTTCTATCTAGACCTACACCTAGAAATGTTATTCCTTCACAAAATATATAGCATAGGTTATTTATTTGCTTGAATATACTACAGAAAATCTACACAAGAATACATACTGTGCAGAATCTACAATAACTAGTTTAGGATTACACCTATCATCATTTATTTTCTTTACACCTACACGTCTCTTTATTCTTTCCTGTATTCATTTGCAGTTTCCTTATATGTGCTACTATTTGTACCACAACTATTTGATAATGTAATACATTGCACCACATGTGCACTTGTTCATACACATATTTAAATACACATTATATTGCAAACATAATTTACTCCATCATAAAGAAAACATGTTTATATGTTCATGTTAAATGGTGGAACAAAACAGTGTGATAATAAAAAAGCAAGATTAGATGCAGTATCACTGCAATTCGAAAGCATAAAATGGTGCGGAAAGCACTACAAATAGTTTAGGATTAATTATATCCAGCATTATCAACATTATCTCACCAGTAGTGCCCGAGTTCAGGTTGAAGGATGCAGACACGAACCCCAGCCACCAGTTGTTCACAGTACCGTTGCACTGTGCTTGTAAATTTTGCTGAAGAAAGCTCTGTGTTTGTTCATTGCGGATAAAGGCTAGATGTCCTCCGTTGCGCTCACATCCAGCCTGAGCACCAATAAAGCTTTGCTGCTGAGCTACAAACTCATAACAAGAGCCATTATAGCCAGTTTGGTTGTTTTGGCAGAACCCTGTATTTGTGAACCCTACAGCAATTTCTACTGTGGTGAAACTGAGTGCCAAAAAAAGATGAAAAGCAAAGAGACAATGTCTCTCCATCTTCATTACTTTACCCAGACACTAAAATCAGCAGTGTGCTGTTTTGACATTTTATAATGCATGGTGATGTCAGGGCAAAAACGATAAATCCTAAGCACACCTACCTGATCATTTACTTAGCAACAAAGGATTGCGTTTCTATTGTGCTGAAGGTCTAATGGACTCACATTGTGTTTATGAATTGCTTTTGTATGTAGCAGTAAGAATACAATCTGAGGTAAAAGCATGCTCGGTCAGAGATGGATTTCAGACAAGGATTTAAGGGTAAAGTTTTTTTTAACAAAATATATTTCACCTGTTAAAATTTTTATCCAGACATATATGCGTATGTGTCTAATGCATCTATTTGACATTCCTTTATTTGACTAGTTTTTGTTTAATTAATATAAATGTATATTTATTCATTGATTCATTTACTGCTGCGCTAGGCAAATTATGAGATATGTAGCCCTACACAATCTATATCTCTAAACAATTTGGCTAAAAGTATATGGACACCTGATGGTGCCATTAGTGTTCCCTTTCATCCCAAAGGTGTTTGAGATCAAGGCTTGTGCAGGACATTCGAGTTCTTCCACTTTAACCATAACCCTCTATGAAGCGCCATGCTTTATGCATAGGGGCATTGTCATGCTGGAATAGACTTTGGACCTCTTATTTTCTTTGAAAGAAAATCTTAATGCTACAAAACACAAAGACATGTATACAACTGAGCGGTTTCAATTTGGAGGCAACAGAAAGGAGCACACTTATGGGTGTCATGGGAAGGTGTCTTACTCTCAGAATTACTCACTTACATATCATTAATATGATTCCATTACTTTTTTCTGTTTAATTTACTCATTCTGGCCGTTAGGCTTGCTCATCCTCCGTGCCTGATGGGGGCGCTATGTGACTCCTGAACCGGTTAATAAAGCGTGATTTAGCGTCAAAAAGAAGAAGTACAGTTTTTCCAGCGCTGGAGGTGCAGGTTAATTCGAAACAGACAGAAAGCTTGGATTTTGATTAGAATAATAACACATGCGCTCTGCTGCAGAGGGATCTCCTACATACTGATACAGGTTAGCAGGAAGTGTGTTTCCATGTTGTTGTAATGAGTTGCAGTGCAGCTCTGTAGCTCACCGCTGTAAGATTTTGAGCTAAACTCCGGCTTTGGGCACTTAAATGTGTATATCAGTAACAGTAATGATCTCAGATTTCCACAGAGATGATGTTCAGTAGAGAATTGTTGTAGTTTAGGACAAAATGTGCTAGTTTGAGCTAGTTTATGAAGCTTTTATAGCAACCATTCTTATCTGTCTATCTCTAATCTATCTGTATGTTTGCCTGTATCTCTGCTAGACAAATGTCAGATTATCTATCTATCTATCTATCTATCTATCTATCTATCTATCTATATCTATCTATCTATCTATCTATCTATCTATCTATCTATCTATCTATCTATCTATCTATCTATCTATTTGTGTATGTCTGTGTATCTTTGATGCAGCTCAGTATGGAGAAACTGACTAATGTAATATTTCTGTATATACATTATAAAGTGTACATTATATGTACACTTCAGGTATAAACATCTCTCTCTCTTTCTTTTCTCTTTTCTAGTATATGATTGACTGCTTAATAAGCATTGCTGCTGTGTGACTAATTGCTCACAGTGTAGTCATGCTGCTGGCTACAGTAAACCAGGGTGGAGCAGAATTCCCACATGAGCGAAGTGATACTCAGAACTTTACTCTGTGTCTCAGTGACCTTTCAGGTCAGTAATAAAACATTTTTTCTGATTCTGATTGAGTTTGGTGGCTCTGCTTTGACATTAAAGATTGTTTCTTTGTATTTCATAGACGATCAGTACACAAACAGCTTGGAGGCTGTGACTCTCTCAGACGGCTCCACTGCATATATTCAGCATAATGCTCAAGGTACTGAAGCTTTATCAGCTTTAGGAAGAAATACTGAAGTTTAGGAAAATTACCTCGAATGTGTATTTTAAATCAGTAATGACTTTTTCTTTGCCCAAGATGGGAATGTATTGGAGGGGCAGGTTATACAGTTGGATGATGGCTCTACTGCTTACATTCAGCATATCGCTCTACAAAATGGAGGTGTGTATGTAACTTATGCTTTATAGTTTGTGTCTAAATCTGAAATTTTTTTACTTAATTATCTACTACGTATACATTTTCTCCCTTCTTGTTCCTAGAGCTTGATGGATGGTCAGGTGCTGCTACTACTGATGTGGAAAGTGAGTGTCTGAGTCTGGAGGCTGGACAGACCGTACAGTTGGAAGATGGAAGCACTGCTTATTTACATCGCATACCAAAAGGTATTTTTCAGAGTCAGAATTTTCATTGACGATTCAGAACGATGAGTCAGATTTTTTTTGCGATAGCAAGTCAACATTTTTGATGCTGTCAAAGAAGAATTTTTCTACATGCTTAGTTGGAATTTTCCTTGATGTCATGTTTGGTGCTGAATCATATTTGATTCTGAGTTGGAGTTTTCCTTGCAGTCAGAATTTGTAGTAAAGACAAGATGATAAAAATTCTTGGGAGAAAAATTTTTTTCTCCCAAATGCTGTATGACATTTATTTCTACAAAAGTGTAGACAAACAGAGTAAGGATTTTTCTTAACTATGGGTTTTCTAATTAAAAAAAATATCCTGGACAAAATGTAAAAATTATTACATTTTCTGCTGAAACTGATTTTTTATTTTTTTTAATCTCTGCCAAGTCAAGTTTATTTCTATAGCGCTTTTCACAACAGACATTGCCTCAAAGCAGCTTTACAGAATTTTAAGAGTTAAGGTAAATGGTGTGTATTTATCCCTGATGAGCAGCCATGGCGTCTGTGGCAAGGAAAAACTCCCTTAATGTTATGAGGAAGAAACCTTGAGAGGAACCAGACTCAAAAGGGGAACCCATCCTCATTTGGGTGACATCAAGAGTGTGATTATAGTCTTTAAACAATACAGAACACTGTAGAGTGAGAACTAACATGAGCACTGGAGTGTACAGTTATAAGTAATGTTCTTTCTACAGTCTTATTCAGTCATTTGTGGTTATAAAACTAGGAGCTACTGAGCAACTCAAAAAATAGCTCAACATTTGCGATCATCACAGATACAACACCAGCTTCTCCATGCCAGAGCCTTTAAACACTCAAGGAGGTCCAATGTCAAAACCACACATGTAGCGGGATCCAATTGGCACTGGTACTTCTCTAGAAGGATCAGGATGTTTGCGAGTTCGGCATCTACTTCTTTAAAGGTCCACAATCTTCATGAGGTGGGACGTGACTGGAGCTGGAGCAACCTCAGGATGCCTCAGGATGGGTAGAGAAAGAGAAGCAGTGGAGAGAAATTAGCGTAGCTGCTGTTCATGATATTAACAGAACAAGTTAATAATGTGCATGTGATCAGGTGTACTGGAGCACAAGGCTATAATGTGAGACGTATGTTATGTGTAGGCTTTGCTAAAAAGATATGTTTTCAATCTGCACTTAAACTGGGGGAGTGTGTCTGAGCCCGGAACACTATCAGGAAGACTGTTCCAAAGTTTAGGAGCTAAATGTGAGAATGATCTACCGCCTTCAGTGGACTTTGCTATTCTAGGAACTACTAGACGTCTGAAGTTTTGAGATCTCAGGGAGCGTGACGGATTGTGTTAGAAGACTGGATAGATAATTAGGAGCTAAACCATTTAGTGTTTTGTAAGTAAGTAGCAGTAGTTTGTAGTCGATTCAATACTTAACAGGTAGCCAGTGTAGGGACGATAAAATTGGGGTAATATGGTCATATTTTCTCGACCTTGTGAGAACTCTGGCTGCTGCATTCTGGACTAACTGTAGCTTGTTTATTTATGATGCAGGACAACCACCTAGTAATGCATTACAATAGTCCAGTCTGGAGGTCATAAACGCATGGACGAGCTTCTCTGCATCAGATATAGACATGTTTCTTAGCTTAGCAAAATTTCTAAGGTGAAAGAAGGCTGTTTTTGTAACATGGTTGATATGATTATTAAAAGACAAGTTTGTGTCTAAAATAACTCCCAGGTCTTTTACTGTTGAACTAGTAGTTACAGAACATCTGCCTAAATGCAGGTTGAAATGCTGGAGCTTCTGTGTACTGGTTTTTGGGCTGATGAGCAAAATCTCCATCTTATCAGAATTGAATAATAGAAAGTTATGGGTCATCCAGTCTTTTAATTCTTTAACAAACTCAGTTATCCGAGCTAATTAAGCTGTATCGTCTTTTTTGATGAGATGTATAACTGGGTATCATCAGTATAACAGTGGAAGCTAATCCCATGCCTTCTAATAATATTTCCTAAGGGAAGCATCTATATTGTGAAAAGCAGGGGTCCTAGAACTGAACCTTGTGGCACGCCATAACTTACTTGCAGTAACCTAGATAGCTCTCTATTTATGTCTACAAAATGGTAACGATCAGACAGGTAGGATTTAAACCAGCTTAATGCCTGTCCCTGAATGCTGATGTAATTTTGTAAGTGATCTAGGAGAAGATCATGATCTATAGTGTAGAATGCAGCACTAAGAATCTAGTAAGACTAATAGAGAGATGTAGCCTTGTTCTGAAGCTAAAACAGGTCATTAGTGATTTTAACTAGAGCAGTTTCTGTGCTATGATGGAGCCCAAAACCTGACTGAAACTCAAAATGGTTATATTGGTTATATATACAAAATGGTTATATATACAAAATGGTAACGATCAAACTGGTAGGATTTAAACCAGCTTAATGCCTGTCCCTGAATGCTGATGTAATTTTGTAAGTGATCTAGGAGAAGATCATGATCTATAGTGTAGAATGCAGCACTAAGATCTAGTAAGACTAACAGAGAGATGTAGCCTTGTTCTGAAACTAAAAACAGGTCATTAGTGATTTTAACTAGAGCAGTTTCTGTGCTATGATGGGGCCTAAAACCTGACTGAAACTCCTCAAAGATATTGTTCTCTTGTAAGTGGGAACATAACTGGGCAGAGACAATCTTTTCTAAAACCTTAGACATAAATTGGAGATTTAAAATGGGTCTGTAATTCGATAGTGTGTTTGGAGCCAAATTAGGTTTCTTAATGAGGGGCTTAATAACTGCTACCTTGAGGGATTTAGGGACGTGACATAAAGATAGTGAGGAGTTAATAATATTCAGAAGAGGCTCACCAGCTGTAAGTAACAGTTCTTTCAATAGTTTAGTTGGAATGGGATCTAACTGACATGTTGTTGATTTTGTTTTGGTGATCATGCAGCTGTTCCTGTCCTATACATGTAAAGCAGTGTAGTTTTGGAGTTTTAGGTGAGATTGGGGTTACTAAGTTAATTAACACCATGGTAACTTTGATCTGTGTTCTGTTTTCAGAGGTGTATGATTCCACTGTGCTCCAGGCAGTGCAGCTGGAGGATGGTTCCACAGCCTTCATTCAGCAGATGATGCAGCCAGACACAATTCTATCCATCCAGGAAAGTGACACAGTGTCTGATCTGCCTCTCGATGGAATCACAGACCCTGGGAATGTTACTGTGCTGGAACAGTACACCACTAATGTAACATACACATTCAGGTTTTTTTTTTTTTTTTTTTTAATCATTAAGACATTTGAATTGTACAATTAATACATAAATCAATTCATGAAAAAAGTTTTCTCAGTGATGTATTGCAATGTGACCTGGTCATTACAGATAGAAGAAATGAAACCTTATGCAAAGGCTGGTTTGCTCACAAATGAAAATGTAGTGCAGGTATGTGAAGGTAACTACAGGAATTTCATGTCTGACCAAAATGAGCATTTAAAATTATTATTGGAAAGAAAATATATAAAATGATTTAACCTAATTGGAAATTCTCTTTGTTTAGATTGTTATTCCGAGTCAGGACGGACAACGCACTTTAGATCAGCATGGAGAGAAAACATTTCAGTGCAGCTATGAAGGCTGTGGCAAACTTTACACCACTGCATATCACCTCAAGGTGTGTGGATTAATCAGTTCTGGGATTTATGAATTTTGTAAATGTATAACATTGTTCTCTTTTTACAACAAAAACATTTCTTAAAGTTTGCAAATGTATGTGATATACACACAATAAACTCCATAGCTAATTATTACGTGCTGTTGTAAGAAGATAATTATGATGGCACCAGCAACCTTGTTTTATCACACCACCTCATTGTAGATTATTTTCTACAAGAGCATGATATTCATGTACTATTGTACTGTATGTATGCACTGGTGACTGTTCAGTAGCAGATTTACATTTAAATCAATCTTTTATTGTCTGCTTGTGTTTTATCAGGTACATGAAAGAGTACACACAGGTGACAAGCCTTACTGTTGTGACATACCCGGCTGTGACAAAAAGTTTGCAACAGGTAACATCTTGCATTTATTAGATTAAATACATCATTTTAAACCTCTGAAAATTATCTACATTGAATGTTAAATAGTGTAGAGGATACTTCAAAAATACTCAAATTAATTACAAAAACTTTTTTTTTCTTTTTTTTTCATATCTCTACATTTTTACTCTAATTAAAAACACCAGGATTGATGAGTGATTCTGCAAATTAGACAATTCCTTACTTAATTTAAATGGATTATTTGACTGAAACAACTCAAATGACTTAAGGCAATGAAAAAGCTTATAGAAATGGCACTTGTCTTTAACACCTAAGTCTGTGTATAATGTATATAATCAGATATATAGTCAGAATCTGATCATTCCAGGTGAGATGAGAATATGATGCATTATTATCAGCACATTAGCAGTTTTATTCCTAATAATAATCATGCTCATTGATGCTCCATGACATTAGAAGAATAAGAAACAAACATAATGAAGCTGATGTATATTTTGGATGTTAAAGCTGTAAAGTTGTTATTATTTAGGTCATGGTTTGAAAAGCCACATGAGGACACACACTGGTGAAAAGCCCTATTGCTGCATTGAATTGAATTGTAAAAAATCTTTCAAGAACTCTGGAGACCTCCAAAAGCACATCCGAATCCATACAGGTACAATTACTGCTTTATTATTATAATATGTTCTGGTCTAATATTTGAGCATTAAATGAGTGTAATTTTGACCTTTCAGGGGAAAAGCCCTTCCTTTGTCTGTATGAAGGCTGTGGTCGGTCTTTTAGGACCTCCAACATTTGCAAGGTGCACATGCGCACACACACAGGGGAGAAGCCGTACCACTGCTCCGAGCCAGGCTGCAACCGGGCCTTTGCCAGCGCAACTAATTACAAAAACCACAGCAGGATCCACACTGGTATTCTAGTGTTTAGATTCAAATCTATGAAACATACAGTTTTCATCCTCTCTTTCACAAGACATAAATTTAAATTTTTTAAAACTCTACTTTTTTGTTCTCAGGTGAAAGGCCCTATGTTTGTACTGTTCCTGGTTGTGACAAGCGCTTCACCGAGTACTCAAGCTTGTATAAGCATCAAGTAGTTCACACGGCCTGCAAACCTTATGAGTGCAGCCATTGTGGGAAGACCTACAAGCAGATATCCACACTGGCCTTGCACAAGCGCACAGCACACAACGTCTCTGAGACTATCGAGGAAGAGCATGAGGACTATGAGCCTCCAACAGGTCAGCAATTATACAGCTTTGATACTTTTCACTTGACTTGCCAATGGCTGGCTTTATTAGCTAAATAACAGGGCTGTCATCAGCCAATCTGCTTTTACCAGACAGTTAACAGTGATTGCATTAAGCACTTGATGAACTTGATTAAGTGGATGTGCTTGGTTGCCACTCAAAACCATATTTTGGTCAAAACTGTGTATAGTTTTAAAGCATAGCCTAATGTGTAATTAAAGTGCAAGTATGCATATGCTGTTCATATATGTTGTGCTGTGGTATGCTGGGGACATCTCAATCTCTCTGTCTTTTCTTTTTTTTTTTTTTTTTTTAAGGTCCTTTTTAAAAAAAATTGCTTTATGTGCCTTTTTCTGTTTGCTTAGACGCATTTGTAACAGCAGTACTAAAGTTCAGCAGAAATGTAAACGATACCCATCCCTAGCTGTTATTGAGTCTGGCATGACTTATTTAAGATCACTAAATAACCAACACTGACTGATGAATCTATATAATAAATGTTTAACAGGCTTCTAAGCACATTAAATACATTGTTTACTCTCCACTCAGAAGCCATTGATGATCCCTCCATGAACGGTACTTTGGAGGAAAGCATTGCACCCTGCTCAGATATGACCTCTGACCTCACAGCGCAGGAGCAGGTCACCCTCGTCACACAGGATGAGGCTCATCAGGTTTAAATTTGTATTTAGTAGTTATATTTATGGTTACTGTGCTGCTTAAAGGTTATATTGGATGCACTTTTGTTTGGTGATATATCTCTCTAAGGATGGCGAAAACTGTCATTGCAGGAGAATGTCAGTACGATTACCATGGTAACACAAGATGGCAGCATGCTCACCCTTCCAGTCAGTGAGTCAGTACTGTCATCCACTGAAGTCACAATGGTAACAGCCGACAGCTCAGAGGGACAGGTGGGTGTGGCCATCAGCTGTTTATGAACTGTGATGTGTATTGGGAATTTAACTTGGTTTCAAACACAGATGTTGCAAAAGTAATACTTAATGTACTTAATTACTTAATGTAATTAAATAATTTTGTGTGTGTTTGTCTGTCTGTGTGTGTGTGTTTGTGTGTTTGTGTGTGTGTGTGCAGACCAAACAGGAAGCAGTGCATTCACACCCAGTTACTCTTCTGGCGACCTCTGATGGAAAACAAGTTGCTGTTGAGGTGAGATTACATCATGCATTTATGTTGTAGGCCATTACATGAAAAGGCGCTTTATTATCATCATTGTTACAGGTAATGAATTATAGAACATTAGAAATTATTTTTAAATAAAAAAAATATATATATTCAAACCAACAGTTAAACGTTGCTTGATTGAGATGCCTCATTACATTGAGATGTAACAGTATCCCTTACAAACATGATCTTTTATATGTATGCAAATGAGGCTTTATTTTAGCATTAACACAGTCTTCAGATAAACACCTTTAAGGCAAGAGATTGCTACAATGTCATTTATTTTTGGTTAATCAAAAAAGTACTATGGACTCTTTATAACAAAATTAGGAACATTTCAAGAAATTCTTCAGTATTGAACTTTTCAGTAGGGGGAATGAACTTGTATATTTTGAAATAAATCTGGTTTAGAAAAAATAATTAAATAAAGGTATTTCACATATTTCTACTTTTATAATCGTTATTTCTCTTAGCTAAAGAAACTGATACCCCATAGCAGGAAAAAATGCATTTTAAGGATATTTAACAAGATTATGAACTGGGTGGAGCTTAAAGCTGTCTTCAAATATTTCCATTTTCGAATATACAATACTTTCGTGTGCATAAATAAATGGTGAAATATAATATATCAATGCTGAGTTTTAGACATAGCATAAGAAAAGACTGCATGAGGATTTGTAATTTATCCAACCAGCAGATATGTTGTTTGTTTCTTCTTAAAGATTAATCATGATAACTTAATGATGTGACAAATATGATGTGATCATTGGCACTTACATTAACACTTACAAAAGGTGTCAAGTGCTTTATTTAGAGTTTAAACTAAACAGTTTTCCAATTCACAACTTATCAGGGTTGTCATTAAAGATGTTTAACTTCAAAAGCCATTCTGGGGTTCAGATGGCTTTGGCATAAAACATGTTGAGTCATGATGGAATTACATTTTGAAAGCTGTGTAGTAAGTATTTATTTTCTGGAGTATCATTGTGTGTTTTTTCATTTTTATCATTATTACTAATCTTCAGTTTGGGATGTGTTCTTTCATGCAGCTTGGTGATCAGATGACACTGGAGGAAGCTCTTAGAATTGCATCAGCTATACAGCAAGGAGCCATGGCAGAGCTAGAACATCAACTCTGAGTAAAATACAGAATTTTGTGTGTTTGGTTTGATCAAATGGTAAATGTTGGACTATTCCCTCAAATCTTCCTGTTTACATTCATATTTTTGATAATGTGTGTATCAGAAAATTTGTGTGCTTTAAAATAAACAACTTTATAAACACATGAATTTGTTGCTTTGGTTGTTTAGAGCTCCCTGAAGAATACCAAATACTGAGATCCATTTTTAATCCTATTCAGGAATCATGCTTGTTGGATGAAACAGTGATTGACTTCTAAATAAATAAATATGAACAGAGAAAGCAAGTGATGTCAAGATGATCAGGAGAAATCATGTCCAGGCATGATCACCTCGATGACCACAAAAAATTTTTTTATTTTTTTTTTAATGTGGCTTCATCTTTGATGTTAACAGCAGTTTTTTTAATAAGCATTTTTAGTTGCACAAACAATTCTCTAAAATAGTCTAGTGAGATTTTATATGATGCAGTAACTACATTATTATGCTTTTTTTTTCTCACTTTTAAATTGTAGTTAAGAAAAAAATTTATACTCAATGAACTGATGCATAAATCAGGGTAAAGGTAATACGTAAAGAAATTGAAATAAAATGACAAATTCTAGGTACATTACAGTTAACATAACTGTAAATACTGCATATAAATCATTTAGATCAAGTCTGACACTATTGGAACTATAACTTAAATATCTTACTTAAAATTTAGTATTTAGAAAGCATTTCGTATATTTTTGTATGAGAATATTTGGATATATATATATTTTTTATTTTCTTTATTTTATTATTCTTTATTTTGTATTTACATTATATAAATGTAATGTATGTTTGTATTATAAATATAGGCAATTTATAATAATTTGTTTATTGAATTAAATTATAGTTGTTTATATGGGACATTATCATGCACAAGTCTTTGTAGAGTTTATTGTTCTCTGATGTGGAGGTGTGGTCACATGACTGCCCCTCCCACTATCTGTAACCTATTAAAAACTCCCCACATTTCAACCTCACTGTCATTGCAGGGGGAGTAATTATCCAGTGTGGTGGTGGGCTTGTTGACACATTTTAGGGAAACACATTGTAAGGAAAGGTAGTGTGCTGATTCCTGTACACATATGTAATCTTGACAACACTGCAATGCTTTATTTCTTTAGAAGGGTGGATTTACTTTATTACAAATGAGATCTTTTTATTTTTCTTTATTACAGATGCCCAAAATAAGACCAGTTCGCCAGAGGTTGAATTTCAGTGCTGGTGTTAAGGACAGCAGCTGCAGAGGAATTGAAGAAGAGCTGAGATTTTTGCCATCCAATGCAGTATGTGAAGGGTTTCTACGAAACACTCCAGAATGTACAGAACATGAAATGACTATAAATGAAGATTCCATTGAATCCCCTGCACTGCTCACAGCCAACTTGAGTGACACTGAGACTCCATCATCCATTTCATGCAGAGACACGTCTCCATCACGTCTCACCTCCAGACACTTCAGAAAATCTAACAATGTAATCAACCTGCCTACATGTTATTCAGTGTTTTCTGTATATATTCAGTTTTTTGGTGGCATTAATCTAAGTGTATTTTTAAACCCTAAACATTATCTCTCTGTGTTTCAGTGGAAAAAAGGCCATTCTTTGAGGAAGAGAGAAAGTTTGCATTCATACGTCACTCCAAAATCAGAAATAAAGAGATGGGGGATTAATGTAAACCCATTCACCCCAGACTCACTTCTCGTCCAGACTGTGAGTGCAAAGAGGAACCGCAACCATCAGAAAGAGTAAGTGTAAATTAAGGTCACTTGGATTTACAAGAAACTAAGCAAATACACCCAAAATGTTTCACAGAATGTAAAACAGGAAGTTTTTGCACTATTCAAATGTGAGGCACATTATTTAAAGTTACTGTTTAACTTTTGTGGTTATCTTTTATCTGGTTTCACTTAAAGTGTTACTATACAATAATGACCATAATCATAGTATCATTTCAGTGACAAGAATTGATAAAGTTTTTTTCTAGAAATGCTGGACTTTCCACCCCGTCTTTGTCATTATTTTTAGATTTCAGTTGATATTATTTATTAATTTTCACTAGTTTTTAGACCAAAATACCGGATATCCTGACTACACTTATAATATTTATAGACACCTGTTAGTAGGAGATTATAGTAAATATTACACATGATAGTACAGATAGCAAAACTAAAGCACACATACAGTGCAAAGGCACATTTATGGTTTCAGGATGGAGAATAAAGAAAGCTGTATGTCTATTATATTAACTGTTTAACCATTAGCCCTAAACCTTAACTTATTTAAATAAATACGTGCTTCTGTCTTTGAAAGCTGTTGCTCTGCTTTAAACTTTATTGCTAATATACTGTACATTTATTTCTGAGTACCTTTAAACAACTCCTTGTATCATTCATCAAACCAAAAATAATGGTAATAATTTTAAATAAATAATGTCCTTTTTCATTTGTAATGTTTATTTATAGATATGTCATGTTTTTATTTATTTTTTAACAGTGCATGGGAGCAATTTGAGAAGGACTTTATTCCCCCATTAAAGGTAAAGGCCCTACACATACACTACATAATATTGGAGATAAGAAATCACTCCCAAATCATAATTTGTTCTGTCTACCTGTTATTTAAGACATGACAAAGCCTTTTTTTCCCCCCACATTTTCAGAGAAAGAATATTGAAGCGAGTTCAACATCTCGCTACAAATCTGAATTCTACGAATTGGAGAAAATCAGCTCCGGACAGTTTGGAGCCGTTTTCAAATGTGTGAAAAGACTTGATGGGTGTATTTATTCCATCAAGTGCTCCAAAAGCCCTTTAGAAGGTTCTGTGGATGAGTAAGTCATTTCAGCATTCTGTTCACCTGGTCTGCAGAAAATTTAAGTCATCCTAGTAAACTCGTCAAATATTTCTGAATTCTGAGTTCTGATTTTTATTATGAGTTTGTTATAAAAGGTATAAGTTTATATATAAATATAAGGTTGTTATGCCATGTTTTAGAGCAGGGGTCTCCAATCTTTTCCAGAAAGGGCCAGTGTGGGTGCAGGTTTTCATTCCAACCAATCAATGGTCACACCTGATAGTCATTTACAATGACGATCATTAGATTTGAACAGGTAGAATTTGGTGTGGACTCGCTTGGTTGGAATAAAAACCTGCACCCACACCGGCCCTTTCTGGAAAAGATTGGAGACCCCTGTTTTAGAGGGTTTACTCCATTTTAGGCTGTTCAATGCTTTTTTTTAAGGAAAAAAAGGAATGAAAAATAATTCTACCAGTGTTGGACAAAATGTCTGGAATTGGTTTAATAATCATATATTTGATTTAATATAATCTTATAATAGGATGATATAAAATACTAGATTCACTCATTAGTTTAATTTATCTCTCTTTTCATCTCTTATAATATTTCAATAGAGAAGTACAAATTGTTGCACAACACGTGTGTGACAATAGTCACAATTCATGTCTGAAATGTACATGTGGTATTTCAACATTTTTAATGTTTCTTTGCACACATCCACCGCTGCCTCTGACTTGCTCATTGGGAATAAATATATATGGATAAATGTATTAAGTTAACATGTATATTTAGAATGTATTTGTTTCTGTTAACCTGCTTTGTGATCCACTGATAAAAGGACTATAACTGAATTCAACTAAGTCTATAGCGTCATAAGTGTGTGTGGAACTGCAAGAATTATGTAACTGTGAATTATATTTAGCACATGTTATTGTGTTATAATATGTGCTGCACGTACTAACCATAAAATGTGGTTCCTGTTAAAGGCAGAAGGCTCTACACGAGGTGTATGCCCATGCTGTACTGGGACAGCACCCCCATGTCGTGAGGTATTACTCTGCATGGTCTGAGGATGAATATGTGCTTCTTCAGAATGAGTACTGCAACAAAGGAACACTCGAGCAACTCATCACAGAGAACCGGAGAACACTGAAGTTCTTTTCTGAAGCTCAACTGAAGAATTTGCTTCTGCACGTTTCACGGGGTTTGAAGTACATCCACTCAGCTTCTCTCACTCATATGAACATCAAACCAAGTAAGCCAAATTCACGTAATTTAGGCCTGGTTTATTTTGTGTAGTTTATTCTAAAACATTATATCCTTTCTGTTTGCAGGTAATATATTTATATCAAGGAGAGCAGCTGCTCAGAACACAGATGCCCATGAATCAGATACAGACGTCGTGTACAAAATAGGTTTGTAGCACACTTTCTTGTACTTCTGCATTACAGAAAACTAGCTGAGTATAATAAAAATTACAATGGTTTTCGTTTCCTTCTTTAGGAAATCTTGGTCATGTGACTCATGTGAGTAGCCCAAGAGTGGCAGAAGGAGACAGCAGATTTTTAGCCAATGAGATCCTGCAAGAAGTAAATCACTCCTTTTAGCTAATCTACTGTAATTATTCTTTATTTATACACTGGATGAACTAACCGTGCCGGTCTTTCAGGATTACAGGAATCTACAGAAAGCGGATATTTTTGCCCTGGCACTCACAGTGACTACTGCCTGTAGAGCAAAAGAGCTCCCAAAGAATGGGGAAAAGTGGCATGCCATACGCAGAGGGGAACTCCCAACTGTAGCTTTCGTGCTGTCAATAGCATTTCAACAACTGCTTAAGGTTTGTTTCATTTAGATAAGTGTATAATGCATGTGAGCTTTCTTGGATTCAGCGGTGTTGAACAGATATTGTTATAAGCATGAGACTGTGGTTTACCTATAAGCAGTTTAGGATTTATAATGTTATTAATATATGTTAATTATATTATATAACAAGAAAAATCACTGGTAGGTAGATGAAAATGTAATAATTATGTAGGTTGTTTCAGTCTTGGCATTTGGGAGACAAGTCTTTTAGTTCCTTGGGGGAATGTGCCTGTGGGGGAATGGGGGAAAAGTGGCATGACGTATGCATAATGCAGTTTCTGATTTGTCAACTTCACAAACCTTTTGAAGGAGGTTTCTAGCTGCTTAAAAAATAACTTTCACAAACATTTAATGTACTAATAATTGATGAAAAGTATAACTAAATTTATGGTTGATAAAATGTTAGAAATTCTATTGATATTAGAAGAATAAACCCTAATCAGTGTAACATAGTAACAACTTTATCATCCAAGATTTAGATGAAATAGATGATTTAGATTCAGTTAGATTTTCTTTAAAATACTTGTACATTTTATTTACAGCTCATGATTCATCCGGACCCTGTGTGCAGACCTTCATCCTCAGCCCTCATTAAACACACCATCCTTCAGCCTGTGTGCAGTTTGAGTGCTAGAAGTCTGCAGGAGCAGCTTCATGCACAGAAGTTCAGAAACGCACTGCTCATGAAGTAAGTTCTGAAGTTTTAGTAGTGTAAAATCAGCCAGGCTTCAATTTGATAAATGCTGTTTCATTTAGCTAACATCTTCAATCAAGTCACTTTGTTTTTGTTTTTGTCCAGAGAGCTGAGTGAAATCCAATCATCCACAGCAGCTGCAGAACCGAGCTTTTCTGTGACACGTTCCCAAGGAAACAAGTATAGCCGATCATCCAGTCTGTTTGGGAAAAAAATTAACCGCTCACTTAGTTTAACAATATTCTGATATGGAAATGCAACAGATTGCTGTAGATTATTGACCAATTTTTTGTTGGAAAAACCTGAATGTATTATATGCAGATTGATATGATTGTAAATATATATTTCCTTTTCATTTTCCTTGTTGGATTTCTCATCACGTGTTTATTCCCCTTTGCTGTTATAATAAGACACTTATTTCCACTAGATTTGGGGGTGTGCCTTTTGAGATTTGTGTTCAGTCAGCTACAAGAGTGTTCGTGAGATTAGGCACTGATGTTGTGTTAGGAGTCTCCAGTTCCAGTATATCCCAAAAGGTATCCTAAAAGGCCTGAGCTCCTTTTGTGTTCTTTCACTCCAATCAAAACCCACCATATCTTCATGGAGCTCTCACTTTAAGCACAGGGGCAGTGTAACACTGGAACAGATTTGTGCCTCTTAGTTCTTATGGAAATTGTACTGATATTGTGGGCTTCTAAATCTGTGGCAATAGCTTGAAGAACTATAAATGGTGGTTATGGTCAGGTGACACACTTTTGGCTGTATCATTCATTATATTATACAAGAGATGTGGTTAAAATATAGGTTTGGCTGTTTAACGTGAATTGCTTTTCTTTGTGGCTCATATTCAGTGCTGTTATGTAAAAATAAATTGTAACTGCGATAAAAAAATGTGCTGAATTCATTCACACATTCAACATTGTGTTTCATTTGTTTTGTTTTTTTTGTTACAAAGCAGTGTTTATTTATTAATCAAAGTTTTAAACTTTTTTTTAAACTTCACTTAAAAAGCAGTGCTACTGTGTGAAGTCATAGTACGTTTCATGTGTTGTTTTTTATTTAAAGTGATAAATTACAATCATATTGTGACATTGTATTTGAGAAGCACTCGAAAGTTGTTGCACAGGCTGATGCTGAACATTTCAGGGTAAATATATATATATTTTTTATTGCAGTGCCTGTTGATAGACACTTCTGTGAAGGTCATAGGAAATTGTATCTGTGCACAACTGCCACATATTTTGATTTCCAGTTATAGCATGGTTTTAGTTTTTTACTGTACTTTTATAAAATAAAAGTCAGCTTGCACACTTCACTACCTGTCTGTTTTATGAGTGTCACCTTTCTAACAAATTTGCTTTACAAAGTATGCAACACACAGTTACAATTCAAATTTACAATCATTCTTGCAGTTTATTAACCGGCCAGTGAAATGGCAGATGTTTTATGTATAAAATCAAGCAGATACAGGTCCAAAGCTTCAGTTGCTTGCACATCAAACATTCAAATGGTGGAAAATGTAATCGCCTTGACTTTATCTGTGACACAAGTGTTTATAGAAGCAGGGTTTGTATGAAAAACTGCTGCTCTCCTGCCATTTTCACACACAGTTTTCTTGCATTGTGCTTCTGCCACACGAATGGCTGATTGGATATCTGAATATTATTCAGTTTATAAATGAAGTTATCCAATTTTTTTCTGTGTCTTGCAACATGCCATCAACACAAAGTGGACAGTAAATGTATGTAGGATTGGAATAGAAGAATAATGAGAGAAGAAGAATACTGTGTGAGAAGAAAAGCTTTTCGATCCAATTTGCAAGCAGGAATAAGTGCAGTCACAGAGAGTTGATGTGACTATTCTGCCAATAACATCACACAGACTATTCATTGTATCTAAAAATCTATCCCCATGTGAACATGAGGCATACAGTAATAAAGTACAAAGCAATGCTAAATTAAATCAGATTATATTTTCAACTCCATGGCCTCAGATTGAGCCTCAGATCAGGTCACCATGCAAAATTTTACATAATCTGCTTTTAGGGTTTCTTCAGGGTTTTTGGTTTCCTTTAATCTTCCCCATACCGGCTATTATATGGATTAAAAAAAATAAGTTAATGTTTATAAGGCTGTAAGTGTGTTTTTATACCTCATACCCAGCATTTCCAGGATAAAAAGATAAGAAGAAGACAGCAGAAAACATGCATGTTCATTCACTTCTGCATTGTGAGTCAATCTTTCTTAAAGCCATCTGCCATTTAAAGTTGGTCACAAAATGGAAGAGTTTAGATATGATGTAGGTATAGATATTATGTATGATCATTTAGATATGATGTATGCATTTAGATATAATGTATGATATAGATATTCTTCAATTAAGAACCAAATAATGTTTCCATTATGATTCAGGGATTATCTTTAGCGCTCAGTGATCTCACATCATTTCATCTCTGTCCACGGAAATCAGTCACGTGACGGCACGCGCGAATGCGTCTCAGCGCGCTGGATAGGTGGCGTCCTTATCTCACACACACTTCAGCTGATAGAGTTCTGGTATTTGGCATCATAGCCGGAGTGTGACTGGAGTGTGTACGTTGTTACGAGTTAACTGGTATAAAATGGTCCACAGAGACGAAATATTAAAGCCCATATGGCACGCGTTTGGGGCGCTGGATGTGGACCGGAAAGGAAAAGTGTCTAAGTCTCAACTGAAGGTAGGAAATAAAGGAAGAATGAAGAGAAACTGGTGTACGGGAATGATTTTTTTTTAATAGTTTTTGTTTCCTTGAAGCTGAATTGAGGCAGGATTGAAAGTACATTAAGATACATTCAAAGACGCTGCTGAGATGTTTGGCGCAATGTGCGCAGTTCTTACGGTGAAAAGCGCGTTGATGACGTCGGCGCGGTTTGTTCTGCTTTATTATAAGAGGAAATAACAGCGTCGTTCTTTTAGATACAACATTTCCCTATAAGATAAGCAGTGGTTTTTTTCTCTGACTCACACTACCTCTAAAACTCGCATTTTTATTTTCTTTAATAAAATTAGACTTCATTTAATTTTTTACCGAGCTTTCTGCTCCAACTGAGCCTGAACCATATCATACCAAAAATTATGACAATGGAACACACACACACACACACACACACACACACACACACACACACACACACACACACATACACACACACACACACACACATTTATATATATATTCATGTATGCCCACACCCAATGCAATGATGTAACATTCAGAAAAACATGTGAGGATTATTCAGTCATCAGACTGTAAAATACATTTACCTAAACGATCAGTGTTTGAATTGTAAAAAAAAAACTTAAGGAAATACACACACACACACACACACACACACACACACACACACACACACACACACACACACACACACACCCAGTGTTCTCATATCCATAATTATTGTCTTGTACAAAACCAAAAGGCTCACTTCATGTGCTTATTTATAGAAATATGATTTGGTCTGTCTTGAGCAAACTGTAAGGGATTTTTTTTTTTCACTTCTTGATAATTTCTCAGAGGGTCCCAAGATAACACTGAACACCTGCCATGTGGTTGTGGGTTACAAAGTTGAGTAGTTTTCTGATTTCTTTCTTGTCTTGCATGATATACTTACAATTTTCAACAAAAAAATTTAATATTGCTCAGGCTTTACTGTTTGATCACTGCTATATACTTTAGATATGATGCTTGGAGCTGCTACCATGACCATAAAGACTCTCCTGATCTCATCCCAGACACTTAGTTACAAATTTCCTCACACATCGCATTTCTCTGTGCGCTTCTACACCTGTACACTATCTTCTTATGCCTTTGTACTACTTACAATGCCACTATCCGGCATCACCCAGAAGAAATGCTTTTTTTATTGTTAAGGGTTAAGCAATAAATCATCTTCCAACAAATTTTAAACACACACAGAAAATATTTGCAAAAATACTGTAATTATATTTTTATTAATCAATATAAAACTCCATCAAAACTATTCCCTATAAGTTTTTTTGGTCTATTGTGCTATCTGTAAGTGACCAAAAAATCAGCAAAACAAATTAGTTATGTGGCAAACGCAAAATGCAAATGCAAAACCAGGGCCTCGAGATTCGAACTGCGGTAAAGCGGGGGATTTCTGTTTACTGATTACTTTTCTGTCTGCTCTGCCTCGTGAAGGTTCTGTCACACAACCTGTACACGGTTTTGCAGATTCCATATGAAAACTCTGAGCTGGAGGAACATTTCAAGGACAACGATGAGGGACCCGTGTCCACGCAAGGCTACATGCCCTATTTGAACACCTTCATCCTAGACAGGGTAGATAGATTCTGCCTTACTTCTCTGCCTATTATTGCCTTGTTTATTCTCAAGTACTTAAAAAAACTCTTCTTTTGGATGCTTGCCCTAGCACGTCATTTACAGACACATACACAGACACACAGAACACAGACATGCAGAAGTGGGTGCTTGAACCGACTGCTGACTAATCACAAATTAGGAACATTTACATGGGTTTGACAGTTTTTCCTCTGCTTAATCATGTGACAACACTTTTGTCTCATATGCTGTTATTTTTAGCTTTAGGTTTACTTCTGTGAAAGGACCGAACATCCTTGAGTAAGACTTCAAGTCTGAATGCGTTTTTTAAAGTTTATATAAAATAACAATGTGGATGTAATTGTTTTTATTTTATAAAATAATAATGATTAATAATAATTATTTAATCACTGATATTAATTTAATTTAATTTAATACTGATATGTTAAGTGACAAACATAAAAAAGTTATGTTCAATTATACTAATAACATGGGCAAAATTAAATATGGCTGTAAATAGAGAAAGTAGCATGACGTGTTAATGAATAATGAAAAGCTTCATTGTTTTTGCAAAATGCTGTAATATAATTAAAACACCTCAGTGTTTGCTGTTATATGGAAATAATAGTAACAGTATTTGATCTTTGAGCATTCTGTACAATGCATTGAATAATTATATTAGTGTTTTTGTTGTTTTAATATTAAAATGTACAGACGTGATTCACCAAAAGTACATGATATCTTATATCACAATATAATATAATATAATATAATATGTGATGATATTGTATTTCTGAATGTGTCTTGTGTGCAACCAAATATATTTCTTAGGAAATTTGTCATGTTTTTAGATAATTATACAGTGATTTATCCCAAAACGCGTCATACGGTAATAAAAAACTAATGAAAATATTATTAAAGGTGTGTAAAAAGTGAGGAATGTACATTTTGAGGAGGTTCCAAACCAACTGTTCTCTAATCCCAGATCCAGGGCAAGTTTGATTTTATGGAACTGAATAAAATGTGCTGGACATTGTGTGCTCGCAAGAACATCTCCAGCAACCGCATGCTCATCTCTGAAGATGACGCTTTAAAAGTCTGGTGTATATTTAACTTTCTCTCTGAGGACAGATATCCGCTTGTCATCATAGTAGAAGAGGTGAGTAAATACCGAACCTTTTACATTATCTGTGCATTATTTTGATTGAATTCTGTAACTCACTTTAAATCACTGTTTCCTCGTCACCAAAGATTGAATATTTCTTGAGAAAGCTGTTGGATGCCATGGGTGGGACCTGGAATGAGGGCAAGTTTGTGGACTATAAAGTCCAGCTAAATATAAAGCAGAATTGTCTGAATGTCTGGGAGCTAATTGAGCTGATTGGTATGGGCTACTTCACCAAGGGCATGGACCGCCAGACCACCAGCATGGGCATCACAGAGGTCTTTCAGGAGCTTATACTGGATATACTCAAACAGGTGAGAAAAGATGTGTGAGAAATAATAAGCCTCGTGTTTGGTTCGATATTCAGCAAACGGTATCTAAAACATACAGTACAATGCCTGTCAAAAGAATACGCATAGTCTTTTATGGTTTTATATGCAACAAACTAAAAGACTAAAAGGGCAAAAACACACAGGAATTGGACAGTAAATGACTGGAAGTATTTCAATAAGATGGAGAGAAGATGTTAGCAGACTGCTCCACACCCACAGCCAAACATGAAGGTGGAAGCTTAAAGGTTTGGGGTTGTTTTGGTGCAGGGTAGGCTGGAGACATATTCCAGGTGAAAGGAAAACTGAAATAAAATGGCTACCATTCTAGTTTAACTCTTTTTTTTTACAAAATGTAACCAGAGAGAGATATAAATAGAAAAGACAATAGAATAGCAGTTGTTAAATTTTTTTTATTTAAGATTGGCTTTATAGTCAGATATAAAATACAATTATGAATGTTAGCATCAGAAACAATGTACAAAACAAACCAAAACAATAAAAGAAGAAATTACTTGAACCTGGGAACATTAACACTTCTGAAAATATGTATATATGTTTTTTTTTTTCTTTTTTCCTTCTCTGTGCTTACCATTTGTTAATAAATCAGGTGCAAGGGAAAGAGACCATGCGGCCAGGCAAAGAGAAAGGGATTTCTTGTTTTCTTACCAGTTCCTTAAATACCTTCTTCTATTTTATGCATCTATTTTTCTACACCCTTCCTTACTTCCTTCTCTTCTCCGTACATGTAACAAGAAGAGTTTCTAAATAGTGAAAAACCTTTCTGTTTTACCAAGTATTCTAAATCTACGGAAGCGCATTGCATTCACAAAGAAAATTTTTTTTCACAGAAACGATCTCATAATAATGACTTAGTATCTCATAATTATAACTTAGTATCTCATAATAATGACTTAGTATCTCATAATTATAACTTAGTATCTCATAATTAATGACTTAGTATCTCATAATAATGACTTAGTATCTCATTATTATTACTTAGTATCTCATAATTATGACTTATTATCTCATAATTATGACCTAGTATCTCATAATTATGACTTAGTATCTCATAATAATGACTTAGTATCTCATAATAATGACTTAGTATCTCATAATTATAACTTAGTATCTCATCATTGACTTAGTATCTCATATTAATGACTTAGTATCTCATAATTATAACTTAGTATCTCATAATTATAACTTAGTATCTCATCATTGACTTAGTATTTCATAATTATGACTTAGTATCTCATAATAATGACTTAGTATCTCGTATCTCATAATAATGACTTAGTATCTCATAATAATGACTTAGTATTTCATAATAATGACTTAGTATCTCATAATTATAACTTAGTATCTCATAATAATGACTTAGTATCTCATAATAATGACTTAGTATCTCATCATTATGACATAGTATCTCATAATTATGACATAGTATCTCATAATTGACAGTATCTCATAATAATGACCTAGTATTTCATAATAATGACTTATCTCATAATTATAACTTAGTATCTCATAATTGACTTAGTATCTCATAATAATGACTTAGTATCTCATAATAATGACTTAGCATCTCATAATTATGACTTAGTATCTCATCATTATGACATAGTATCTCATAATTATGACTTAGTATCTCATCATTATGACATAGTATCTCATAATTATGACTTAGTATCTCATAATAATGACTTAGTATCTCATAATTGACTTAGTATCTCATAATTATAACTTAGTATCTCAATTATGAAATAAGTTGGGGCAGTCTGTGGCAGGGGAGCGTTTTAGCGCACAACACCGGATCTGACGTTACTGCATTTTTTGCTCGGAAGCGCCTTATTGCGCAACAATGACAGTCAGAATGTGCAACACATATTAGTATTCAGTGTTATAATAATAATAATAATAGTTAATAGTATCTGTTAACTGAAGCAAGACTTACCGTAACTAAATTAATTAGCAGGAGGGGCAGGTCAGCGAGGAAATGTCCAGTAGCTAATTAAACTAATATACTGTTAAGATTTTTATTATGCCCAAACAAAACCTATAGACACTGAACAGATAACAGGAATGTGTTTAAAGAACCAGTGTGAGAACCATCTTAAAACTAACATATACAGTCATCAAGCTAAATCATATGATGAGATAATGATCTCATAATTATGAGATACTAAGTCACTTTTGAGATATTAAGTCATAATTATGAGATCCTTTCTGGGAATTTTCTTTTCTTTGTGAATGCAATGCGCTTCCCTTTAAATCTGACCTTTTCTATTTAAAAAAGATGCATCAGGTTGTGCATCCAATGAATGTAGTCGGTGGGGAAAGTTTAGTGATATAAGCCTTTTAGATATTATGACAAGATGACAAGAAAACATTTGTGGGATTGAGTCCAAATAATGCTACTAGTGGTTTAATATCTAAAATGAAACATTCGGAAATCGATTTAAAAATTGATGCCCAGTAAGAAGTCAAGGCTGAGCAAAGCCAAAAAGTATGACAAAGAGTAGCTGGAAGTTGGATCAAGTTGGATCTGAACCAGGGTTGATTTTAGACAATTTGGCTTTTGTCCAGTACACTCTATGCAAAAACTTAAACTGTAAAAGTGAATGACAACCCCAAATTGAAGAGGTACGTACAGGTTCCTTATCTGTGAAAATAGGGTTAAGGTCTGATTCCCAATTCTGCTTTATTTTAGAGAGAGATGAAGATCCTGACCTTACTATAAAAAAAAAAAAAAAAAAGTTTTATAAATATTAGAGACAGTACTTTTACAGAGTTTTGTTTATAAAACCTGATCAATCTCTTGTTTAAGAGGTGCATGAGGGAAATAAGAAAATGTATTTATTATGAATTCAAAAATCTGAAGATAAAAAATGGGTTTTGGGAAGAAAAAAAATCTTTTTGACAAATAAGAAAAAGTAACAAATGTATTCTCCTGAAAAAGATCATTAATTAGATAATAAATATGGAAGTGCAAAGCCGCCTAGTTTTTTTTTGGGTTGTTGAAGAAAATCTTTGGATTCACATTAGGCCTTCTTTTCAAATATAATCTGAAATTGCTTGATATAAAGAATTAAAGATTGTTTTTGGTTTGAAAATTGGAATATTTCAAAACAGGAAAATAAATTTAGGAAGAATTTAAATTTTTATACTATTGATTCTGCCTGCCAGAGAAAGTGGGAGAGTTGTCCACTTAGCAAGATCTTGTTTTGTTTTCTTCAAAATTGCAATGAAATTATGCTTAATATGGTCTCAATACTTCCGTGTTACAGTTACTCCCAGGTATCGGAAATTGTCTGAGGCTAATTTAAATGGTAATGTTGACGTTGGAAGAGATCTCGCAGTAGAATTGTTGGGGAAAACTTTTATGCAAGTTTAAATTAAGACACCACTAAACTGTCTTAAGACATAGAAAAGATAGGTTTCTGTATCTGAAATATATGCCACCTTTTTATCCGCATAGAAAGAAAACTTTAGTTCATTTTCTGTCATTTTCCTTTCTGTCTGGACTTCTGCTAATTAGACCCAATTTCACCATACAACAAGACAATGACCTGAAACATATGTCCAAACACTATAAGCATTATTTAGAGAGCAATCAGCTGGAGTGTTATTTTTTATTTTTTTATTGACTGGCCAGTTACCACACCATCAGTAAATCCTATTTAACTGCCCTTTAATGAACTAAATCAGGTGGTCTAAAAGAAATATCCAACTAACGAGGACAACTTTTTTTTTTACATTTAGAAGTTATTTCAGATGAATGTTTGGAAAACTCTTCTTGTTGCCAAGAGCTAAGGGATTTTTCAATGAAAATATATTGTAATTGTTCATTAATTTGTTCATTTATTTTTTATCATCTGTAAAAAGACATATTTGTTTGGTTAAAGTAAAATTACCTATTTTTTGCATATTTACTTTTATGGCATTTGGCAGACGCCCTTGCAACTTAGTGGTGGGATTTGAATTTAAAATCTTCTGTGCAGATGTACATCTTAAGCACTGAGCTACCCCTTCCCCACAAACAAAAGGTCCATGCATGTGTCTCAAAAATTAAAAAAGACTAGGTGTTTCGACTAGGTGTTAGTGTCAAACACACTTTTGACAGGCTCTGTATACACCATAATGCTCTCTATATATTTCTTTGTACCACAGTGCTGTAATTTTGTTGAATATAGGTTTATGTAAAGGTTTATGTTATGGTAAATCATTTCTGTAATAGTAATTTACAGTGGTGGACAAAGTATACGAACCATGTACTAAAGTTATAGTAGAGATACACTTGGTAAAGTATTACTCCAGTAAAGGTTCTCCCTCTAATGTTACTTTTAGCACACCAAACTATTAATAGAATGATATTAACGAGTTAAATATTGATTGATATTTATTCAAATTATCATGAGCCCAAAACCTTCTTTTTAACCACTTAAAAAAAAGCATGCAAATAAGACCACAGGTGTCTTCAATCACTTATTCCTCTCAAAATCTTCTGCTTGCTGTTGAACTGATGCTGAACTGTATGATCATGCTAAGTAGATACCACCAAGTGGCAATCAAAACAAGTTCAAAACAGAGCACGCTCTACCCTGATTGGTGGCTTGCTGTGTACTTGACCAGTTAAGTTTTTATTCACTCATAAATAATAATTTAAAAAAGGAATGACTGATTTAGCAAAATGTAGTTGAGTAAAAAGTACGATATTTGACTTTGAAATGTAGCGAAGTAAAAGTCTCCCCGAATGGAAATACTTTAGTAAAATACACATATGCGAAAAAGCTACTTAAGTACAGTAATTAATTACATTTACTTCATTTTTGTCCACCACTGGTAATATAGTAATATTTCTGATATTCTAGTAACAGCTGATGGACTTGTTTACAGCCTAATCTAGTTTTCGGTAAGAACATCTTTATTTAATGAGATTAAACTTTAGAAAGAAATAAAGGTAAGTCTGTAGGACTGAGAAGTTGTGTTTATTTATTATGAACTTTATGACAAAGAAGAGTGTCTGGTGATTTTAGAGCATTTTGCTTTAATATCAAATAAAACTGCTTGCTGTTAAAGGTTAATCGACTTTTGTGTGAGACACACACTTGGTTTTATCTCACCACTGTGTTGTTTTGTTATTACTGTAAAATAGCATGCCCTGCAACATAAAATGTTTGAAAAGCTGGTGGATGAACACAAATATGAGATTAATATAATGTGCCATTTAGGGCTACATGACAAAAAAAGGCCACAAAAGGAAAAATTGGACAGAGCGCTGGTTTGAGCTGCGACTCGATTCAATCTCATACTACGTGAATGAAGACCTTGCTGAAAAAAAGGGCTCCATTTTTCTGGACCGTCACTGCTGTGTGGAGGTGAGAGCTCAAAAATGTGATGTTTAAAATGTGAAAATAATCATGTAACCCTTAAGCGTTTATTTGTATTATTTTTTTTTTAGCCTTTAACAGACAAAGATGGAAAGAAAAACTTATTTATCGTCAAATGTCCAGACAAAAGTCTCGAGATCAGCGCCCCAGACAAAAAGAAACGTCAAGAGTGGATACAGGGTATGGCAACCATATGTGCTTCTTCCCCAAACTGTTGCCATAAAAGTTAGAAGCACACAATGTATAAAATGTTTATGTATACTGTAGCTTTGTAAATTCCCTTCACTGAAATGAAAGGTCCAAACCTGTTCCATTTTGACAATGCCCTTGTGCATAAAATGAGTTCCCTTAAGACATGGTATATTATGGTTGGAGTGAAAGAACTGACCTCAACCCCACTGAACACATTTGGAACTGAAACTTCCTCGACATCCAAACATCAAACATCCAAAGTGTCTGATCTCATTAATGATAGAAAATCCAGTGCAAAACCTTCACAGAACAATGGAGCTTGCTATAACAACAAGGGGGAATTCATAGGAAATTAGATATTCAACATGCAACATGGTGTGAAGGTCAGGTAGTGATGACATTATGGCATGTTATCTAGTGCAGGCTGACCACAAGTTGTGAAAGCTGTGTAACTTTAATTATATATGATGTACTTATAAAGTGGTCTGACAAATTTGTATTTGAATATGAATGATACCCCTGACTCTAGCCAAAGCTTACCTGTAATTTTATTATACTTTATATATGATTTCTGCTCTACAAATTGTTGCTAAATTAATAGGTGTGTCCTTGCTGAATAGAAAACTGTCAGTTTTTAAATAATTCAAATTAAGCATGAAAAAAAAAAAAACTGACGCATGTTTTAACTTGGACGTACCCCAACATAGTCTTTACTTACACTATTAAGATTTTGTCACAGTGTGTGTGTGTGTGTGTGTGTGTGTGTGTGTGTGTGTGTGTGTGTGTGTGTGTGTGTGTGTGTGTGTGTGTGTGTACCAGCCATCCAGGACTGCATTAACAGGCAGAGGCAGGGTCTGTCTGCTCCCCACCGTGAGGCTCGACAGAGGCGACGGGAAGTGCGCAGCCGCCTGCAGGCAGAACAAGCGCTGTTAGAGGAACAGATGAAGGAGCTGCAGCTGGCCAACGAGAAGAAACAGAAAGAGCTGGAAGCCATGAGGAAGGTACTGAAGTCTATAACATCAATCACAATTAATCTCCCCAACATATAGCACTCAATTCTAATTCTAAGTCAGACAGAATTTTACTTTATAATAAAGTTTTAATAGAATTTGCTATTCAACAAACAACCAATTATTATTAAGATCCAAATTTGGCATGTACCACAGTTTACAGAAATTCTGATCACAGTTCTCTTCGAATTTGCAAACTAATTACATTTATTTGAACATATCTTTGTTAATGTTTCAAGACATCATGGCTTCAGTCTTTTTTATTCACACTAGCAGACTACCTAACATTTACATTGCTTACATTGCTGCACTTTTTATTTTAATATCAAACTTCTCATATTTGACAGTGAAATAATAAAAAAAAAAAAACATTTATATACTTTTAAGGTAAAGTGAAATGAATGGAAATACAATACTATTTTTAATCTTTGGCATCCTGGTGATTGATAAAATCTGCTCGAGGTAAAAGAATTTAATTTGGGCCGTATTACACTACAACACATATTAGACTTGGTATTTTGTAGTTGCTGGAAGTCTGCTTATTTTTTTCTATTAGTTAAAAAAAACATGTATATGAAGTGAAAAAAGGAACATGACTGAGCACCCCAAAGATTCTGCAACTGTTTTTTTTATTCCTGTTTTAAATGTGCAATTTCAAGTGGTTTCTGCCTAAGTTATAGTATGAAAGAGTGCACATTTCTATAGCTGACCAGCGGTATCTGCTTATCTACATTTTTATTTTGCATTATTTCTGGCCCTGGTGCTCTGCAACATCACTCTTACTCCCTAGAAGATTTTCCCACCAAATCTTACTATGTGTGTAAATCAGCCTTATATTGCATCACTTATTACTCAGTGAGTCACATCATTTTACAGTTTTGAAACTGTAAAAGCATAATGAGCATAATAAAATAATTATAAAAAAAAAAAAAAAGCAGCATATGCAAAGTGCGGACACAGTTGCAAGGACTCAACTCACAAGCTAAAGATACAGATAAGCTGTTTCTGTGAAAGCCCAAGTTCCTGTTTTTAGTCACCTCATCTGTTAAGCTTGTCATTTCACTTTCAGAAGTGTCTTTCCTCTATTATAGCTCGGAAATCAAGTTCCTCTTTTTTTAGACGTGCTGACAGCAGATATGGTTATCTGCTTGTTACATTATCCTGCTTAGTTTTAAAAAATCAGGTCTCATGTTTACTAGCAAGGTTAAAATCAATTATAATATATCTTTAATAATAATAATATTTATTAATCTCAATAAATTGTCATTATCAAACAACAGAAATGTAACTGGGGCTACAGGGGCAGCAGCTATTACGGATATGATTGTTATATGATGAAGTTTTAGGAAGTTATAAATGAATTGATAGACATACTCTACATATAAATATTATACTCAATACTGTCTTTAAAAAGAGACACATTTAAAAAAAAAAAAACAGTAGTACTAACAGATTTTGGTTTCTTGTTCTACCATGTAATCTGTGAAACCTCTAATTTAATTTACATACATTGCCATACACAGTGTGACATGCAAGGAAATGCTTTGGGCTTTGATGCAACAAATGAGTTGGTCTGGTAAATGAACAGTAGAATCGGATTTACAGGGACATGTATGGCAGCTGCTCCATATAAGTGGATTTAAAAAAAATGAACAACAGTTTAATGGTTAATGAAAAAATAATGAAGAAGTGGAGCGGTTTTCTGTAAAAGGGCTCCAGTTTCAGTGCTTTCAGATCAAATGCAATGCTGTAAGCTGAGGATTTTCTGACATCTTCAGGACAGAGTTTACTATTTTTAAAGAGTTTTACAGCTAGACATTGCATTATACTCCTAATGCACTTCACAAAACTGATTTTTGTTTTCTTACACGTAGAACACTAAGTTGTGTTTGTTCACCAGAACCTGGAGGAGGCGGCAGCGAGAGCTCTGATGGAGGAGCAGAGAAGAATTCACACCCAAGCAGAGCTACAGAACAACTACAGAATGGACCTGGAGAAAGAAAAAATGGTAATTATTATTAGTGAAGCTTATTGGATCTCATGTGAACATGCAAGAGTTTTGCATTTTAGCTGTTTTGTGTGTGTGTGTGTGTGTGTGTGTGTGTGTGTGTGTGTGTGTGTGTGTGTGTGTGTGTGTGTGTTAGGTGAGGCAGCAGATGGAGGAGCAGGTGGATCAGATGTCGAGCGAGCTCAAGTTGTATCTGCAGCGTGTCCGGGAGCTAGAGGACATGTACCGCCGCCTGGAGGAGGCGCTAGAGGACGAAAGACAAACAAGACAGGATGAGGAGAATCTGCGTAAACTGCAGGCAAGGTACCAGCGGCGCAATTAACAGTTTTAAGGGGGGTATGCAAGACAGAATTTTGGGCCCTATATATTTTTTAATAAAACATTTTAAAAAAAAAACAGATGTATAAAGGAAGGGAAATGTAACATATCAACCGACTAAATACCACAACGAGCTTCTAAACACATTTTAACTTATGCAGTCTGTAGACAAACCTCATGCGTTTAATTTTATTCATAAAACATTCCATTAGAGAACACATAAAAACGTGCAAAACAACACGTAAGTTAAAAAAAAAAACTAATTGGAAAAATTTTAATTGATGATTGTGGGGCCCCTAGCGTTCTCTTGGGGCCTATATGCCTGGCATACTCTGCACCCCCCCTAGCGGCGCCCCTGCTAGGTACTATACATAACTACCCCACAACACACACTTTATAATTTGATTAAGAGCAGACTGCAAACACTGAGTGTGCGTGTGTGTCTGTGTGTGTCTGTGTGTGTGTGTGTGTGTGTGTGTGTGTGTGTGTGTGTGTGTGTGTCAGGTTGCTGGAGGAGGAGGTAAAGAAGCGTACTGAGCTGGAGCAGATACACCTGCAGCAGCAACGAGCCATCAGTCAGACACAACAGGAGAAAGAGCAGTTGGAGCAGCAGAGGTTGGAGCAGGAACAAACCCTGCAGAAGGCAATGCAGCAGCTGGCTAACCTCGAACAGCAGAGACAGGGGGCGCTACAGGAGTATGAGGCCAGTTCTCTCATATATATATATATATATATATATATATATATATATATATATATATATATACACACACACACACACACACACACACACACACACACACACACACACACACACACACACACACACACACACACACACATGTTTACACTTGGTTGTTTATTATGCCTTGAGCTTTAGGATTATATCCAACACAGACATTTATTACTTAATTATTTATCATGTCATATTAACCATCTCCTAATGCAGTACAACACAAGTCCCATCTCCCCCCCTACCGCAGTTTCCAAAGAATTGTAGAATCAAAGCCAAGGCTAAAGTGATTATGGGGTAGTTTGCAATGCTTTATGTAAGATTTTTCCCTTTTTTGTCATTTTTCTGTACATCTCATAAAGGTGAAATGTAATAATACGTACTGTGTTGGAATGTAATCATAGGCTGTGAAAAGAAAAATGGAGGAGGCGGCGAACAAGACCAAGAGCTGGAAGGATAAAGTGGCGCAGCATGAGGGGCTAATTCGACTCATCCAGCCAGGTAAACAGCTACACAGGATAATATGTTAGGGACCTGGTGCTGGACTCTACAGAGTTGAAACTAAAACAGTTATTTGATTTATTTTTAACTCCTTTAAAAATTTTATTGACAGTCATAATCTGGTTTCTCATTTTTAGGCCACAAAGGTCCTCAGAAAATGACCAACTGGGGGGCAGCAGCGGTCACAGACAAAGAACTGGAAATTAGAGAAAAGATTTGGCAAGAGAACAAAAACCACCCTGACAGTGGCCTTTAATCTTTTTCAAGCGTTTGCAATTTTTACTGTAAATGCACATTTTTTGTTAAGATTTTTATGTTACTGGGATGGTTGTTATTTTATATTTCTATGAATACATTATACAGCTCCAGGGTTCTCGGTTTGATCTGGCATTCCAGTTACATTCTGGCTGGAGGTTTTTCTTCCAGTTCCCAAAACCATAATGGTAGGTGACCCAATGACTCTAAATTGCCCCTAGTTGTGAATAAATTCATGAAAGTGAATGTGCATGGAGTCTTTGATGAACCATGGTCCTATTTAATTTATTCCCACCTCAACCCCAGCGTTCTCAGGAAAAACTGTAACCCTGATCAGGAGAAAGCTGTTAAAGATAATGAGTGAATGAACAGTTAACC
The DNA here is from genome assembly GCF_946808225.1 of Silurus aristotelis. Classification (NCBI taxonomy): domain Eukaryota; kingdom Metazoa; phylum Chordata; class Actinopteri; order Siluriformes; family Siluridae; genus Silurus; species Silurus aristotelis. The sequence continues at coordinate 14,080,132 of NC_139586.1, forward strand.
AAGTTATCTCTAAACGTACAAACAGTATAAGCTTACAGATTGAATAAATTGCAGCAATTAAATAAATTATATTGCAATATGATATAGAACCCAGTGAGACTGTCCATCTGTATTATGTTATCTTTTATCTTATTTTATATATATATATATATATATATATATATATATATATATATATATATATATATATATATATATATATATATATATATATATATTGAAATCCACACACTGTTACGTGCATTATTATTGTGAGTTCTCAAATACTATAAAAGCAGCTCAAAACTTCTAACTGCACAGTGTTGCCCACTAGATGTCACTCTCATACTAATAAATCTCAGGTTCTTGCAGGATTTTTCTCGAAACATCTCAAGCACAAGGCATGATTAGATAAAAGATAACATAATACAGATGGACAGTCTCACTGGGTTCTTTGATGCTGATGCTGTCATTAATAAATAGATTGTAGAAATGTTCTCACACTGATAAAAGCTTAATGATAAAAAGTTCTTTTATCTTGTGTTTGTCATGGGGCTTCTCTCCAGGGCTTATAATAAACAAACATAGCGTTGTCTGTTTTGATCCACTGATTTTTCAGTACTGCAGATTTCCAGAACATCTTGAAGTCCTCACTATAAATAATCCTAAAGAACATATTTAAGTGCAGTTGTGCTTTTACCTTTTTGTTTTTAAAACTAAATTTCATATTAACCACTTGTCATTCATTATTTCTAATTTTTAACTAAATCTCTAAGCCAGTGAAAAGAATTATGACACAAAGGTGGAGCCTTTGGACTTTTGTTTAACAGCTGACACTGAACTGTATCTTTATCTCATAGAACTCCTTAGAAATTGAATTTCTATTGGTTTTAATGATTAAAATGGGTATTGTATGCATTTTATTGGTCCTCGAGGGTCTGTACTGGTTAATTGTTGCCTATTATGGGTGGCATTTTTTATTTTATATATAAGTTGTTACCATTTAGAAGAAAAAAAAAAAGAACACCTTTGACCACTTGGTATTTTTTGGCCATAGGGATCATCAAGCATTCAGATTGCTATTAAATTAACAGTGTTTTCTTTGATTCAATGATGATGATTTAATGATGTACACAAACACACAGCATAATGGACACCAGCAGGGTAAATATTATTTATCAGCAGGGTAAATTAAAATTCTATTTTTCTTTAAAAGTGCAGTTTCACATAACATCAACTACCAATCCACTGGCTTCACCATGATGAGTGGCACCAACATTGTATTATAATTTGTAAACATGAATTTCTGTAAAAAAAAAAAAAAAAGGGAAAAACCACAAGTGAAATCATGTTTAAACATGTTTAAACACATCATTCATCCGTGTTTTGCGTGCTCCGTTTTGCACACTTGTTGTGTCATACCATCAGCACTGGAATTTCCACCGACTCAGCATGCATTGGTTCCGCCATATTGAGAAATGACAATATTTTCTTAGATGCCGAACCCAGAGCTGTTAAAACACTTTGATATCCAAAGTGACAAGACTGTGAAAAAATCTTGCTACTACCTGCTGCCAAGCCACAGGGCAACCTGGTAGACCATATTTACCATCTGCCAAGTGATAATTAAAAGGAAACATTTCCTGAAATTGGGACAAATAACATAAAAACAATCAAATATTTTTAAATAATTGAGCAATTTTGTCAACTAATAAGAAAATCGCTTTCCAGATGGCAAAGACGGTCTACCAGTGTGACCAGCTCAGCATGTGTTTTGGCAACTGGTAAACCGGCAGCTAAGCTGATCTTTCAACCTGATTTACATTCATTCTGAAATCACTGTCCGTGATTTCATTAAGAACAACCCAGCATGCAAAAGCAGCCATGTGGAGACCCCTGCTCTCATATGTGAGTCTTCATCTGGGTATTAAATATAAAATGTGTGTCAGTGGATATAAATTCTCACTGGTATATTTGAACATAAGCAATGTAATAAATGACAACATTTTAAGATCTTAGTAAATCTATTTTAGGAAAGTGCATGTTTTAATAGTCCAACTACTTCATCATAAAGGGATGATGTGACTTTATAAATATTTCTTTTGGCAAAAACAGTCTGAACTTTAAAAGTCATTTACTGGTTTTGAGTTTGGACTGTATCATTTATTTGGTTTTAAAGCTTGGCTTTGGGCTGGTTTTTTTTGTTTGGCTGAGTTTGTCACAAAATCCACTCTTAACAAATTGCACATTAATCTTTATAAGTAACACAATATTCAGTTAAATCCGGAGTGGATTTATTTGAGTCTAAATGTCTTTTAACACGTTGGTCTATTTTTACTTTGGTTCAAGCTTTCGACCACCAGCTGACAGTGCTGCAGTGAGATTTACTACTTGCATCTTTATCTAACTTTTAGTGCAGCAGCGCTTTAGTGCTTTTAGTCTGTCCTGCTCTTTTTCCCGATCACCTGTGCACACTGCTCAAACAGATCAGCTTCCAAACTTCAATGATCATGCTAATACCAGAGTTAAACATCACTGCACCAAACGCCTGGATTATTAACCAGCAGAGTCTCTATCATAAGTGCAGTGCATTGAATGGAATCCTTTGATTGCACCAATGTTTCCACTACTTCAACACTGTAATCCTCTTTAATATGTTGTTAAATAAGATGAGTCAAAGTGAGGAATGATGCTCATTTTTGTTTTTAGGAGTTAGCCAAATCTAGTTGTCTGTCCTGATCTTTGAGATAGAGAACATTTTCTTCTGTTGCAACTGCACTGAGTCTTGAATGTCACTAATGGAGAGTGTATGGCATCAGATCAACCGATAATCAACTAGTTCTCTAAAACAGGTCAAAGGTGAATCTCTCGAACCTTCGTTTGGCAAAAAAAACACAAGAATTACAATTTCTGAAAAAGGATGAACCAAGAAATGAACAATATTACAGTAGAGTAAAAGTGTGACTCCTGTCCGGTCTCATGCAATCAATATAAATCAAATATGCCATCAGATAAATACATTTGTGCTGCTGAAATTCATATAAACCATACAGAAGAAATTCAGCCTTGTGCATCATTGTAATCCAAACCGTAGTTTATATCAGGTAATAATGAAACTGTGCTGCATCATACTGACAACATGACTAAACATTTTGATGATCTTGTTTGTGAGTAATGACAAAGGAACTTTTCATTCTGATGGGAATGAGATGTTCATTGACACAAATACTTACTTTTGAGAGATGAACCGAGGATTTTTGGAAAAGTACAGGCTTTTCCAAGAAATCCAATGTGTTGTGCTGTTTGTACACATTGTTTTGAGAATTCACTCATTGGTTTGCAAAAAATTACGGATGATTCGAAATGTTTCAAAGCAACTGAGAAAAACGGTAAGATTTCTTATTGATGCTGGATCATTGATTTTATAAAATATTATGCAAACTTTATCAGTGTTTCGCAGTAGGCAGGTGCTGAGCTAGCTCCAGCTGTGCTCTTATCCAGCTGCTGGGTGAGCTCTTTCTGCATGCATGCCTCTGACCCTTGTTAAGGGAACAGGGTCTCAAATCCATTCTCCACCCTTCAGCTTGGCTGTGGATTTGGGTGCTATATTTATATGGCTGCTGGCATGGATTTGTTGTGGTTACAGGCTGTAAAGCAGCAACTGGGACGTGACTCCATGCGCTCCAAGAACGTTGTAAAAGAGAACATTTGAACATATGATTGGAATTTCGCTTGTAAAACGCTGGATTCGGGATAATCAATGGGCCTGCCGAGATACCGTTGGCCTGTTCTAAAATTAAAGCCTTCTAAAAGAGACGACAAAACCAGCAGGATGTCATATTCCAAACAGCTGTAGATTTTTAAAGTCAAGTCGCTGATCAAATTCACCAGGTTTTCAGAACGAGAAAAACTATTCATTTTGACATATTTTCTGTTGTTCATCTGTCACGCTACATCATGATGTACGAACTCTGTCTGAACCCGCAGTTCCAGAAATGAGATCGAAACTGAAAATGCTGGATGAGGCAAATGAAGTAGAAAAAAAAAAACATTCATCTCCGATCAACTGATGAGAAACACGACTCCACATGTCACGGCAATCCATCAACACGTACAGCATAGAGGAGACACTGGGCTTCGCTGGCATGTGAGAGGATCAAAACAGGCGCATGTGATGGCATCACGTCTGCTCCTGGCACCCACATTAAGCGTCGCTGCTCCGTTACGTCTCCTTCCCGCCTGAACAGAGTTGCCTTGAAATGATAATCTGTGGGTATTGTTTAAACAAATGCACAGCAGCCGAGCAAATTCATTTTAAGGTGCAAAACTAACGACGACATGAAGAACATGCCTGGATGTGTCCTGGTAACTGGGCCACAAACAAACTGGGAAAAAAACAAAACACACACACACACACACTTCTATTACTGCCATTGTGATAAAGAATTACAGTCTTTAAATGCCTTTGTTCCTTATAACCAATTCCTGGTCTCACACTATTTTTTTTTGAGACATTGTTCAAACGTTTTGCCCGTTCTGAAGACAAACAACATTTTCAAGTCTACAAAAACTAAACAAAAAAACCACAAAAAACACAAAACAAAATCTAAGCCTCAATTCCATTTCAAATATCAATTAAAAGCAATGCAAAAAAGAAAATGCATCCCTACTGCTAGAAGCAGGATAAACATAAACAGATAATAACCTGATATTAAACACAGCTTTCTAAACTTTTCGCTTCCACTTTAGAAATGAAAACAGACCAATCATTAAAGATACGGATTGGTTGATGATAAAAGCTGGATTTTCCTGCACACATGTTTTGGGCTGTTCCTAGTGTGTACTTGGGAAGTTTGATCCCCATGACTGAATGGTCCAAGTCATGGAATCCCAGTCATAGGCGAAAATATCATCTGTTGCCCCCTGCGGCCTGTAAAACTCCAAGCTGACTTGACACCCAGCCAAGAGATTCTCTCTTAAACCATTTGGAATGGGAACATTCCTGTTTGAGCATTTGCTGAGAAATAAATCTTTGGCAGATTAATGTTTTCTGATCCCTTTCCAATGAGACTTTACAGTATTACACCCTGATTGGCCTCTTGGTATTTAACAGAAATTGCAGGTTTCGGTCACAGATGAATGCAATGAAATGAACCGGTAAGAACCAACATTGTTGACTTCTTGAACAAACCAATGGAAAAGAAATACGGGTGACTCGGTTACATTATATGTTTATCTTGGAAGGTCTTTGGGATCTTGTGTTCATAAATCCACACATTTGGATGAACACACAGATATAAATCTGGCAAATTATAAAGAAGCTTTGGAATTTGTTTCCTTAAGAGTAAAAATTATAATTTGCAGACAGCAGAGAGAGTTAAGGGCAGGGGTTAAAAAAGAAAAGAAAAGAAAAGGGCACTTCTTACATGCAGTGGGCTTCTCCTGAAAGGACAACCATTAGCACATCATCATGTCAGATTTTGAGGAGCCTAATACTTCCTGCATCAAGTATTCTCCACAAGAAGGGCTCCCTAGAGGGCACTTAATCATGCTTTCTTGCACATAGCAGCATTCTAGAGAGAACTTTATCATGATTTTAGGCACCTAGAGGGCATGCCATTCTATAGAACATTTCATCGTGATTTTTGGGGCATGTAAGGTTCCCTATAGGGAACTACATCATGTATTTTCTATTAAAAGGGTACCTTGGATGTAACTTTTTTATGCTTTCCCACATATAGGGGAACCCTTTACGGCACTGCAATACAGATTCACTAAAATAGGTACAGACACGGGACAGATTCCATTACTAGAACTGTACCCTACATGCACTTTACAACTTCAGGCACTCTTAAGTGCGATGTCATTGGGGGGACTTTATTATATATTCTGTACCTTAGGGAAAGTTATCATGTTTTATCTAACTTAGGGGCACCCTACAGGGTATACAGTTATTGGGAAAGTTCATTGGTTCTCCTGCCCAGAACTTGGGAAAATGTTTTGCAGGGTTAATTATTGTTTTGGCAACACTGTGACCTAAAACTTAAAAGTATCAATGCCTGTTTAGAATATTTAATTTATTTTATGTAGATGCACTGATGTAGCAGGCACCAAGTATGAATGTAATAATAAAATCCAATATAGAGTTTCTATCTTTCAAAATTGTGTAAATTGAAAAGTATTTTAGATGAAATTACAATACCAATACATTATTTTGTCCTAAAAATGAACAAAAGTAGTATTTGACAGCTGACACTTGCTGATGTGCTGATGCAACTTGTAATCCCATAAATACTTGCTTTATTAACATGAAATTTTGCAGATTTTTATGATGCCATTATTATTATGTAAGTTTTCTCATTCCAGTAACAATGCAACTCTTTTTTTTTTCAATAAGAACTTGAATGTGAATATCAGGGGCTGAATGTACTTTGTGTGTTAATCACCATTTGTCACGCTTGTGTAAGTCACACTATGCTTATTTATTGTATGAATGAGAACAGCCAGCGTCTATTCCAGAGCTTCACACATTCAGACATCTGTTCTGTCTTCCTTCATTGTGCAACCATGTGAAGCATTTCAGTTACCCCCCAACATGCTCTCAAACATTCCTTTGACTGGCCAAAAAGTTTGAATTATGAGAATAGATAACGATCAGTTATGTTTTGTGGAAGCCTTTTCACAGATAAGAAAATCCTGTATGACATCTGTATTGCAGTCTTTTCTGATTTCTAAATAGACTGCCGTGATTCATCATCTTTTTAGGTCTGATGAGCTCATGTGCCGATCAGTTTCACGCTGTCTAATACATAAATCCAAAAGTGTCTCTCAGGACAACGGTTATGACTTCAGTCATTGAGTGCATGTCCAACAAGTTGAAATGCCTCTTCCAGAACAACACATTTGTCTCATTCCGCTGGTTGCAGTGGGACTCTCTCTTCCGCTGCATCCCTCTCTTCTTGCCGCGGTTGCCTAATCTTCTTCCTGCCACAGCTATATTTGGAGAGCACTGAGAGAGACACTTAAGCTTCAGCCCAGATGTGAAACTTGGGCCACGCCTGCTGAAAGCTGACATGAAGAAGAGCTCATAGGAATGGCCTTAGTACCACCAGCCAAGGTCAAAATGGCTGTAGGACATTTTAGTTATAACTGTAAATAAAAAAAAGGTTTGGCTTTGTGGTCCATTTCCAATGAGACTTCAATGTATTACAATCTGATTGGCTTCTTGGTATGTTCCAGGACTGGTGGCTAATAATAATCAGTGCAGAGCTTCAGTCAGAGATGAATGCCAGGAAGCAGGTGGAATGGAAACAAACACTGTTCTTGTCATATTTAAAGCAATACAGTGGTAGAGTGTTTTGACTCACTGGTGGCTATATTGTTGAGGGTCTGAAAGTCAGGGGTTTCCAGCACCACCCAGCTGCTACTGTTGGGCCGTTGATCAAGGCCCTTAACCCACTCTGCTCCAGGGGGCACAATATAATGGCTAACCCTGCACTCTGACCCTGTCTTTTTAACAAGCTGGGATATGTGAAGGAAACTATTTCATTCTGTTGTAATGTATATGTGACAAACAAAGGCTTCTTTTTCTGGTTCACCCAAACAGATCCCCATCATTTGATTAACTCAAGCATCTTGCTGTCATGACATGTTTCCTATAGATGTGGTTAAGATTTGTTCATAGAAACTGCTACTGTATCATAAAAAGTCTTCTAATACTCAAATTTTTTATTTTATCCTGGAATCTGGGCAGCTTGCCCACCTAAAGATTGATTTATGTGAAATGGACTGACGTATGAGTATGTTTGAGTATGAAATTGCCTTCTTTCCCAATCTTCTCATTCTGCTTATTATAAATCCTTTCTGAGTATTATGTTTGCTTTCTCTCTATATGACTGTATACTCTAATGATATAGAGTCTTTCTGGAGGGAACGTTTTGTTTCTTCCTGGTCATCTCGGGACGTTTATACTCACCACGGACACCCCTGGCTTGTTCATTAGGAATCTAAATCACAGGTGGTGTGCACCTATGTTAAATGTCCAATGACTCTCGAGACACAATGTCTGCTCTTTTCTCACTGCAAATAATAAGGCTTGGATCAGGACAGTCAAAAGTTCATTTCCAGCAAGTGTCTTCTTACCTCAAATTAGGTTTTGGGAGTGTGGTGCTAGAACAAAGGAAAGATTTGTTCATACCCTGTCAGACAGAATAAAGTCTAGAACATCATCTTAATGCAATATCTAATATCACAATAATATCCTGGCTTGGGAAACAGATCTATGGAACCTCCATGACTTCCCTTCAAATAGACAGCTGGAAGTTCACAGGGTAAAATGTAACATTGTACAACCACAATAAATACATAAAAGAAATCATGCAAATAGCCATATTATATTCACAATAGAACATAGAAAACATATCAAGTGTCTAAACTGAGGAAATGTTCCACTTTAAAGAAAAGTCATTTTAAAGTTTGATGGCTGCAACACGTTTTAAAATAGTTAAGACGGGACAACAAAAGCTGGGAAACAGTTAGCGTTGTTAAAATTACACAGAATGATAAACATTTTGCAACTAATAAGGTTAATTGACAACAGTTCAGTTTGATGATTGGGTATAAATAGTGTATCTCAGGGAGGCAGAGTCTCTCAGAAGTAAAGATGGACAGTGTCTACAAACTTTGGAACAATTTCAGAATAATGCTCCTCAACATATAATTGCAAAACAGTTGAATATCTCATCATCAATTTGAAGAAATCACTGTGCACAAGGGACAAGGGCGAAAATCAATATTGGATGCCTGTGATCTTCAGGCCCTCAGGTGAAACTGCATTAAAACAGTTTTGATTCTGTAATGGAAATCACTGCATATGGAAATAAGCCCATAAAACCTCCATAAATCATTATCTGTGAACACAGTTTACCTCAAATGCAGGTAAAATTTAGATTAAAAAAGAAGGCATGCGTGAACATGATACTGAAACATCACTGTGTTTGGCTGTTCTGGGCCAAAACGAATATAAAAAGTACTGAGGCAAAGAGGAAAACTGTTCTGTGATCAGATGAATCGAAATATTAATTTCTTTTTGAAAACTATGGACACCACCACTATGGGGAGGGAGCATCTGGCTTGTTATCAAAGCTCAGTTTAAAGAGTCGCATCTGATGGTATAGGAGTGCATAAGTGCCAGTGGAATGGGCAGCTTGCACAATTGGAAAGGCAATGCTGAATGGTATATACAGGTTTTAGAGCAACAAATGCTTCCATTCCCTGAAAAAGGTTTTTTCTCCGAATAGAAGCAACAAATGTTTCCATTCGGAGAAAATGCCTTTTTCAGGGAAGGCCATGCATATTCTTGCATCATTTTTAACAGCATACTGCATCTATTACAGTAGGATGACTTCATAGTAGAAGAGTCAGATTGCTGAACTATCCTGCCTGAAATCTAGACCTTTCACCATTTGAAAGCATTTGGTGCATCATGAAATGAACAATACAATAAAGACACAAGGAACTGTTGAGCAGGTGGGATCCTGTATCTGACACCTATGGGACAACATTCTTCTCCCAAAACTTCAGTAACTGGTCTCCTCAATTCCCACATGTATAAAGACAGAAGATGTGATGCTACACGGTGGTAAATATGGCACTGTCCTATTTTTTTTAAAACAAGTTACAGCCATCAAATGTCCTTATCTTTTCCTTAAAATTGTATATATTCTCAGTTTAAACATTTGATGTGATGTTTTTTTTTTTCGTGAATAGTATATGGATTTTCGAGATTTAATTTTACAGAAGATAGGATTCAAAGAATCTAGGACTAGGATGTTTTTATTAAACAATGACAGTTAATTTTATTAATTTTAATCTATTTGTTAATAAACTGATTTATTAATACATTAATTTAGATGTAATGGCAGCTTGAGCAATTTTTCCAAATGAAATGAATATAAAGAAAATATCCATGTTCATGTGCAAACTGTAACTATTGACACAATAAAATATTAGAGCATTTTAATTAATCATGTCATAATTTAATTATTTGTAACTCAACAAATAAATGTTTTAAACACCATCTGACTAATCATAATTGAAAAGTGCTGTGGTACAAGAAGTCACATTCAGAAACATAAATGCAAACATGTAAAAAGATATTTTGTCTTTTTTTTTGTAAATAAAAAAAGTTTAACAGTTACTTAGAAATGTTTCTACCATGAATTAAATCACATTTATTTTTGTCCTAAGGGAAAGAAAACATTTGCTCTAAATAATCCCTGTAATTGAACGATTTTATTCGAGGATGCTCAGACTCTTCAGCAAGAAATAAACACTAGCTCGCTGTGTAATAAATCAAGGCAGTATTATAATGCTCAGCCGGGTGGGCTTAACCCACTAGAGGTCCTCCATTATCATTAAAGGGGGTTAAGGGTAAGTTTCATTTCTTAATGTCAACACATAGCTCTCTTGACACATCCTATGTGAAATATGGGATAGTCTCATCACTTCATGGGAATGTTTACTGTACCAAAGCAGCCTAATAAATTAATAGAAATGAGAAAGAAAACAACAAGCACATAAACAAAGTGCTTTGCTCACTGATGGCCAGTAATGATATGAAGCAGTTTTTAGTTTGCAGGATTCAAATGGCTGATTAGTCGCTTGTAATGAATATCAAAAAAGTAATGGAAATAATCTTTCTGCATCACTATGCCAGGCATTCGATTCAGTGGGTTAAATATTACTGCGTCTAGAAAAAACAGTTAAACATTTACTATAGTTTGGACATTAGAACATGGTAAAGTTACTAATCCAAACCCGGAACACCCTGCTTGAGGCAATGTTCTTTTCCCCATCACATAACACTAGTAGTAGTTTCTGTGCAGCTTGTGCAGTAGGGACTGGTGATACATACAACTGGTGAAAATGAAATAATGAAAAAGAAAACCAACAAAAAAACAGATGTTGCAAGTATGAAAAGATTGTGTTGTGCAGAATTGTACTAAAAAAAAGTGTTTCTTGCTCACAGAGTGAACTACTGAGCACTTCTGAGTTAGTTCAAAAAGCAGAAAGCAATTCAATAAATCTGCAAATATAAAAAAAATTTCAAGAACAAAACCTTTCTGCTATAAAGATGTACAACAAAAAAAGCTTCCTAATTATTATTCCTTAAACAGTATGGCATTCTACTAGGTAGCCTTACCTGCTCTAGGTAGTGAGCAAATATACAGTACTAAACAGAAAGTCTCTTCGGGATTCTTGACCTTTGAGAAATTTACTGTGACTGCAAACAAGAAATGTAATATTGTGTTAGATGTCAGAGACAAAACAACATTACAAGGCACAACAATTTTCATTGTGTTATGAATTATGTTCAAGTAATTTTGATTTATTAAAAAAAAAAAAAAAAAAAAATTATATATATATAGCCGAATAGAAACATTAGTGGCATCACGAAATGTAGTACATGAGCTTAGTGAAGTCCTTTTCAGGTACAGGCACAGACAGCTGTGAATTCCTAAGCAACTTCAGTTTTGTTTTTTATTAAATGTACAAAATCACAAACCTAACCCAAAGCTACTGCATAGTGGTCCACAGATACAGAACTGAGTCCTTCTGCACACACAGAGCTCGATGATGAGAATAGAGAAATCGAGTGCACTTCTCATCCTGTCTTATAAACAAGCTGACTGTGAGAAAGCACTATTTTTTGGTCAGTATGTCCAAAAAAAAAAAAAAAGACAAAAGTGTATTGTAGCATCATATCGGTTAAATGTTAAAGCCAGAGCACTCTTACTATGGTATACAAATTAAAAAAAAAAAAAAAAAACCACAAAAAAACAACAACGAGAAACATCCATTAACATACATGCTACTCTTTAAAAGATAAAAAATTATAATAATTTACATCACAAAAACATGACCTGTTATGTATGGAGACATTCATGTATTAAAAATAGCATAAAGCATCAATGACTTAAATAGAAAAATGGATATTTGTTTTAGTGTGCAAAGTAATGTTTTTGTAGTGAATGCATGTATAAACACAAATGTTTGTGTACATAAAGTTATGCTTTTTATCTTTTAGCAAATCTATATATTTTAGGAGTGCATATCAAAGAAGTAAGTGCAAATAAACTGGCTTCTTCTAATTGTGCATCTTTGAATCTTTTCCTTTTTCTGCCGCTTCTTTTGCATCTTAAGCAGCAAAATCTTATCCTAATATATATTCCATCCATTCCACTTTGAGTTTTAGTGTGACTGTTTTGTAAGACTTTTTGAGCTCAGGAGTGTTCAAGCGGGAAAAGCTCAGTTCCGTTAAGGGTTAGTGTGGCAGTGACTCTGCAGCCTGAGTGCACACTTTGTAGTGATAAAGTGAGAGCGTGTTCCTCTGGTATCTCACACCGCTCGTCGACAGGCACTAAGGGCTTTGCTATGCTCCTACTAATCCACAGTGAGTCTCCCTTCAGGGAAGGAGACGGTGGTGATGAAGGTGAAGGTCTTTGGGGGGCTTCAGGCGTCTGAGATGCAGCTCTGGATCTTGTCCATCCACTGCTGCGCGCTCTGAGCGTTCTCTGCACAAAAGTTGTACACCCGCCTGGTCGTCTTTAGCTGGAGAGACGTTGAGATACATGCAAACATATGTAAAGTGAATAGCAGTGGGGTTGCTTCAGTACAGTACATTCAAATTAGAGTAACACTTATACGATGATTATTTTCCAACACTGACTACTTAAAATGAGGTTTGCAGTGACTAAGTGGATAAAAAGAGAAGTACATTTTTGTTACATCTGGCATTCTGCCTGAGATAAAGTAGTGTGATTACATTTGTTTAAATGAATGTTGTTATAAATCTATTACACACAGAGAGAGAGCGAGAGAGAGAGCGAGAGAGAGAGAGAGAGAGAGAGAGAGAGAGAGAGAGAGAAATAGAACGTGGCGATTTCCTCATCCCAGCATAATATCACATCAGGATGATTTGACAAATGTTGGCATTTTGAAATCACATATTTACAAACTAACTGGATCATAAATGAATTAATGTGTAATTCTTTAACACCTCAGTATGTGCCAGGTTTATGATAATAGAATAAAAGTTAACGACACCGAATGTGTAATGAATGACCTCAGTCAAACTGTTTGGTTACATTTTTGCTTAAACAACATTTTCCCTCCTTTTTGGTTAAAGTTATTGTGTGTATGTTAACCATTTTGATTTGAAATAGCACAGGTGTATCACATGCAGAGTGAGATCACTACTCACATCAAAGAAGGATTTCTCACTAATGTATTTGGGAGCGCCTATGGTTGGGGCGGCGATCACGACTGACTCCACGTCAGCCAGGTCAATGTGGCCACGGGAACTGATGTCTTCATCCGTATCGTAATACCTTAGCTGTGCAAACAAACTGCAGTAAGTTAATCTGATCGAACCCCAAACCCCCCCCCCAACACACACACACACACACACACACACACACACACACACACACACACACACACACACACACACACACACACACACACACACACACACACACACACACACACACACACACACACACACTGAATCACAAAAGATTCTGCAACACACCTGATGTTTTGTTATGTCCAGGACGAACCATCGTCGCTTCCAAGCTTTAAGCAATGCCCCTCTCTTATACAGGACACCTTCAAATGACCTGCAAGAACAAGATCAACATCACCAGAATAAAAAGAAATACAAAGTAACTAGGAAATTAAAACAGGAAGAGAAAAGGTACGCTTTTAGTTTTACCTGTTCTCATCGTTTTTAGGTGTAAACTGATTATAGAGTGTTGCGGCTCGGCGACTCATGCCGTTGGCGGCCGCGGGGCTGCTGTCCTCCCCCAGGCCGCTATCTGGAAGGTGCAGCATGGAGTGGCGCTGATACGCCTGCAGGTTCGAGGTGGGAATCAAGCCCGAGACGGACACGGACTGTTTCCTTAACTAAGAAACAGGAGATACAGGAAAAAATCAATGCATACAAATCTATCAGACCACCACTAAAACCAATGAAACAATCACAGATCAAATAATAACAATCACTTATTCCACAAAGGGATGTTTCTAAATGTACATATTCATGCATAGTCATAGATCCCAATGTTTTGAATATTATTAATGGTAAAGTGGTAGTTTTCTACTGTTCATAAAAAAAAAAAAAAAGATATATATATATATATATATATATATATATATATATTCGTCATAAATAATGCTTATTTACTTTACTTTTTTCTTTATTTCATTACAAAAAAAAAAAAAAAGACATAACACCAAAAATAAACAGGTTCATGCAAATAGTAAAACTGTTATGTGATATAAATATGATTTTATAAAAAAATATTGATGTGTGTACGCAAATCAAATAATGCTGGAAATTGTGGCCTACATTTGTGATAAAATTGTGTGAAATTCTGTCTTTAAATTTCTGATACACAACATGAAAAGTGTGATCATTTTATTACAGGTGGCTTGGCGTCACTACCCAGAGATTAATAAGAGAAAAACATGGTGGATCTGATATTAGACAAATTAATTAATATAAAAAAAAATTATTTTGAAAAATGTGAAAGATTTTTTAGTTAAAATATTGATTAAACTATATATATATATGTGTGTGTGTGTGTGTGTGTGTGTGTGTGTGTGTGTGTGTGTGTGTGTGTGTGTGTGTGGATGGCCAGTAATTTGAAAACTAAAAAAAAAAAAAAAAAATGTAATTACTTATTTATGAAATTAAATTGTTTTAAATGGCAGACATTTTATACATAAGATTAAAAGAGACAAAAATACAGAAGGAGCAGAAGTCTTACATTGCCTTCTTGTTTGAGGTCATCCTGTACACTGGCTCGTACTTTTTCTAGAGTTGCATGCCATCGCTCAGGCACCTGACCAAGTTCTCCTTCCAATCTCTCAATGTCCTGCAAACACAAACATTCAGCTAAATACTGTGCCTGGGTTCATCCTGATAGTGAGGAGGAAGACAGAAGAGCAGATTAAACCTGACATACAGCCAGTAGTTTGGTGATGGCATCGGGCTGGACACGGGCTACACTGCCGTAGCAGGGCCAGACGATCCTCCTCTTGTTGGTAGCGATAGTGTCTGTCTCCTCTGAGCTCTCTGTGGACACAGCCAACATTGTCCAGTCATACGAGGGTCCAGTAGACAAGGTCTCGGATGTGTAGAAGTCCCATTTGGTCAGGTTGGGTATGGAGATGGATGGCCTCAAAACAGACTAAACAACACAGAGAGGAAATAGAAGAAAGAAAATATAGTGCAACAAGTACAGTGATGTGGATTATCGCTCTATTCAACCACAGACAAATGGTTATCACATACATTTTTTACATTAAATAATAAATGAAATTAATGAAATAATTGTGACTGTGAGCATGTGAATAAACACCACAAAAAATTAACTGGTTGATTTATTCATGCTGGGATAAACAGGAGTGGAACTTGCTAAAGGCTGTCTTTTATCTGAGCAGGACAGTGTCTCTGCCAAATTCACATCAAACACAAAACTGATCTAAACCAGACACAGTATGAAGATGCTCCTTTTCTTTTCATTGTACTTAGATCATGGTTCAAAAGACATGATGTTTTCATTAGGGCTGTTTTATTTCCACCAACTAGCTCACACTCGTGACACGGAAATACAGAAAATAACAAAACAAACAGCATGATGCCAGATCTTGATCAGGATAGAAAATGGTTAAGAAATATGCTTGTAAATGATTTACTTTTGGCTGTTATCACCTATGCATATGTTTAATTAGGGCTGTTGGTACGACTTGACCAGATGCAGCTAGGATTAATGTGGGATGTCACAGTAAGGTCTTGACATTTCCGGTCTTGTTTTTTAGTTACAATGTGGCATGTCACCAATCATAGTCATAACCAAGATTAAGGTGTTTCTCATCTAACTCCTCAGTTAATTGGCGACTGATCAGGGCCATTTTAAAAGCTGGCTCAAATCTAAAAATATTAATTCTAGTGCACTGGAAGATTTGTTCCCTATGGAAATCCGACAATGCACCAAAAATCATCAATGCTCACTATATCTCCTAATTTGGGGGAAAGAATGGATAAAGAACTCTTTCTTGAAGTGGATCTCAAATAACATTATTAGCATTATTTGATGTTGACTTACCCTATATACAACATCAAATGATAATAATGATTTACATTAGTAGCATTATTTGATTTTGTATATAGGGTTTGTTTGACATTAAATTTGACTATCTAGCCTACAATCCCTCTTTAATGCCATGACTGAAACATGGTACTGACATTTTTATATTGCAAATAGAATCTAAATATTTTATGAGTTGTTTTTGTGTTTTGAAGAAGAAAAGTGCAGCAAGCCAAAATAAATACCAGTGCTTGAGATTAACTACATGATTGAGACAACCCTGATATTTTTTTTTTAATCCAACTTGTGTTTCTTGCTTGAGCACTAACTTGTGGCCTGACTGGTTATAAGCTAAAAAAATGTTTGATATTGTGAAATTTGCCATGAACATAACAAGGGCGAACTTTGCAGCTTTCCTAAACTGTGCCAGCGGTTAGAGAAAGAGTGTGAAAACACTCTAAACCCCTTTAAAGTCCTAACAGCCCCAGAGCAGTACAACCATGGGCCACTAGTTTGACAACCTTATAAAGTTCTACTGTAGACATTCCCATCTCTAATTACTTCATCCACAACTCTTGTTTTTGTGAAGTTCAGCGGCTCAAGCAAAACAAAGAAAGCTTACTATTTTCAAAGGTCAAATACAGACATGGTTTTATGCAAGAGTGCAGAGCTATTAATCATGCCTGTAATCTTGGGTGATTGAAATGTTTGGGAAGGATAGAGGAGACAACCTCTCAAAGAAGTGTACTAGGGTAAAAGCCTCGAAGGCTGAAGGACACACATGCACCAGCCTGTCTGTGTAACACACACACACACACACACACACACACACACACACACACACACACACACACACACACACACACACACACACACACACACACACACACACACACACAATTTCCTCTCACCCTTACCTCTGTCTCAGAAGAGCTGTACAGGTAGTTGAAGAAGATCGGACTTCTGCGATGCATTCGGTTTATACACTCCCAGATACAGATCCCTTTCTTGGCCTGCTTGTCTCCTTTATCCTCAAACAATGTGCCTTTATAGTGAGAGAAATATAACAAAGGGCTGCTTGTAAGAAAAGCTGTTATGCGTAACACAAGCAGCTGAGAGATCAAAACGAGAGATAAGGGATCAGGTACACAGATTAAAACAAGCGTGATAAGTGCTTCACTACAGGCACGTGCAACTTTGGCACATTCTGGGTGGTACACAGACCGGTATAAAGTGTTAAGTGCTGGCCGTTACAATATTCTATGTATAAAACTTAAAAACAGACCTGAAGAAGCCCTTTGTTCATTTTTGTTTTTGGTTTGTTTTCTTTTTATGCAGCAAATACTACCAATTACTTTACTATTAAAGTAAAGAAAAAAGTAAAGAAAAGAAAAAAGAAAAAAAAAACCACCAGTTATTCTCCTCTATATTATACACAATAATGCACTATTCTAAAGTTCTGAAACTGTGAGTCAAAAGTGCTACTGAAATCTTATACAGACATGATACATGACCTCAATCTGAACAAAAAAGTGGGAAAAGTGTTGAGTAATTTTTTACATCAATTTATTTGGTGTACCAGGTGGCCTGCTGTTCTCAGAAATTGAATTTACGGAGATCTGTGCATGCTGACTCAAGTTTTGATTATTACCATAGAAACAAGGTCACTCACCGTACTCTCGCTGTTTTACATAGGAGATTTTACGAATATTGCATTTCCCAATTCAGCATTAATCACATCCTTACCTCAGCAACTTTTGCTGTATTAAGCCCAATGTGAGCACAAATCAACAGAAGGGATGTGTGATCAACAAAATGATTGATTTCTTTTTACATTTATTAAAGCACTTAGTGCTTTTTATTCATTTATAAATTTCGCACAACAAGCGCCTTTTTCTTTCTTGAGAAATCATAAAATTTCTCCACAGTGTGTTTGGGATTAAATCTTAAACAGGAATTTACACCGAATTTGCTGCTTTAGTACTGTCTTTATAAAGTGAATTGCAAATCTATCTACTGTAACATATCTAATCTCTTTTATATTATTAAGATTATGTGAACCTCATGCCTTGTATAACCCAGCTGGCAGATTTATTATTATTTTTATACAAACCTTATGACCCTCATACACACCGTGTTCAAGGCGCTCATAGTCTGAGTCCAAGAGGAAGTTCTTGAAGCGATTGGAGACGTAGTGGTATGCCAGGAACTTCAGATAGTACTGATTAAACTCAAATTCCAAAGGGTATTGGTTATGGATCTGGAATGAGAGAGTCAGCACAGTGAATTAGACTCTGGACAGTCACATTTAATCAGACATGTGACCCCATTAGCTAGTAGTTACAGACAAGATGAGGTGGATCTCAGAGCGAAACCTGTCAATCATCCAGATAAAGAATGTGGAGGGAAAAAAAAGGACATTGTAGCAAGACTGACAACAACGAGGGCCATCATCCAATTGTTAGCTGGGACCAACTTCGCGCTAAGTCTCACATTTGGGGCCATCTGTGTTTGTTGGCAAAAACAACAGCTGCTTGTAAGATGAGGCAGTTCTATTTTCAGACGCTTTCTGCCATACTTCTTTGCACAGGTCATTTTGGCCACTCGAGCCGCGGTTTCATCACCCTCGCTGGGAAACAGTGGAGATGAAGCAAGAGGCTGGGAGTGGTGCTGAGATCTATGCTGGGTGTGAGAGAAGTCTTTATGCCTTTCCTGCATATTTACAGATATCCACATCTCTCCTCTTTAACCAAACTAGCCGGAAGAGAGCAAGCTTGACATCCCTGATCTCTTATTATATAAAAGGGATGACAACAGATAACGGCCAGAGGGAATAGCAATTTTTTTTACCTGGATTCAAATACCTGGATTCTGTGCGTTACATATATTTATATGATGTCTCATTTATAGATCTACTGTATATGCTGCCATTTAAAAAATACAAATACAAAACCTTCAAAATCAGTGTTACTGTGTCTAAACTTTTAAGCCAACTTTAATGTAATTTAAGCATGATAAGAATCAATGGCCATATTGAACAATATAGAACGAAGCAGAAAGATCTATTTGTAGTGGTCATTTCACAATTTTCCATTTGCTCACTAGATAGGTCTTAGCACTCACCTGGTGTACGCAGTCAAGGAACTGCAGGAAGATAGGTGTGAAGCCACTGCCCTGGCTGCTGAGGTTCAGGTTACTGCGCTGGCTAAACTTGTGTCCAAATGACAGCCATTCCTTTTCCACCAGGACCTGGAAGCCCTCCAATGTCCGGTAGAACGGGTCACTGAGCAGCTGCACCAGGGACACCACCTGCATAAGGAACAAAAGAGAGTATTAACCAGGAGGTACAGTTCTCCCATGAGCACAATCAAATAGAACCAGACCAAACAGGATCTGACAATAGAGATATATATATAAAGAAAAAAAAACAAAAAAAACACTCAAATTAACATTGTTCATTCAAAAGATATTACACCATACCAAAACCAATGCACTGCTTAAAAACAGTAACTAGTCTTAGAAAGCAAAAGTATTTTTTCCCAGTCATTTCAAACTGCATTTTATTGGCTCTGTACATGTACCTCGCACATGACAATAATGCTGAATCTAATCTAATCTAATCTAATCTGCTTGCACAAACAGTACCAACAAACCAGACTGCTTGAATTCTACTTCCATTCAGTAACTAATGGAAAACTACAGTTACACTTCAAAGTGCCAAATTGTTACTTTGTACAGTTTAGGCACTGGGAACATAATGCATGGAATGTATGGAATTCTGTTTTGTAACCTCTCCTCCTAGACAGATATGCTGGGTGTCATCTGGAAAAATCCAGAACATGCGGTTCTCTTTCGTCTAAATGAAGCAGGCTATCAGCCAGAGAGAGCGAGCATATGGAGTATATTTAATCAGAACAAGACTAAGATGGAACCATAGAGAGCTAGAGAGCGAGAGAGAGAGAGAGAGAGAGAAAGAGAGAGAGGGAGAGACAGAGGGAGAGAGAGAGAGAGAGAGAGAGAGAGAGAGAGAGAGAGAGAGAGAGAGAGAGAGAGAGAGAGAGAGAGAGAGAGAAAAGAAATAGACTGAGAAAGACAGGCAAACTACATGGGGAAAATAGAGACAGAGAAAGACAAACAGAGAGATACAGATAAGGACAACAAAAACAGAGTAAAACATTTACCGTAGTCAGAAAAAAAAAGAGAGAGAAAACACAGAAACAGATATAAATAGAGTGATTAATAGAGTGGGTGAAAAAGAAAGCGAAACAGATCAAGAGAGACAGACAGAAAGAAAAACTGCTAGTAGACAGAATGAGAAAGAATGACAGAAAAAGAAAGAGAGAGAGATACATTATATAAAGAGATAGAGAAAGAGACAAATAAGAAAGCGAGAGAGAGAGAGAGAGAGAGAGAGAGAGAGAGAGAGAGAGAGAGAGAGAGAGAGAGAGAGAGAGAGAGAGAGAGAGAGAGAGAGAGAGAGAGAAATGTGCTCTGGTTCCTGCACGTATCTGGCATGGGCATATTCTCTCTGTGCCCACTCTACAATGCTTCATTTTACAAGCTCAGGAGGAACACAGATTTGAGGACACACACCACCCTCGGCTAATAAGGCTGAAGTCGTTTATCCACGGAACATCTGATCTCAGGCTGTAAGAATGTGAGAAACATTGTTTAAACTGCAGCTACACAAAAACACCTTTGATCGGGTCGGTCCAGTCCGATACTAACCTCAGCACAAGGTGGTGCAGAAGCTCTGGTCTGTCAGTTATTAATAAGAACACGACTGATAAATGTGAGGATGGAATCTTACCTGTGTGGTGATGTCCCAGCCATCCTCCAGACTCAGCAACACAGAGGACCCGCTGTCCAACAGCTCTACTAGGATAAGGGCCAGCTGTAGAAGCTTGTGCAGCTGTGACACACAAACACATCAGCAAAACACCAGGTTTAATCTCAGGCTCTAACTTTAGCTGTTCCTGTGTATTTACTGCCACGGTCAGCTAGGTACAGGCACAGTTCACTGCTGACTAAGCTGTATGAGTTCGCTTGGCAAACAGCCTCACAGATAATATTGTTCTTGTGTACGGAGGGTAAGAGGGGTTCTCAGGGCAAGAGGTCTTTAAGGGGCACGGTGCTTAGCGTGGTTAAGTTCCCATCTTTGTGTCAGATCATTTCCCTGGGGAAAGTTAACCAGAGGAAGTGCTTTGTGAAAAGGGGTCAAAGTCTCGGCAGCGAAAGAGGGTCCATTCTCACACTAATGGCAGTGCGATACTGCAGAAACGCAGCATTAAGATAAAATGTGTGGTGCACCGTGTGCTCAATGTTAATGCTGTATCCCATAAGTCACTCATCCAAATTTCATCATACGTTTTTTAAAAACAAATACTGTGTATATAAATGTGAACATATAAATGCGTATATAAATCACACACTCTCCTTATGTGCATCTTCCAAAGTGGCAAATAAATAAAACCCAGTGGTGGGTGAAACTCACCTGCATAATCCATTCGCTCTCCTCCAGGGATTTATGGAACGATTCGTTGGAGTCAGTAGATGTGGCACTGGGAGCGCACGCACGCAGCAGTTTTTTGAAGGACGCCTTGGTCTGTCGTGTGTCCGCAAACTCAACTGGCACCAGCTCACAGTTCAGCATGGAGTCCATCTTAAAGCCCTGAAAAGTCATAACTCTGCTTTAATGCTGATAGAAGGTTTGACACTGCATGTACGTTCGAAGGCGGGTTTACATTGTATAATATTTGGTCCAGATTTGCGGTTTAGAATTAAAATCTCAATCCAGAAATAGTTGGGGGACATCTTTGGTGGCCTTAGAACGCAGTCTTGAGCCGACGAGTGTGAAGACTGCTACAGTGCTTACCACCTAACTCCACTGATAGAAATATGTCATAGGAAGATGAAAACCCAAACACAATTGATGATGTAAAAACAAAACAAAAAAAAAACAGTCTGTTATTGAAATCTCCCCCTAGAATTTACTGAGACTGCACAGTGTGATAAGAAACAAGCTCAATAGCTTAACAGGCTTTAATTAAAGGAAAATACAAAACCAGTTTACAGCAATAAAAATTACTGCTACGAAATAAAATGACTTCTATATTTCAAAGTGCATGAAAAGATACAAAAAAGATCTGCTTAAGAATCCACATAAATGGCTGAATATTAATTTATGTGAAATCGGCAAGCCAAAAAATACCATCATCCATTTTCCACTGTGCACAAAAGAATAGTCGAAGCTCTCTCTTTGGTCCAAATATAATACAGGTTTAGCCAAAATAGGTGAACCCTATTGATAAATCAGATCTTTATATCAGCAAATATTAATATCTTTTCAGTTAGCAGATTTTTTATAATCTGGAAAATGCACTTAAAGGCCAAAATGGTGATATTCACTTCAATGCTATGGAATGTAAAATAACAAGTGTTAACTGACACATCATGTTGGGACGGGGGACCGACTAAATCCTAAAGTCGTAGTCAGACTCGGAGCTTCTTGCAGTGACATCTATAGCAAAATATTTGCTATAGATGTCGAATTTTGTTCTTTTCGTTTGAACCTGCATGTTTTGTGTTACGCATGGTGGTATGATCACAATGGTAAATAATAATATTGTGGCATACATGGAACTAATATAAAGCTTGATAACAGCTGCAGGTATCTGTAGCTTATAATAACCATTTTAACAGACTTTTCTTTTTTTTTTAGGCATGAAGAAATGCTATGACTCATTAAACTTAATAAAATTATAATACATTTCCATTAGATACTGACAAAAAATATTCTTAGGCATAATAAATTATAATAACATAATATTTTCCATCACATCCCCTTCAATGCTATTTGAACTCAACATTGAGAACACGTAAAAAAATGTTTTTTAAATATTTTTGTCATATGATCTTTGTGTACAAAAATGGCTAAATGACTAAATATGGAATGTAAAACTAACACAATTGAACATACTTTTAGCTAAGAGACATACCCTGAGGTGAGACTTTTCTCCAAAGATGTAGAGAGCAGCTTGGTGCTTCAGGAGCTGCGTCTGGAGGCTTTCACATCCTGCAGGGGGCGTCAGATCCTTGCCTGCCAGCCGTGTCCCGACATCGACTGCAGAGAGGTGTTGGCTGAACCTGTTGCTGGAGCGCAGACTCGCCCACACCCCTTTCGTTAAAAGAAAGATGCAGAAGTATTAGACCAGGATGACTGGGGTTTTTTTTTTTACACACAAATTATAATGACAAATGCAGGAAGAGGAAGTACTGTACGTTCAAAGTACCGTGTTCTTTACCTCAGAATCAGTCAGAGTAATGAAACTGAACCTCAAATTTTACTCCTAACTCAGAGACTGCATGTGCATATAAACTGAATTCGGTTCACCTTTGGAGCACTGAGTAATCTCCCACCCGCCTGCAATTTTAGCATTGAATACCATAAGCTCACTCAAACTGCTGTCCTCAGCTGGAATGTCCCGACAATTATAAACTAGAAGACCGCGTAACACTGTTCTTGAGTCAGCACAGACCTGCTCCTACACACCAAAACACTAGCCCCTACTGTAAAGCTTATGCAGGGGAAATGAGGACATCAGCGAGGTTTGTGGTACGTAATTGGCTGAGATGTTACAGAACCCAGAGTTAGGGAAGTAAACCATGACCTGGCAGAAATAAATGTTAGGAAGAAGATTTGTGAAAAAGATTAGTGGATTAGTTAATGAGGAACTATACCTTGATTGTTGAGTCTTCCTTTAGCTTGGTTTGTGTGAGTGAAAAGTTTGTCCTTGTACCCAAGAACTGGTAGATTAAAGATGCAGATGCAGATGCACAGAAAGAGAGAGAGAGAGAGAGAGAGAGAGAGAGAGAGAGAGAGAGAGAGAGAGAGAGAGAGAGAGAGAGAGAGAGAGAGAGAGAGAGAGAGAGAGAGAGAGAGACGGAAGGACAGAGAAATAGCATTAGATAAAAACACTACACACACTGCAAAACACTTCTGTTAAGCTTGCCAATAACTTTTTTTTTACAGAGCTCCATGGGTAGTGGTGCTTCATTAGACTAAATAAATAAACAAACAAACAAACAAATAAAACCCTGTTCAGTCCAAACTCATTTTTATTGGAAGTCTAAAGTAAAGGATTTTATGTACAGCTTTGCAACTCCTTAAATGAAACATTAGTTTCAAGAATTTTTTCATGGATTATTTAATCCAAGATGTTAAAAAAAAAAAAAAAAAAAAAAAGTTCTACGTTCACTGGCCACTTTAATAAAAACATCTGGACACCAGCTCGTTGGGGTGCAATTATCCAGTCAGCCATTCATGTGGCAATGTACAACAGCAGAAGACCGCACTGACCACGCTTCCATTCCTGTCAGCCAAGAATAGGAACCTGAGGCTACACGACATGGTCAGTATTTAAAAACATCACCTACTCGCCTACTTCAGCTATAAAGAGCTAAGTAACTTTTACAAGGGACAAATTATGAGGCTTGGTCATTGCATCGCCAAAACAGTTTTTCAGGCACCATTTGATTAGTAGATATCAAAAGTGGTCCAAGGAAGGACAAACGACAAGTGGAGACAGGGTCAAGGCTTCCAAGGCTTTTTGATGGGCATGTGACCAAAGTTCCGAATGGTCCAATCGCAGAGACGAGCTACTGGTGTAAGCATTGCTGCAAAAGTTAACGCTAGCAGATAAAATGGTGTCAGAACGAGTACCGCCTACATAAACATGTTGCAGACCAAGCATGGCTCCTCAAGGTAAAGCTATTCTCTAATAGCAGTGGCTTCTTATTAGCAGCATAATAAGCCTGGTCACAATGCAAAAACTCTTTGACAAATTGTTTAGAAATCCGTTGAGCAACATGACAAAGGTGTTGACCAGTGGTGGACTAAGTCTACAAACCATGTACTAAAGTTAAAGTAGAGATACACTACTATAAAATATGACTCCAGTAAAAGTGCTTAATTTAAACTTTCACTTGAGTAAAACTACAAAAGTATTTGTCTTCAAGATACTTAAGTATCCAAAGTACTATGGTTTCTTATAGCTATAATGTTCCTATTATAATTTTTGTCACAAGACTCTCTGAAAACCGCCTTTTCTACATTAGAAAAACTGCACAAATATGGCGAGTTCGAGTCAGGAGTTTCTTTTATCACTTATTCCTCTCAAAATGTTCTACTTGCTGTTGAACTGATGCTGAACTGTATGATCATGGTAAGTAGATACCACCAAGTGGCAATCAAAACCAGTTTAAAACAGAGCACGCAATCTGTCCTGATTGGTGGCTTGCTGCCTGCTTGACCAGTTAATTTTTTATTCACTTGTACATAAAAAGCAACGACCGATTTCACAAAATGTAGTTGAGTACAAAGTAAGTACTGTAATGTAGTGACGTTAAAGTAAAAGTCTCACCAAATATACTTTATACTTTAGAAATACTTTAGTAAAGTACAAATACGTGACGAAGCACAGTAACAATTTGCTACATAAAAAATTGAGAACTACAGTTACAAAATCCACAATTACATTTATTTCTGTCCACCACTGGTGTTAACATGACATCAAAACAATCCAGATCTCGATCTGATTGATAATCTGTGAGATTTGCTGAACAAGCAAGCATGACCCATGGAAAACCCCCTATGCACGTACAGAACTTAAAAGATCAGCTGCAACACACCTTCAGAGGTCTTGTAGAGTCCATGACTAAAAGAGTTGGAGCTGATTTTGTGGCTATAATATCTAATTACAGCATGATTATGTGCCAAGTCACACAGGCTTCTTAAACCGGTTCCATGAACGTGACATCAAGTTCAATGTTCTTAACAAATCTGCAGCAATTATATGAAGCAATCATGTCAACATGGACCAGCAGCTCGAAGGAATGTTTTCAACAACTTATGAAATATTGGGGATGTTCAGAGAGTAACTAAGTACTGTGAGATCCTTCTCAGAAAGAGATGTGAGGCTCTGATGGTGTATGAATACCACAAAGCCTTTTGTGGTATCCAACGTTTTGGAAAGATGATAAAACTTGGTTAGATTTCCTCTCATCTCTTTACATCCCGCGTAATGAGTTGACTTTTACCTTCTACAGTATAGTCGTATATTTTATACAAAGTTTACCAACGTCCTGACTTCTAAAATGAGTTTGAATTGAAAAGGCTTTTTTTTTCTTCTCAGTAGAGAAAAAAAAAGTTCTGTCTATACTAATCGGACATGCATTACAGATAAAGTGAATAGAGATTATGTTGGAAAAAAGGAATATTCCTCTAAAACAGCCAGTTACAGCCAGTGTAACTGTTAACATTCATCAAAAGTGTTAATAGATGGATGAAAATAAGGGTTAAATGCAAAATGCCCATGCGAAGAAATGCAACTCTGGTACCACACTTATGACTTTGTTCCTCTATAATTTTATTACTGAAGTAGAACCGATGGTTGAACCTTCCATCTACACTCCCTGCTTAATTGTTTTTCTTATTATTCCTTCTCTGTCTTGAGCAGTTACATCTCGGCACCCTTCGGTGCACGCTGATGTTTCATGACATCATGCTAAGTGACTCAATTCCACATTTCTACAAAGTTCAAGACTTTGGAAGTGCCTCACTGTATTTGGATTGGGCTCTAAATGGTTGCACCTGCTGATGAAGCAATGGTACATTCCTCTAAAGGAAAGGATTAGTTTAAGAGCTGAGGTCTGAGTCACGACTTTCAGCAGGTCGTGTTTAATCCAAATTGCACCAAGGTCACTCACTTTCACTACCAGTTTCACGATAGATGAATTGACTCAAGCACTGATTTAAAAAAAAAACTGTTACACATGGCAAACGAATTAAATCTTGTCTATTTTAGATCACAGCTTTTTAATTCTTAATTCAGACTGTGGGAAGTGTAGAATTACTTACTTAATAGTTCATGAGCATCACACTAACAAACATCTGCAGAGCGGCCTCTTGATAATTCACAGCAGGCTAAAATCAACATGGTGTGTGTGCGGTTGTGTGTGTGTGTGTGCGCGTGCGTGCGTGCTGTCCAACTGTGATCAATAAAACACAATCAGCTTTCAATTTAGAATTGAAGCCAAAAAAAGGGCTTTTAAAATTTTTTTTAACTCTTTTAAGAGAATAAAAGTAGCTGATCATGCAACACTCACCCCCTCTGGTAAAACTGTTGGTGAAAGAAATATCCAAGTGGACAGGAACCATCTTTGGGATTTTGGTTGTCCTCCTTTCAGTTGCTGTGAAACACACATGATTTGCAGGAGTGGATTTTTGATTCAGAAAACGCATGTAGTGCACACTAATATGTTCAATTCCATTGCATTAGAACACAACCTCCTGGTGTTTTGAATGCTTTTCCAATTTTAGTACGCCCCAAATGCGAATTAAATCCTGAAAGTAATGAGGCAAAAAACATTTCTGGAGACCCGCAGGGCCACAGCGCACTGCTGGAGAATCGGCATAATAATGAAACCAAAACTAAGAGAAACGTCCATTCGTCTCATTTCACTTAATATATACTAAAGTGTTGAAAAGAAAGTAAGTCATTTCAGAGAATGAAGGCTATGTAAATAAAAACCCGCCTATGAACTTATCTATTAAATTGCTCAGCAAACAATAAACTTTATGCAGGGCAATTTTAGTTTCATTCTTCATGATTGCTCCTCTTTTTTCCAGGAAAACAGTCTGGCATATGCTAATGCCGGAGTGAAGTGAGTCTTGAAGACATTTTATAGGATGGTAATCTAACTACTTTGGGTAAATTGGGCCTCTAGGGGCAAACCACTCTATTTAAAAAGAAAATACTAATAAAAAAAGACCTTTCTTTAAGCATTGACAAATTTTATTTAACAGAGAAAGAAAATAAAATGTCCATTTTATCATGTATGTTTAGATGCAAAATTTTAGAAATTCAGACACATGAGCTGGTGTCCAAGCGACATCCTTTACACCTGTTTCTATTTGCTTTTGCAAATGTACCCTTTCTTCTCATATTCGTTAACCGCAATATTAAATGAGCATACGATTCTATTCATGTTTTCCCCATAAGCAAAGCATTAATAATTACGCGTTTATCTCCAGCATTTATTCAAAGCATTTTATCTCCAGTTATCGTAGCAGTAACTGAAACACGAATATACTAAAAGATTGATAAACGAAACCTATTATGTGCGAGACGCTTTGCAGAGGATGCAGGTTTTTCTCTCTGAATGAGACGGGGCACTAAGATGGATTCGAGGTGACCCTTTCATGTCCTGTTCCTCTTATGTAAGTGCACAAATTGTGCTTTAGTTCCTCTGCAGATTTGTGCAACCAGAGGAAGGAGCATGGAGATAAGACCTTATGAATTAGAGGACAAACAAAATAAAAAATAAAAAAAATAGTATAAGCATCTCCGGCTCGGGGCTCGGTTGTGGAAAGTGATGTACCTGGAGAAATGCCGACAAGGGAGCGGTTAGACAGTGTGCTGCTGCCGTTGGATTTGAAGTGGACAGGGATAGAGCTAAGAATCGCCTGAAGGTACTTCTCCTGCTCCAAACTACTGGACAACTCGGATGAGGAGACAGGAGCTAAAGACAAATAGAAGTGAGAAAGAAATATGGAAAGATATAATTTAGACACTTTTACATTAGACAAAGCAATATATATATATATAATCTTGGATTAGGACTATAAGGTCTACACACTGCTAATAAATGTGTCAGGATTGTTTCGCTTGCGACTGTAAGATTTGATGTGGCTTTATTGACATTTTTGAGTACTGGTTTATAAAAAATTATCTATGCAATTCTTAAGAATGTGTAATGAATACCTAATGTAGGTGCTTTAAAATTAGATCACTTGGCAGTTAGAATTTTTACAATCTTAGAATATGTTATGAATTTGTTATGAAAGCCTGAAAGTCAGTACTTTTACAATTATTGCTTGCCAGTGTGACAGCATCTGGGTTGAGCTTCTGGGTCGTCCTTTGAGGTTTTGACACAATCCTCACATACATTTTCTAAAACTGCTTTATAAGAGATTTATGTACCCATCTAAATTATGAATCTACATGCAAAAAGAAGGATTGGAGTTCAAACACCTGTTGTGGAGGGGTTTTGCGACTTGAACAATCCCACTACGCTTTTCCCATGGAAGCCTCCAGAGCGCATCAGCACGGCTTTGGTGCGAGGGTGTTTCCAACTCATTACGGGCAGCCTGCTATGTCTGTAGCAGCGTGCGACTTTCTGCAGACTGCCGTCCTGGACCGACTGAGGCACCACAAGCAGCCCGGGGTAACTGGATAAAACACAAAAAATAAACCAGTTGTTTCGTTTACAGTAAACAGTCAATCCTTTAATAAGTGAAGTGTTCTTGTGAATACAGCCGTAACGGAACAAGAACAGTCACGGTGAATTTTATTTTTATAAATGTTTAACTGAACAGTACTGGGTAAAGGGTCAAACTACAGTAGGCAAGAGATCTATTTTGCACTGCATTATTTTAGGTTTAATGACAGCAGATTGACTAATATCCATCTACAACACTGCACCTATCTGCAATTTTTGCAGCATGATGCACACTACAGCACTGAGTGGCAAAAGAAAAGTAGTCTCATATTCAGAAAAACGTATATCATGGTTGTAAAACAGTGAAGAATTATGCATCTATTAAAAAAGCCTTGTTTTCTTTCGCAGTCTAAATATATATATATATATATATATATATATATATATATATATATATATATATATATATATATATATATATATATATATATTATGAAACCTAATGCTTCTGTATTATTTGTCCATTTAAGTTTAAAGACCAATTATTAATTAAAAAAATGTAATCCTAATTAGGACCGCATACGGATGTTGGATGTTCCCTTAGTGCAGGTAAGAAACCCCGCTTTAAAAACTGAAAATGCATCCGTGTTTAAAACACTCTGAAACCTGCATTTGCTACTGAAACAGCTCAATAAGTGCTTTTTAATTCAGAACACAACTTAAATAAAATATTGCACCCTAAACAGTGGCACTATTGCACAAAGCAAGAAGGAAGAAGCTGTACATAGATTTATATTAAGAGCAAATATTTATTTATGCCCATTTTTGACAGTTTCTTATTTAAACATAACACTACATGCAATTCTTTAGGAATGGGCTTTAACAATAGTTTTGTTGTTGTTTACCTCTTTAAAATGGTCTAGAATGAAAAAAAATGAATTCCTTGTAGTAAAAACTGTTTAGAATTGCACTGATTCTTACTGAATACGTTTCAGAAGAAATCATTTATTCGAAGCAAGATGAGCGTTTTCTGACCTGCGACAGAGAGAGTAGAGTCTGTTGATTGGCGTCACACGGAACTGCTCTCCACTTCTGCCACGTGAGGAGCTGGCATTGATGGTGCCCAGACCCAATCTCTGGTAATCCCGGAAGCAGGCACGCTCCACCAGCTGCTCCATGGTGCACTTGTCTGAGGCCTTCAGAGTGCTGTTGGAGGGCGTCTCCCCGTCGTCAGATACTATAACGCACAACAATAACTTCACATCATGACTTCTAACCAGACCCCATGACCTTCCTCTGACCACAGTAAAGCAAAGCAGCTCACTTGAGATGTCGTCGTCCTCGTTCCAGGTCATGCGTGTGCCTTTTTCGCTTTTCTTCTGCATCGTGGACTGACGACCCATGGTGATTTTGCCTGCTCTCTTTGCTCCTTTTACAATGGTTTTGGAGAGTGTGCTGTCAAAAACCCAATAACAAATAAAGAGTTCTTAGGAAGTTAGTAGCAAGTCAACAAGCCATATTTCTATGTAAAAAAAATACAAAGGCAGAATCTACAATGATTTCCACTTAATAATCAGCAATTCCATTTTATTATTTTTACGAAGTAGCCCGGGACCTTTTCTTGTCTTGTTGACACACGCTTCATGGCTCGCAAATTCACAAGGCAAGATTTTATCTAGATAAACTTGGGAAGCAAAATTAACTGGAACTGGACATGGATTCATCTTTCCCATCAGTTTTTCAGGGTTCTTGTCCCTGCAATGATAGTCAAGCTTAAAAATATTCTACATGTAAAGCCATATTTTACTATTTCCAAAAGTTTATCAAATAAGTCCTGGAAAGGGAAAAAAATCAGATATCTTTACTGAACCTAGACTTTTGTCTTTTATTTGGAAATAAGTGCTTTCAAATATTATAAACTTTAATTACCCCTAGTTATTAAATATTAATGCGGACACTTTGTTTTTCAATAATGCTCTAGTCTAATCTAAAATAACCTGATCTGATCCGATTTTATCTAATCTAATCTGATTTGATCTAATCTAAATTAATCTGATCTAATCTAATCTAATCTACTGCTGCTGCTGCTAGTCACAAAACTTTGACTGACCGGAAACCTGTGTTTCTCTCCTTCTGCTTGGGCAGGAGAAGCTGTGGAGCTGACTGTCCTGTTGCGAAGGTGAAGGCGGTATGGATGGATGGTGGGTATCGGATCCTCTGCAGGTGCTTCCTGAAGATTTCGACCATTTCAGAGGTCACCTCCTCATCGAACGCCACCTTAATTAGCTAAGATGAATCACATTTGAGCAAATGATAAATCCCACTTGGGTCACAGGCGTTCTTCTTGCTCTTACTCAATGAGCAACAGTTGCATTAGTGAAATTTATCAGTTTGTTTGCTGCCAAAATATTTCTTGGCTGAAACCAGCACTCTGCAAGACAAAAAGCAATCTGTAAATAATCAATGGAAATTTTTTTGGAAACGCACAACAGGCCTTCAATGTGAACCCCTCTTAAATGGATGCTGTCGGTTTGAAACGTGTTTCATTCCCCTGAGATATGCAGGGAATATCGTTGGGCAGTGTTAGCTGGCCTCTGTAACCTTGTGTGTGTTTGTATCCACTTTCCCCTTCATATCTATCTCTGTGGTCCTCGGGGGGCTACAGAGAGACCCCCAGTGGATTGCCGTGCTTAATAAAAGAGGAATAATGGATCCCAGACAGTGTGGCACAGCACAAGTACATCCACATCCACACATGGGCGAAGAAATGACCTGCGCTTTTAAAGGCAGTCCAATTTTATACAACACGTGTTAGTAAAAAGATAGGAATGAACCATAAAATCTTTATAGTATATGAAGAACTCAACACATGTGGGCATCACATCAGTGCAAAAAGTACATTGCAGCACCATACTAATTACACGTTATCACTTAAACAGAGCTGTTCTATAATCTGCAGACTTCTTCTGGTGCTTCAAAGGCAACAAAGCAAACGGGTCCATACGGTTGTCAATTATTCCATGTTCCATGTGTATTGGCACCCATCATAAGAACAGAAAAAATGCCTTCACACACTAAAATGAAATGTTGAATACTACTTATTCAGGATTGCTTTCATCCTTGGTACTTATTTGTCAGAAAATAATGTACATTGGGGGGTGGGGTGGAGGGGGTGTCAAATATAAAATAAAAGACTAAATTAGGACAAAGTATGAAATCATCCAACCCTATTTTGTTTTTTTAAAAGTGTCCTAAAATGATTGACATATACCTATAGGGTATATTCAACTTTTTTTTAAAGTCAGTCTCAACCTTCCGAAACTCTGTGACTGTGACTTATTGGTTTGTTGTATAAACAAAAAGAGGCACACATTAAAAAGAAACCAGCATTTCAGTGAGTGTAATACCTGGAATGATGCAGATCTAAGTTGCAGACCTTCTTGCATGTTCTGATGCAGCTGATTCTGAATGGTGATCTTTTTGTCTTTAGTCAGCGTGGACACTGGAAAACTTCTAATCACAGGCTTCTCACCAACTACTCCAACACACGCGCAAACACACACACACGCACGCATGCACACAGGACTGTCGGGTTGATAAGCAGACTAGCGTAAAGATAAGACAAGTGTCATTAAGGGAATGCAGTGCTACTTTCATAATCAGTGCACAAAGTAGACTGATAAGAGAGTGGCTTATATAAGAGTCAGCTCTTACCTAAAGGATCGTGTGGAGTGCCTTTGAAGATGATGCGGTAGGTGGTGAGAAAAAGTGCCCCCTCCGCAGGCAGCATGTGAGGACCTCCTAGCAGTCCACCTGTAGCATCCTCACGTCCGTCAGGGTCTAGGACCACCCGTAGCCCCTCGCTTACCAACTCCTCTCCGGGCAGCATAGTGGGCAGAAGTATCTTTGGCTGTGGAGATACAATACTTATTATTACCTTGTCTAAAAATTTAGGTGTTTGAAAGCCCCCAATTTTTTAGGTGAAAATATATCAATGTATGTATACCAATTTCATATAAATACATTTCACACATCCTCTAAGTGGTGTACTTTTCTTTTGAAAATCTATTACACTAACAGCAATTATCATCCTACAAATGATGACCTACCTAGCATAACAGTTTGAAGAGATGTCTAATCAAAATAGGAAAAATGTTTGGTTAAGCTGTGGTCAGTAATACCATGATTTTCCAACACCAGTTATGCCCCAAAAATGCAGAGTGGCAGCAGTAATGGTAAACTGATAATCTCGGACTTTCCTCTGTCGTCACGATTGCTGTCATGAGTTACGTCTCAAATTAGAAACCATGACTTTGTGTTCAGAAGTGTGATTTAAAAAAAAAAAAAAAAAAAAAAAAAAAAAAAAAAAAAAAAGAAAAACACCAGAAGGCTGGTTATGACACACACGCCTTTGGGAAGGATTGAAGGATTGAAAGGAACATGAGAGGCATTTTAAATTCTGTAATAGGAAACCAGGTAGAGCTGGAAACATAAAACAATAGCACAAATATATGCGATTCAAGACACAATGCATATTTGTTTAGTAGAGATGGAAAGATAAAAAATAAGGATTTTTTTTGTTAGGATAGAAAAAAAACCTATTATGTTGTACAAAATTTAATTGACAAACAAAAAAAGGAAGTTGTGTTTCTCTTGCAAGCTTTATGTGTAAGTCAAGTGTCACCTTGTTACAGAGACTTGACTGAGAGCAAAAGAAAGAGAACTGAATTTGTTGCCGAGTCATCGTTAAGGTTAAAAAAGGATGAGAAATTAAGAACTTGATCACGTTCAAAAGAAAAGGAAATGTTAATAGTTGGAAACGCATTTGAATCAACGGTTTAACAGTGAGGTAGCTGTATGATCATACACCTCAACCATGCTAATGCTCATGCCTTTTTCAAAAGTTAGTGCTGTAAGTGTTGAAACACTGAAGACACTGCACCCTTTTTCAAAGCAAACAGAATGTCCTACAAAAAAAAAAAAAGGTTAAGGCTCTGTGGGCTCTTAATGGGCTTTAAAGAATGACAACTTTACATGAAAAATTAACAAACACAACCCAATCTTTATGGTCTCATTCTATGTAAACAACGTCGAGTTGTTATTAGTCTGCTTGGATGACATCTCTGTAGACGCCAAACAATTAGGATCTGTAAATAATGGATTTGAATGGACCGGTTATGTTTACACTGTCCAGATCACTGTAGAAGTGTTCAGCCGGGTGCTGGCGGTTCGCGCTCTGCTCTGGCTTTGTTCGTTCAGCTCGTTAAGAAACATGCGAGCAAAAGAGCAAAGGGTGAATTTGTAAAACAAGGCTTTTGTCTATTGTAAGCAATCTCAAGGTTATCAGGAAGAACGACCTTCTCTTTTAAAAGCTCGGGATTTTAAAAGCCAAAGCCAGAGCCAGCACTCTCCATGGGTCTCATTGGAGAAATGAATGCTATGAAGACAGGAACCCTGAAAGAACCTCTGACCGCTCAAAGAAAAGGCCAGAGGAAACGGAGGTCATTATGAAGTTCTTCCATGAAGCTCGCACGAGCTACGAGTCCCTGTTGGACTTGCAACACCCACATCACTTTCTGCCAATCCTGCATTCTCTCTTCATCCCCTAACAGTTTGCAGAGGTCAGAACAGACGAGAAAAATTTATTACACACTGATTTATCACTAGTGTGGGACGTATCACAGTGTGGGACGTATATGCAATTCTTATACCATGGTCAGTCTGAACTTTCGATCCTGAATGGCTAGACAGTGTGCGAACAAACACTACAGCTAGTTTAATCACTGTTCTAAATGAATGCACTGCCTTTCAAACCATTTTGTGTTTTGACCATTTTGGCATGCCACTTAACTTATATGGTGATTTTAATACATTGTCAGATCCACAAGAATTTGACAAACTCTAGAAGTTAAAATAAATATTAAAAAAAGAAAAACAGCACAAGGAATTAATGCCAACTGCCTCATTATTAGTAGAGATGTGCTGCTATTGGACAATAACCAATATTTATTGGTTTATATATGAATGTTAAGAGTTAAATCATTTCATCACACCACATCACCTATTCTTTTCCTATAACACATGCACCCTACAGTTCCAGCTTTCACACTATGGATATTACTGCACTGAGACAAATTTGGCAAGCAAAAAATTATAAATAATAATAATAAAAAAAAAAACATCTGGATAAAAAAAAAAAAAAGGTAAATCAGTTAAGAAAATGCAATGAATTCGGGAAAAATGCAAGCTAAGTTCATACAGTATAGCATTTCTTCAGTGTTCCATTCTGCATTACTGACCTCCCACTGATCTTTGTCAATGTATTAACATGAACTGGGTCTTAACTTTAAATGATCTGCAAAAAAAAAAAAAAAAAAAAAAAAAAAACAACCTTGGCCCAATCTTTCCCCCTTCAGAGTGTACAGCATGCTCGCTCATGCATGTAATAAATCCAGAAATCTAAACCAGCAATCTAGGGAGTTTTAAAACAAAAAGTGTCTCAATAAATTAGATATCGATACGTGACAAAGCAAAGATGACACGGTAAAGATTATTATTCTCTCACCGGCCACTTTATTAGGAACACCTACACACCTGCTCATTTCTGCTGTTAACAAATCAGTCAATCATACTGCAGAAGCCTGATGTATAAACTCACACATACAGGTCAGTTAATGTTAATTGACTCAATCTCTGTGACTTTGATTGTGACATATATATTGGTACCAGGTGGGCGGGTTTGAGCATTTCAGAAATTGCTGATCTCATGGGAATTTCACAGACAACATTCTCTACATATGTAGAATGATGGTGTGGAAAACAAAAAACATCATGTAGAGTGACAGTTCTGTGGGTGGAAGCACCTCGTTGATAAGAGAGGTCAATGGAAAATGGCAAGATTTATTTCTATTGAGCTGCCAAGAAGGATATAGTAACTCATAATTACTATTCACAACAGTGGTAAGTGGAAAAGCATCTCAGCATGCACAATACATCAAACCTTGAGGGGGTTGAGCTACAACAGCAGAAGACCACATTGGGTTCACCTTCCTGTAAGCCAAGAATTTGAATCTGGGCCTATGGGCACAGGCTCACCCAAGCTGGACAGTTAAAGATAAAAAAAAATAGAAATAATAAAAAAAAAAACAGTCAGTCTTCAACTGTCCGATGTCAATAAATCTATGCATTAGAGGTGTAACCCTACACAAAATTCCCGGTTTGCTACGCACCTCGGTTTTTAAATCACGGTTCGGTAATTTTGGAGGAAGGAATGCAAAACATAAAATTGTCGTATTTTTTTTACAGTTTATTATTATTATTACTATTGACATTTTTGATCATCAACATTTGAACAGATTTAATTTTTGAAACAATTTTAAATAAAATGTCTGTTTAAATAACAGTTTATATATATTTTATGCAAATAAAATAGAATAAATAAAAATTCATGCTATGCACTTTTTTATTATAGTGATTAAATTGAGTAATCAATTAAGTTGGCACAAATTAAAGTGATTAAATACAATTCAATTAGTGGAAAAATGTATCTTAACAGTTTACATTTGTTAGACCCCATTTGGGTAATACAGATGTGTGTGCGTGTGTGTGTGTGTGTGTGTGTGTGTGTGTGTGTGTGTGTGTGTGTGTGTGTGTGTGTGTTTTACGTTTAATATTTAATTTTCTAAAGATATGATCTACTTAACTGTTCTACTTATTTCAGCATACTTTAACAAAAATCTTCATTCCTTCCAGCCTTCATTCATTTGTCAGGATTTTCTCCTTTTAAAAGAAATTCTTGAAGCTGGACATAAAACATAAAAAAAATTTAGCGAAGTGTTAGCCACTTCCTGGTTAGCAGCTAATGCTGGCACTATGGACTCTTTGGCGTTTCAAGTGAAGTAGCTTTTATTGTCATTTCAACTATATATAGCTGACGCAGTACACACTGAAATGAGACAACATTTTTGCAGAACCCTGGTGCGACATAGAGCTACATCACGCCACACAACATAGAGCTACATCACGCCACACAACATAGAGCTACATCACACCACACAACATAGAGCTACATCACGCCACACAACATAGAGCTACATCACGCCACACAACATAGAGCTACATCACGCCACACAACATAGAGCTACATCACGCCACACAACATAGAGCTACATCACGCCACACAACATAGAGCTACATCACACCACACAACATAGAGCTATATCACGCCACACAACATAGAGCTACATCACGCCACACAACATAGAGCTACGTAACAGCGCACAGAACTAAGGACTAGCATAAGTGTCCTCGCCATATAAAGTGCATCATTTGCAACCGACTGCAAGACAAAAGACAACACAAGACAGTGTAGGACAGATACACAAAATAGCACTGCCAGTAAACCTGCTGTATAATGTTTTATACAGTACAATGTGCAAAAGAAAATCCTATTTCTGGTACGAAGTGAGTAGCCGCAGTGACACTGCGTTAACTCTAGTTTCTTTTCCATACCCGTGGAATCGTCTTGTATGTTCTCAAGTTTCATAATAATAATAATAAAAATATGTGCTCAAGTCCAAGGCAGAGACTAAACAAACTTGCGTTCCGCTACTTAATTTGTTCCTGAGGGATTTTTTTCTGCACGTAAAAAGGATTGCACGTGTGTACTGAACCGAAAGCCCTGTACCGAGCTACAAATATCGTTACACCCCTACTATACACCCATGATAGCTTTAGTGTCTTGCTCCTGAGTGTATATTAACAAACTTGAACACCATGCTTACCTTCTGGATGGGTGGAAGTCTCCTGCTTTCCCTATGGACAGCCTCCAGAGTTTCCATTTGGATAGCCACAATGCCTAAACACACACACATACACACACACACAGCATACTTTACCTCTGCACATGTCCATTGTGTTGCTATTCTGCCCTATGCTCAAAGTGATAATTATGACTCCATTTAACTAGTTCCTACCTGGAATCATATTGTGTAGGTTCTTGATGTGGTCCTGGGTCACTCCGCTCTCAGTGCAGACCTTGTCAATGAACCGAGCGATGAACCTCACCACTGAGTTTGCAATGTCGCTGTTCTCAGAGTCTTCAAATCCGCTCTCGGTGTCGAAGCTCTCCGCAACACTCCCGGCGATGCTGTGAAACACAACACACGATAAATATCAAATCATTTAATAATAGTATTCCTAAGTGTTATGTCACAGAAGATGCAATGATTAAATCCCTTTGGGGGTTTTTTTTGTAAAGAATCAGTATCAACAATTGGGTGATGCTGTGAAGATTTGCTAAAATGTTTTGAAGCGTGCGTTTTTATTAATCTTTAACCATAGCAATCTGTCAATGATTAGATTACATTAGATACATATTTTATGGCTGTATTTAAATGAAGCACATCATACAATGCAGCTATTAAGGTAAGCATACAGAGAAGGTGATATGATTCTTATCTTGTTTCTTCTAATGTGTCCCTAACCCTAGCCCTGATTTTATCAATATTAGAAACATGTTGCTAGGATTCTTTTATAACAGAAAAAGATTTGTGCAGGATGTATAAATAGAGATGACAGCAGCGCATTTGTTGCTTATTATTCTCTGTTTAACTGTTTTTCATGCTGCTTTCAGGTAGTCCTGCAACCTCATGATTCACTATAAAAAAAAAAAGCAAGTCATGATACACATTATAGTAGTGATCATGAGAATCACATGTAATGGAACTGCAAACATTGAAAATACTGTATAACTGACAGCGTATGAGACGATCTGGAGGTTAGGCAGTATTTTGCTTTTATGGCTAAACTGTAAACATTCAAACCTCAAGGATAAAAGTGTAACAAATTATTTCCTCCCTATAATGTTTTCCTCCTATTTATACAGCTAAAACAGTTATAAAACAAAAATGGTGTCGCTGCCAACAGTAATTTGACTGCATGTATAATTTGACAACATTGAAATATTCAATACCACTGCTTCAGAAAACAATGCTAATTTCATTAGGAAAAAAAAACGATAACATTTGCGGCATTTAGCAGACGTCCTTGTCCAGAGCGACGTACAAAAGTGCTTTGAGTCTCTGCAATGAATAAATCTACACTGGTACGCTAGATTACAAACTTAAAATAAATCAGCCTACAACGCTGTTGAGGTTTTTTTTTTTAACTCACCACCCCTTAAAAACTTCCTCACCACCCCTTTAAAACTTTCTGACATCTGAAAACTTAGTGATGGCATCTTTAAAACTTACTAACCGCCTCTTTAAAACCTTTTGATAGTAACTTTAAAACTAACTGACTGCCCCTTTAAGCTCTAGCTCCTTGCAGCCCTCCACAGGGATATGTATGAGGTATTTTAATAATACAATAA
The DNA here is from genome assembly GCF_946808225.1 of Silurus aristotelis. Taxonomy (NCBI): domain Eukaryota; kingdom Metazoa; phylum Chordata; class Actinopteri; order Siluriformes; family Siluridae; genus Silurus; species Silurus aristotelis. The sequence continues at coordinate 14,119,921 of NC_139586.1, forward strand.
ATATTGTTGCTGTATTTTTCTTAGTTTTTTTTTTTTCTTCTATCATAAACATTTTTTAAATTATAACTTTTTTATTTTCAATGAGCAATGAAATTAATGTGAAAGATTTTATATATATATATATATATATATATATATATATATATATATATATATATATATATATATATATATATATATATATATATATAAATAATTATTATTATTATTATTATTTTTTAATTACTTAGTGTGTTAAAGCTGAGAAACCAATTCCCCCCCCACCCAACCTCCTTTAGAGTAATATAGTAGTGCTAAAAGCTCCCAGTGTGCATGAGCAACTAATGTGTTTTAAAAGGGCTACTGTGCAAGCCTGGCAAGAAAGAAAAAAATAATAATAATAAAAAAAGGAAATTAAATATAATTGGCTCTGGAGATATCGATTTGGCATGTCTTTTCCACTTTATGCACAACATTCCCTTTGTGGTTGTGCGTACTATTGTAACTACAAAGCTCCGGGGTTCCCTGGTATTGTTGTTTTTGGTTGTACATAGGCTTTGCTGTGCACTGGGCCAGAACATCAGAAGATTTCACCCACTCTGCTGAGGTAGGGAGTCGGCTTTAGGGAGTTAGATGTGCCAGCTGGAGGATGTGGAGAGAATATGGCACAAATTTGAATCTCTAGAATACACATTGTGCTGAGAGGACAGCCCCGAAGCTGTCAGCACCTTCCTTCGAACGGCCTTGCTTATGGAAAAAAGAGGACAACATGAGCCTGTCCTTTAATAACACTTGGACTAGCATAGGGCTAAATTCATTCTATTTAATTGGCTGCTGGAGGCCGGGGAGTTATTTGAATAGGCTTGCGTCACTATTTTTCAGACTGTCTAAAATGATAACCGTCGGACGGTAAATAAAAACCACCGTAGAGCACATCGTCTTGCCTGTTGGTGACGATGCTGTTGCTGCCACTCTCCCAGTCAGCCGCGGGCGTAGTTGTGCGGAGCAGCTTGTTCTTGCTGGTGTCCAGAGGCACAAGCAGGTAGACCATGAGACTGGCATAGTGGATGGCCTGGCTGAACACCGTGCTCTCTTCATTCTTTACCAGCTCCAACTGCTTCTCCTTGCTAAGGCTCGGCCATGCCCGCAGCTGCTCGGCTGCCAGATCCATCGCGGTGCGCTCAGATCGGGCAAGAGCCGGAACGGAAGACGAGCCTGAATCCTGATGAAACAGAAGCAGGAAGAAAGAACATATGAACGAGAGAAAACAGGAAGGAGGTTGGAATGTGCTCAATCTATGTACAGGCTGTTGCGTCTATAAATAAATATGAATACCCAACTGCAGTTAAACGATTACACAAGCTCAAAGTCGCAAACATTACAGGGTCAATTGATAAAATTTTAATAAAGGTAGGCAGCTGCTCTATGACTGAAGGTTCAAATTACAGGAACTGCCAAGTAATACAGCCCAAATATTATATTTTACAGTAGATCAAGTTAGAAAGCATGCAATTAACACAACTTGAACGCACCCGCATTTTGATCTTGGCCAATTAGCATTAATTTCCTCTATGCTGAACCTTAAAGGCAGCCAACCTTATCTTTTCGATCTAGAAACATTTGGAGGATTTGCAAATCACTCTCTTCCATATGGTTCTGCACATCTAAACGCCTGATTGGCTCGCGATACTAAGATCAACAGGGGAAGTAGGTTTTGGAAGCTCAACCTTAATCTTTTTACCTTAAATCTGGCTGTGATAAGCGGCTTCTCCTCAGGGGTGTTGAGGTACAGGTCCCGGATCTGGTTCTGCACCTCGGAATAGAAGGTGGTCTCCCAGAATTGTTGACTGGTCCAGATAGGGTGCTCCTGCACGCACGTGTATGCATACTGGTTCACCCCTGGGGCCAGTTTCTGCAAGTATAAAAAGATTTTTTTATAATGACACACTGGCACGATGCTTAAATTTAACAAATATAACACATGGCAAGTTAGAACTCATCAGAGCAACAAGTCGGAAAACGTCATTTTAACAGAGCCTACGCTGAAAAGAAGAAAACAACTTGCAGCTGCCAACTGCTTCAGAGCAATTCATCAGTGTTGGTGGTGATCATTTTCTCAACACGTACAGAACTGTTTTTATTTTGAATAAAACCGGTTCAGGTGTTTTTCTATTTCTTTTTTTAAGTGCACGTATACATACCAGAATAAAGTTTTTGCCAAGAAACGTTAAAGAGCTACTTTAATGACAATTGTATTAATACAACTTTGCTTACACAGTAAACCATTGTTCATTCCACCAACAGTGGATCCTCCCTATTATTACATGTGTGTCCTATTTCCTTTCAGCATTTCCAAAGCACCACCCTGGAGACTCTCTTTATTATCCTTCTAATCCCAACAAACCGCAATCAGAGACGAGACAAGTAACACGTCTACAAAGTGGGGTGGGGTGGGGTGGGTTTGCAATATGTGAAGAAAAAAAAAAACAGAAAATTAATTAGGGAAGACAACAGGGATTTAGGTGCATTAGGTAAAATATGAAAGACAAAATATCTGGCACCTTCTGCTACAGTTTCACACAGTATTCATTTACATTTGATTCACAGGTATAATACATACAATGTAGCAAATATCTACTGACAAATATAAACAGGTATTTCCACCATGACCACAGTTAAACCAAGGTTGAAATACTAATCAGCAACAAAGCAGAGAGTTTTTGAGGTGAGTTTAATTTATTTAAATCATCACCCTGATTTACCAGAAAAAGTGAAAGGAGCCTCAAGTGTCGGCACTGGAGAACGTCAGACTGTCTAAACAGCCATGTTTTGCACTAGAGAGAGAATCTGGTGCAGGAAAGACTGTTTATAGCTGCTATAAAAGGCTTTCTAACCTTATGGCCTAACAAACTCAAATAACCATTAGAAATGTTCTGCCACCCCAGACCCTAAATATCTTTAAAGTCCAGATATACAATATACGACTATACGGCAAAATATTTCTTGCTTATGCGCAAAATTTATTTCTTGCACTGACTCACCAGTATAGTATAAATGAAAATAACCCACTATTTTATACACGCATGCTCTCTGTGAACCTTGTGTCAATCTGGAAGATTTAAAAAGCACATCCACTAGACAACATATCAAAGCCAAAACATCTTTGTCTGTCTGTCAGGTTTCATCAACGTCAAGTTTCTATGCACAGCAGCGCTAAGCACACTAAATAGCTTTCTGTTGCCATGAGCTGTGTTGCAAAAGGGAAACCCTGACAGCAAATTCAAACTAATTTATTAATACAAAGAAAATTAGGAATGCTGGTACACAGAACAGAGCTCACCCTAGATTTGAGGGTGGAGTAAAAGGTTATTAACCTATATACACTAAGTGTAGCAGGAAAACTAGTCAGCACTGGTGCTCAAAAACAGTGTACAATAGTTGATAAATAAATATATATGTGACAGGGACACATTTTGTACTAGCACATTAATTTAAACATGCTTTATATGTGACATCCAGAGAAATGTTGCCCAAAAAAATGTGCCTTTAAAAAAACCCTATACACGGAATGAAGACCCGTTGAGTTAAGCCGTTGAGAAGAGCAAGCTGTTTGATATGCACTATAATAATAAAAGCGTGACGCAACCTTATTGTCTTTTTGGTTTTCTGCTGTTGTTAAAAAAATAAAATAATATTTTAAGCCCTAATGCTGCAGAAAATAATGAATCACGGGGAAGCAACAGTAACTTTGAATCGTACTAAATCCTGTGATATACCATCAAGTGAAAGTGCTTTATGCAGTATCTACTTCCAAAATAAAAACATGAATCAAAAATGATTGCTAAAAAATGTCAACAAATATGCTTCTTTGTAATGCTGTACAGAAATGTATGCATGCTTTCTCAACTCTCCCTGTCCATCACCAAGGGTTCAGAGAAACAACCCTTTGAACGCTTGTTTAAATAGTTTATGTTGCTTTACGCTGTCTGGAATGTCGGATATACACAAGGCCATAATCTATTGGACATGATGTCCTCAGGAAACCAGACATGAACTGCTCACTGAGGCCCGCTCGCTGTGAGTGAAGATAAATCCAGAGCAATCTGGCTTTGTTCTGAGTCAAGTGATCAGAAGTGATTAGAGCTGCTCCCTACTCCTGAGGATTAACCTATAACATTATAAAATATATGCGGAGGAGTTGTGTTGTAGCGGGAAGCACACCGGGAGATCAACTTTCCCAACTTTTCATCAACATGAAGCGGACGTCTTCATGTGTATGTGTGTGTTCAGCCTCTTGTCTTGCTACAGATGTGATAGAGTCAAGATGACCTTCTCCAGTCACACAGCCTCCAGTTGTTTAGAGAATGTGAGCGTGTATTTTTGCCAGCGAAAAAGGAATGCCGAAAACATGCAGGAAAAGAAAAAAAAAAAAAAAGATTAACAATGAAACAAAACCGAGAGACAATGATCTTTTACAGTAAACGTGTGATTCGAGTGATTATGTGAAGGGAATGCATTGTTTGGCACAAAGAGATTCGAGTCTTATAAACAGTGAATCACTTAAGCGTAAAAGTATTTTTGAACTAAACTGGTGTACAAGTATTTAATTAAAGGAACCATCTTTTTTTTTGTTTCATGAGCAAGAATTTCCCTGCAGAGACAAAAACACAGAAAGCCTGTTTACGCTACACTTTGATAAAATAGAGGTCTGTGCGAAGTTGTTGGATGCTTTAAATAAGCAAATAAATCATTACAACACTATAAATTAATTAATACCACTGTCATTTAAAAGTCTACCAAGCACTTACAGAATCTTAATTAAAGACATTGTTTACCTTCAATAAAAGGACCAATTTTATTTGTAATAGTTGAACCGCACTATAAGCACAGCATCGTTGTTTTTCTTTTTTGTTATAGATTTTTTTGTTATTGTCTCTTAAGTTGCACTAAAACAAAACTTTCCATATTCAGTCCACATATTCTATCCCTCAATTTTTTTCTGGCTTAAAGGCAAGTGCTTGTGTTTTAAACATGCTCGTCTGGTGGCTACTGAAAAGCTCATTTTGTGCAGTGTAACTAACGTAACTCATATGCACTCATATGTACATGTAAATACTGATATAACTTTGGCAATTTCACCAACTCTGAATTCATCCTTACCTTTGTGTGGGCAATGCTTTCAAAACGTTTCACTGGATAAGGAATTAGACTAGAAAAACTGCAGTAGTATCCCTTTAGTGTTAACAATTTAATGCTTCTAACTAAACTCCTTTTTTGTTTAATTTCGGGTGCCTGGCGAGGTGCTGAACGACAGAATTAAATACATTGTGCTGCAAAATATTTGTGTCTAGGAGCACTAAAAGCCATCTTGAACCAAACAACGTGTTTACAGCTATGACAGCGGACAAACAAACCTGTGCAGAGAGTACAGCGGGTCAACATGTTACGTATTGGTCTGACAAGCTCGGGCGATAGTAAGTGACTCCGGAACACGAACCGAACGCAAACACCATGAGGTCAGGAAGTGGACAGCTTAAGGCACGCAGGAGTCAGAGGAGCAAGGCGATGTGTCTGCTTTGAGGAATAAAACAGCTCGACAAACAAAACCTTCAAATCCCCAGTTGCACAAACTGTGACCGAAAGAATGCAAACAAACGTGCTGCGCTGGCTAAAGGTCAGCTATCGCCAATGTGGAGTCTGGGACTAAGCAACATGGCATGTATTATTCATTAATCAGTGTAAAAGATTAAATACATGCTCCTGTGAACTGTCTTCATGAACACATGGCGAATGGGAAATCTTGGTGCCACTGATCACCCTGAGATACATAACTCATTAATATTGTTTTTGTTTTTCCGAAGAGGCGGCAAATATTCAGCCTTTCATTGAAACCTACATCCTAATAGTTACATATGCACTTCCTTCATTTGACCTAATAATATATGTTTATTCAACAGCAAATATTTGATCATTTTAGTATCAACAACTATAACATTACACATCTATTCCTGGTATTTTCACAAACAACTCCTAAGTGAGCATTTCTGCTGGATATTCTGTTACAGAACACATGACTCAATACAGCATTATTCTAAAAAAAATAATAATCAAATAAATAAAAAAAAACAGATACAGAGGCATCTAAAAGTAATAATATAACAAGGACAAAAGCACCTATCACATTGCTTTTACAGTAAGCACCATGTTATCTGTTATCTTCATCATTTTAGTTACTTTGCAACACTGGAATATAAGCAATAAAATATTGTTGTTTAACGTTCTCATATTCACCCTTAAAAAAATAATATTTTTTCCACCAGACCCTCCTTATTGTTTTGTTTTCACTTTCAGTCTGAAGTCTTGGCACGTTTTTATTAAATAGTGATTTTTATATTCTTCCCACAGGAGACCCAAAAATCTATTTATATAAGCTTAAAAACAATCTGAAAAGAGTCTTGTCCAGTTCCAGAAGTTTAAACAGTGGCCAGGGTGCTGAAGTGCTTCCTGTGCACTATGGCATGTAGACCTTGACCACAGAGGGTAACGGGGAAAGATGACAAAAGCTCTGGAGGACTGCCAAGCTCACTCGGCAAAACCTGGTGAGAGGGTAAACCGCATGAGCAGATGCTTTTACAGCGCATTCTAAACAGCTAGAGGCTGTGGCGGAGGCGGCGACATTCGTTATTCTACGGCAGTAAAAATGCCTTCAGCTACCGAGCTGCCGAACATCGTAAAACCGGGACGCAGCTCTGTAGTCGAGATCCCAGCATGGACAAAAATAACATAAAAATGATTTTACTGGCTAATTATTCAAATATTTGGGACCCGCTGTAACGAAAATAAATACGTGTAAGGACACTGGTTAAAGTAAGAGTGATCTGGTTAATGGGGCTATAAATTGTAGGCAAGTCAGACTGTGAACATTTTTTCTAAGTATGCAGGCAGGCTTTGAGAAAAGTGATAAAACTTTGGGCCTCGTATTTTTTCCCCTGGATGAGCAATGCAACATTACTCAAACACACACACACACACACACACACACACACACACACACACACAGCCACGTGGACGGCATCTGCTCACAGTAATTGAATGAGCAGAATCAACAAGCAGCCAGTGAGCCATGAGTAAGATCAATTAGTGAAAGTCAGAGTGTGTTTGTCTTTGAACACTCTAAACTACCTGTCGAGAGGTTACAAAGTGAACTGATTGGCAGGATCATGCAAGTTTGTTTTGTCTCCACCTCGCGCTTTGAGGGAATTTTTTTTATTATTATTAAACTTAAAAACATACACAACAATGGCAGTTGTATAAAAATAATCTAGAGTTAGCGCAGTGTCACTGTGGCTACTCACTCCGACCAGAAATTGCATAAAAACTCAGAAAAATAAATAAATAAATAAATAAATAAATAAATAGTGCTAACATTAGCTGCTAAGCTGAATGTGGCTAGCAGCTAACACTATGGATTCTTAAGCGTTTTATTTTGAGCTTCAAGATTTTCTTTTAAAAAGAGAAGATCCTGACAATTCCACATATCGAGGGGGTGAATGAATGAATGATGTTTGGAAGGAATGAGACAAAGTATGCCTAAATAAGTAGAACATATTTTTGGAATATTAAATATAAATGTAAAACACACACACACACACACACACACACACACACACTGTATTACCCAAATAGCGGTCTAGCAAATGTAAATTATTTAAATTAATTAAATTAATTTAATTGATTTATTTATAGAATGATATTAATAAATCAAACACTGATTGATATCTATTAAAATGATCATGAGCCCAATATCATCTTTTTAACGACTTCAAAAAACCCCGCAAATAAGGCCACGGGTGTTGAAGCAAGTTAGAATCAGTTTTTTCTCTCAAAATGTTTCGCTTGCCGTTGAAATGATGCTGAACTGTATGTTCATGTAGACACCAGCAAGCGGCAAACAAAAGTTTCTAACAGAGCGCACGCTCCACCCTGATTGGTGGCTCGCTGTGTATTTTACCAGTTATGTTTTTGTCCACTCATAAATGAAACGGAACGACTGGTTTCGCAAAATGTTGAGGTTGAGTAAAAAGATATTTCATTTTGGAATGTAGTGAAGTTAAAATCAAATGAAAGTTTCCCTAAATTTGAAATACTTCAGTAAAGTACAAACACGTGAAAAAGCTAAAGTACAGTAACGAATTACATTTACATCGTTGCTGTCCACCACTGTTCCTTATGTTGTGTGCAGTAACATTTGGAGGCACAATATACAGTGTCAATATCCCATATTATATGTAGTGTACAAAAAAAAAGGGGAACAGAAAGCATTTAAAGATTTGTGCAAACTTGGATTATAAATGTAAGACCATGTTAAACTAAGAAAATGGGGTTAGATAAAAGCGAGAACATGACCATAGAAGAGTTTAAAGCGCAGTGCAATATTTCTGTTTGGTTTTGACTCTCTACAGTTAAACAAGGCAAGAGAAGATGCGAGCCGACTTGTAAAATATATTTTATGTAGCTGTAGCACTGGCTAATGACTTGCTTGAATTCTGTGAGGTAAGAGGAATAGCATTCATTACTGCCATCAATGACATGAGGGTTTAAACACAGCAGGTTCTCAAAAGGACACTATTCACACTTAGTGATACAGGTGTCCTTAATTGACCTGCCTGGGACTCGTGGTTAATCTTCCATCCATGTTAAAACTATAAACACGATTACATCACGCTCCATGGCACGGCGTGACCCAACACTTCAACCCTGTACACCTGGAAACAGGAAGAGAGAAGCATCCAAACCAGGATTTCTGATCCTTCTATCATGTCCTCCTCTCACCTCTGTATCTCAGTTTAGTGTCAAAAGAGGAGAAGAGACAGAATACACAAAAAGGTTTAGTGCCTTGATCTCCTGCCAAGAGTGCTTCAAGAATCCAGTAACACACTGGATGCATAAGTACAGTCCTGGGAGCTGAAGTAGTGGGGGGGTATGAGAAGGACGGCTGTGCAAATGTTTGCAAAAAGTTCCTGCCTCAGCTTTAGGTGAAAGATTGATAACGCGAGGAATAAATCACGGGCCTAGCCTTGATCTGCCTGCGTAAGCAAACGTGAAAACAAACATCATTGGTTTGGAAAGCTGGGAGAAATTGGATTCATGAAACGTGGACAAGCACGCAAAGGTTTCAAGATTTCATTAATATCTCAAGCCCATATCAGAAATGTCTCATTTTATACAAACTTTGTAGTACGTCCTCTTTTAACATCACTTTTAATCAGTTTTTCCTTGTGTAATGCAGAACAGGAATGACAAGAAATTCATGTTGAAGAATAGTTTTCAGATGTCTGAAGGCAGCACAGCTGGTCAGTATACTTGTGATTTTAAGCTGCATTCTCAATAAAGAGGGAAAAAAAAAGTTCTGCAATGTTCTGGTTGCGGAAATACACATCATTAACTGTCTTACAAACAAATTACACGATTTGTGTGTGATTGACCCCCACACACACACACACACACACACACACACATATCCCACAATCCCCCCCCACCCCGACGGTGTGCCGAGAAAAAGTGCTTGTTGATTCTGTGGGGATTCGAGCCTCAAATCACAGATGCACTCACTGCTCATGTATTCCGGAGAAAAATCAAACTCAGATTTCCTTCTGGCTGCAAGAAGACGATGCAGATGAACAGAAAAAAGACATTTTTGACTGACTGCATATGGCAGGTGCCCTTATTTAGAGCGACTTTTATTTTATTTATACACCTGATAAGTTGAGGGTTGGGGCCTTGCTCAGGGGCACATCACTAATAACCTGAAGGCAGCAAGATCTGAACTTACAACCTCCAAATCGGACGTCCAGCAACCTAATCACTGGGCTACTATTTAATTGACTTCAATAAAAATTGGCCTTAAACTAAAGAGTGATGCAGCAGTGCTTGAGCTTTTTTAGTTAACTTATTTCCTCATCTGTTAAAAAAAATATATAAACCAGCTTCCAATACCAGACTCGGTGCCATCATAGCTCACTATGGACATGAAGCAAATTCAATATGTTGTTTTGCATTCTGGGACTCCACCAATGTTTTTGCACCAGTATTAAGCCTATAGTGGACCAGGACCTTTTAATAAACACTAAGACAAAAAAAAAAAGTAAACTAATAGCACAGTGAATAGAAAACAAAACTGAGTTCTGTGAAAGTGTGGGTTGCGTTGGCCCTCAGCCGCAGGGCAGATGTGCTGCAAAATATTTAAGGGATTTTATTTGAGGACAGAGCAGGTGCTGTTGTTGTGGAAAGGAAACAGGAATCGCTCTGAATAACTTGGTTACATCAGACATCCCATAGGCAAGCAGTGAGTCACTCTGTCAATACACACTCTCTCACATACTCAGAGCAGGGAAACTGACAAAGATCCATTGTGTCTATGTCTGTGAGAACTGTGTGGACACTGTGGTCAGTTAATCTGGTCACACAGAGTCATGGTAACTCAGCATCCGAGCACAAATATATAAATAAACAAATACATAAATCCTGGCAGTGTTCCTGTTATGAACATGCTTATTTACTCATCCATTCTTGACTTGGATTTTCTCACGTTGCTTTTTTCCAGTGGTGGACAGTAAAAAAAAGTGAATGTAATTCGTTATTGTACTTAAGGTGTTTTTTCACGTATCTGTACTTTAAAGTATTTCCGTTTGGCGAGACTTTTACATTAACTTCACTATATTTCAAAGTCACATATCGTACTTTTTACTCAATCGTGAAATCAGTCGTTCCTTTTTTATTTATGAGTAAATAAAAGCATAATTGGTCAAGCACACAGCAAGCCACCAAGCAGGGTAGAGTGTGTGTTCTGTATTGAACTTGTTTTGAGTGTCGCTTGACAGTGGAGAATTTAGGCATAGGCGACATGGGCAACCCGCCAGGGCAGCATCTTGCTGGGGGGTGTGGCAAAAATCGATCATGTGGTGGTGTTTTTTCCCCACTCATTTGCATGGTCGCATCAATTCTTGTATCATGTCACATATCATTGGTTGATGTCATCTCAGCTTTCAGGGTTTCCAGTGGGAGATCTGACATCACATCAGGTCACAGTGAGAGCAAATTAAAATTATGAATAACAAAAAAAGGGTCTAAACCCTCGTGCAAAAGATAAAGGTGTTTGCAGCTCTATCACTCATCTCGTTATGAGTATAGTCAAAGATAATGCATTTAATAAAACAGGTGAAAAACTGTGTCACATATATGCTTTTACGGAACAATATTTTTAGCTGCATAACATCAAAATGTATAGTATGTAGTTTATTATAATGTGTGAAGCAACGAAACAATTACAACCTAACTAGTCTAGTTTACTAATTATAGTTAAACAGCACTTATTAATTTGGTTACCTTTTATTGAGGTGATGTCATAAACGTTTTCTGGTATTGTACTGAAAAGGTCCTAAACTGAAGTCAGTAAGAAGAATCTCTAGTGCAGCTTAAAAGGTTCATTTAAAACACAAGCTTATAGATGTTGTATGTATCTTTTGGCTACAATTAGCCAAGGAGTTTTATGGTTCTTGGTTCTGAAAGTTTAATAAATAATGCACAAAGAAGTGTATTTAATCGTGAAATAAATACATGTAGATTGATATTAATACATGATAAGGAGAAATGTATCCAAATTTGTGAATTGCTCTTAGAATGGTAGCTAAAGCAGAGAGGAAACTAATCAATGGGGAAAAGTTGGGTCATGGCGTCGTTCACCCGGGGTGTCAATCAAGCCACTGCCGTTAGGCGTCAGTGCAACAGCAAGCAGGAGATTTTGAGAGTAATAAATGGTGGAAAAAAATTATATACACACCATATACATACATACCAACACACTATATTGCCAAAACTATTCGCTCGCCTGCCTTTACATGCAAATGAACTTGATTAACATCCAATTCTTAATCTATAGGCTTTGATATGATGTTGGCCCTTTGCAGCTATAACAGCTTCAACACTTCTGGAAAAGCTTTCCACAAGGTTTAGGAGTGTGTTCATGGGGATTTTTTACCATTGATCCATAAGTGCATTTGTGAGGTCAGACACTGATGGTGGACGAGGAGTCTTGGATCACAGTCTCCGCTTTAATTCATCCCAAAGGTGTTTTATCAGGTTGAGGTCCGGACTCTATGCAGGAAAGTCATGTTTTTCCACACCAAACTCACTCATCCATGTCTTTATGCTTTGTGCACTGGTGCAGTCATGTTGAAACAGGAACGGGCCGTCCCCAAACTGTTTCCACAAAGTTGGGAGCATGAAATTGTCCAAAATGTCTCGGTATTAAGTATTAAGAGTTTCTTTCACTGGAACTAAGGGGCTGAGCCCAACTCCTCAAAAACAACCCCACATCATAATCCCCCTTCATTCAGACAAGTAGCGTTCTCCTGGCAACCTCCAAACCCAGACTCGTCCATCGGATTGGCAGACAGTGAAGCATGAGTCCTCACTCTAGAGAACACTCCACTGCTCTAGAGTTCAGTGACGGCGTTCTTTACACCACTGCATCTGATGCTTTGCGTTGCACTCGGTGATGTAAGGCTTGGATGCAGCTGCTTGACCATGAAATCCCATTCCATGCAGCTCTCTACTCACTGTTCTTGCGCTAATCTGAAAGCCACACGAAGCAACTGCTGACCCGCTCTGTGATTGTATAATATAATTGTAATATATTTATAATACCACCAACAGTTAACTGTGGAATATTTAGTAGCAAGGAAATTTCACGACTGGACTAATTGCACAGGGGACATCCTATCACGGTACCACGCTGGAATCCACTGAGCTCCTGAGAGCAACCAGTTCTTTCACAAATGTTTGTAGAAGCGGCCTGCATGCCCCAGTGCTTGATTTTATACACCTGTAGCCATGTAGGTGATTGGAACATCTAAAAAACAACAGTAGAACTCACGGCTATGTTTAATAATGAAAATATTTTCACACACAATGCGAAGGGAACTCAAGGGATTGTGACTAAACAGCTGTGAAGCCTTAAGAAAACCACTTATCAGTGAAGCTAATCGAAATATAAAACTTCAATTTGGTAGGGAGCTTAAAGATTGGACTCTGGAGCAATGGAAGAATGTCATGTGGTCTGATAAGTCCAGATTTACCCTGTTCCAGAGTGATGGGCGCATCAGGGTAAGAAGAAAGTGGATGAACCCATCATGCTGAGTGCCTACCGCACAAGCCTGTGGGGGCAGTGCTATGATCTGGGTTCAGTAACGTTATGTGCCCCAACAATGAGGTCAGCTGACTACCTGAATATACTGACTGACCAGGTTATTCCATCAATTGATTTTTTTTACTCCCGGATGGCACGGCATATTCCAAGATGACAATGCCAGGATTCATCGGGCTCAAATTGTGAAAAAGTGATTCAGGGAGCATGAGACATCATTTTCGCACATGGATTGGCCACCACACAGTCTAGACCTTAACCCTATTGAGAAGCTTTGGGATGTGCTTGAGAAGACTTTTTTTTTGGGTCCGACTCTCCCATCATAAATACAAGATCTTGGTAAAAAATTACTGCAACTCTGGACGGGAATAAATGTTGTGACATTGCAGAAGCTTATCGAAACAATACCACAGTAAAAGTGCCACAATCAAAGCTAAAGGCAGACCAACTAAATCTTAGTGTGTTACTTTTTTTTGGACAGGCATAGTGAGAAAAAGCCACATGGGTCTTTTTTTGTTACATTTCTCTTCTCCAGTTTGTCAAATTGATCTTATGCCTCGGCCAATTTATGAAAGTCAACATATGTTATATGACATGCAAACATCACAAATTTTGCTTTGTGAGGTCATTAGAAATATTGTACAAAAGCTGATTCACTGTATTTAATTGTAACTGTATGCTACTATGGTTACAGTTGTTTGTAATTGCGATTAAACTGACAGACCAATCATAATCGGCTAGTCAGACTGAACATTGTATAATCAGAATTAAACATTCTTTTCCTATAAATAACAAGAAGAAAAATATATACAAAAAACCCCACACCACCACAGTATTCCTACAAGTGACATCTAGTCATTTCTCATGACATCATTTTGAAACCATAGGAAGAGCTGAGCGCAGTGTGCACTTACCCGATAAAAGACTGTGGTCAGTGGAAGCAAAGCTGCAGCCACTGTATACTCTTCAGAATTGGAGCAGTCCTGTGGGCAGAGATAATAAGAGTGGATGACTAACGAGAAAAAATATATATATTATATATATATCTGATATTAGGCACAAGAAAATATTCCTGTTACAACAACGCAGTGGGTCACATTATTAAAAAGAAAATAAATATTTTTGTACTATAACTACACTCACACTTCCTAACAATTCTTGGCCTTATCAGAGTTCTGGCAGGAACACTGTGCATTAGCTCACTGTGCTTCCACATGCACTTATATAAACTTTTCTATGATTCACTTGTTCATATAAAAAAAAAAAAAAAAAAAAAAAAAAAAAAAAAAAAAAAAAAAAAAAAAAAGAAAGATACAATCAACAAAGTAACAACATGTTCATGAACTTTTAACACAATGTTGATGGAAATGTGCGACTCGAAATAAACACAATACTCTGTATTAATATCTCATTTTATCCTAATATGTACCACAGAAAAAGACAATAATCAATAAACTTACTGTAAATGTGTGCTGATTATGACAAATCGCTCAGTATAAAATAACGTAAACATGCTTGAGTTTTTATTCATCAAGATTCTCTACATTTACGGAAAAAAGTAAATATTTTTATTACAATATTATACAATATTTTATACAACATTGTCAGAAGACACATGTATCACGACAGATACTGAGGAATTACATATAAGTTTGTTTTTGGCAGATGGACATTAATGTTATTTACAAATCGCTGAACGTTTCACTACAACAATCTTTCAACTATCTTCCGGCTTTTCCCATTAGGGGTCGCCACAGCGGATCATCCGTCTCCATACCCCTCTGTCCTCTACATCTGCCTCTTTCAACACAACTACATGCATGTCTTCCCTCACCACATCCATAAACCTCCTCCTTGGTCTTCCTCTTTTCCTCCTTCCTGGTGGCTGCATCCTCAGCATTCTCCTACTGATATACCTCATGTCCCTCTTCTGCACATGTCCAAACCATCTCAATCTCACCTCCCTCATCTTGTCTCCAAAACGTCCTACATGCGCTGTCCCTCTAATAAACTCATTTACAACTATACTAAATAAATACCAAACGTGAAAAAAAAACAAAAATATTCTTGTTAAATTTCGATGATTTGAGATGATTTAAAATGTACTAAGAAAATGAAACTGATAATAAAAGTGTCCATTTAGAAAACTACGAGAAACACAAATGCCTGCAAATATCGGCGAGTCAAGAATCATGGTGTAAAAAGATCACAATGCATCTTCAGATTCTTTAAACAGAAGAGCAACATAAATAGCAGTTGAACAAATAAGTAAATAATTTGTGGAAGAAAAAGCATCTGGAGACAGAACGCCTGTGACAAATAGCTGGATTTACTACAACATAAATAAGGAGCATCATCCAGGAAATGGAAAAGTCTTCACAATTATGTAACGATTGATATTTCTTGACACAAAGATGTCAAAACTGGTAAGATCTGCTTGATTTGTATTTTAGGCATGGAGCATTTTTTAATTTGCCTTGTGCTGTAGGAAACACCCCCTTTTTTTTTTTTTTTTTTTTTACAAAGGAAACAAAAAATGTCTTCCTTTAATAAAAAAAAAGCTACAAGACTGGAATGTAAGGAAAGAAACAAACGCAAAACAGAAGTGAAGAACATGAAAGCCACTGATTCCCCCCTCCGCAACACCCCCAACACCCCCCATAGACCAAGTGTGCAACAGATTTTCCTCTAAGTGTCTTACAAGGCTGTTATATAACGCACAGCACTGTTTATATGAATTCCAGAGAGAGAAAAAAGAATGCATCACAGCTGAAGAATAGCAGTTTGTATATCCATTGATAATCAACTATCCTACAATTTGTATAATTCTTTAAGCTGATAAACTCTGGAACCTTTTTAGAATCCCAGAAACTGCTGAATGCAAAATTAGACTTGGATTTAAAAAACAATCAAATTAGATTTTTGCATGCATCTATTCACATTTATGGAATTAAGGCATCGTATCCAGAGTGACTTATTAATGATCGCACTTATACAACTGAGCAGTTGAGGGTTAAGTGCCTTGCTCAAGGGCCCTGTAGTGGCAGCTTAGCGATTACAGCCTTCACGCTTTTTCACTGCTTTTACACATTCATTTGTTTGTCAATTTCAAACAATTAAAAATGTGGCCCGGGTTCGATTCCCGGTCAGGGAACCGACCCCAGCTATTAGGGTTGCACAAGCCAGTGCCGGTTTCAAGCCCAGATAAATGGGGAGGGTTGCGTTAGGAAGGGCATCCAGCGTAAAAACATGTTCCAAATCCAACATGCGGATCATGAAAACGGATGATCCGCTGTGGCGACCCCTAATGGGAGAAGCCGAAAGAAAGAAAGAAAGAAAGAAAGAAACAGTAGCCTTAGTCGGATTGGATCAGTTTACCCGATTATATATTTTTTCTTTTTACGTTTCTCAGGGGTGAATATCGTGCATTGTCCCAGTGTTTTCTATGAACTTGTACATTCGTATCATGTGATCTATGATCATGCTTCATTCACAAGTTCCATACGTTTGCAGAGACACTGGATTTTATTCTAAAGTAAAAGCTTTGGAAAGTGTTTATTGTATGAGGAGGAACACTCGATTAAATACACCATGTAACAGCACCCAAATGTATAGTTTTTCCCCCCAACGTGAGGCAGCAGCTGCAAATGAAATATTACGTATTTAAACTAAATCTTTTACATGAGCAATGGGTTTGAGGAAAAAACACCATAAAAATTTTTATTTTTTTTCTTCTTCTAAGAGAAGGACAAAAACACTGACAGCTAATCCAGCCTGAAATACAGTGTCCTTTAATAGAAGCATTTACTCCAGGCAGGGCTGCAACAACTAATCGATAAAATTGATAATGAAATTTATTGTCAACGAATGCCGTTATCGATTAGTGGGGCTGCTCAAGTTACAGTTTAGCGTGACGGTAAACGAACACAAAAACAGAAAACACACTGGTGTCACGGATGAAGGTGAAACATCAGCACTGGAAGCAGAAACTGTATAATCCTACGAATAGTATTTTCTAGTATTTGTACTAATAGAAAATAGTACAGATGATTGAAGTGCTATTGTGTAAACTGTTTGTAACTTTGTGACAGTCGCACTGGATCTGTTCCGTCGTGCCTCGCGAGCATCAGGTTGCGCAATCAGCACACTCGCGACATCGTGATGGATTCAATTAAATCTAAAAGCAGCAAATAACAGCAGCAGTCAACGATTACATTTTTAGTCACTGTTGTGGTTTTCAGCAAATGCTCATGCATTTGTACACCAATGCATATTTTTTTTTTTTATCAGGTCTGTTAGCGTTTCTCCATTCCATTCTGTTTTTATAGCATTTTTGTCTACTACGACAGTAACTTCTTTATATTTAAACGTTATTTACTGCGGCTTTACTACTTTACTTTCAAATGCTTGTTTCCAATGTTTGTATATTTAATTTAGGCATATATCATTTAAATATCATACAAAACTTAAATTCATTATATGATAGATGCTTATATCTTCAAAACTGAGCAAAATGTCTATTTTTTTATGCATGGTTGTTAATTTGTCATCTGCAATCATCATTAAAAACATTGCAAATCTTAATTTACACAATTTACACCTTGCATGCACAAATGTTTCTGATAAAAAAACAAAAAAAAAGCAACCCAGCATGAGTAAATAAAGCTTTAAAATGAGTATAAGTATAAAAAATAAAAATTTCAAAATTATATATAGTTAAATTTAATATATGGCTTAAATAGTTATATTAAGCCAAATAGCTTATTTATTTAAATAAATAAATAAATAAATAAATAAATAAATAAATAAATAAATAAATAAATGAATGAATGAATAATTGAACTGATTAATTCGAAATAATCGTTAGTTGCAGCCCTAACCCCAGCACCACGTTTACATCTAATCCCATTCAGATAATGCTTCAAATGGGATAAAAGCTTTAATATGATTGGTTAAAAAGTGCTGATAATTTTTTTAAATAGAAGCTGACAGAAGTACAGCTACAAAAACACAGGTTTATATTAATCCACTTGTTCAAATACAATATTCTTTTCTTTTTTTTTTTTTTGTAACAATAAAAATCAATACTAAAGCTCTATTCAGAGAGGATTAGACAGACATCATGTTCGAGGATCATTTCCTATATCACAGGAGCCCTGTGTGATTTTATTTCCACTCGAATTGGCCACGTCTGTATTTTTCTCTGTCCTCAGAGATAATTACAGGTCGAAGTACCTGCTGTTTTTCCACAAAAAAAAATACAAAAACTCAGCACCTGTCTGATCATATTAGCGCAGTTCATATACACACTTCTGTGAGTTTCTTTGCAGATGTTATCTCACGTTAGGAAAAATAAGAATGTTTTTGACTCCTGTTGCTTGCCGATATTAAATATGTTTTGGGGGAAAAAAAAAATTCCTTTAAAAAAGGGACCTGGGAAAGCATTTTCAGGATGAAAAGAAAATAAAATCATAAAAATAAAAGCATGCTGGACGCCAGCTTGAGGATTTATTGTGATCCTGAGTGACCGTCGAAACATCTGGGTTCGTAGAAATGACCCGCTAGAAACCCGGTCCTCATGTGGTCATTTTATTGCTGTCCGTATATCATAGTTTTATCATTGAGGAGTAAACTTTGAAAAGGCCACATTTTCAGTGATGAGATGTTTAACATTTTAAGAAGTCGTCTCCAGTATCAGTGCTTTGAATCGGTTGCAATGCTGTAAAATTTCTAGAAAATGAAATAAAAGAATGTTGGTATTTTTTTAAAAGCAAACTCAGATGTATTTACATGTAAGTGCATATATGGAAGTTTTTTTGTTTATCAATTGTTACAGCAAAGCGTATGTCTGATCAGTACATCCAAAAAATACATCCTTATAAGCTGCAATGGCTTAAAGCCTAAATAGAGTTTTACAAATGTGGAGTTAAAATTTTTTTTTTATGGAAGTCAGTAGTCATTTTGGCCATCTTAAGCTTCTGGAACAGGAACACCATGATTCAATAAATCAGCTAGAAAAACTTTTTGCACTTAGTACATGCTATATTCAGAAATTTTGGCTGATAATCAGAAGAGGAAGAAAAAGAAGAGAAGGAGAAGGAAGAGAAAGTAGAAGAGGAATCTTAAACAGGAAAACAGCTAGTAGTCGTTATTAATGAAACAAAGCATAACTAGAAAAAAAAAATATGAAAGAAGAAAAAAAAAAAAAACAAAAGCAGAAAATCAAGAGCCCAATTATGCAGAACAGTCATGCAATAGATGACAAGAGTGAACTTGTTTTACAATCCGCCAACATGAACTTTTAGATCAACGATTTCTCAATAATTAACACCACGATGCTTTATGGGAAATCAGAGAGAGTCAGAGTTTCTGCTGCTGGTTAGAGGTTATATTAGGAACCGATCAAAACACTCCGATGTGAATTAGACCAGATTGGACAGTTAATGTTGGACACTGATTCGCCTTTGATGCTCAAGACATGGCTTTAATAAAGGGCTGAATTGAACCAATCAGCATACCGTGACACTTCCACTGGCCAGAAAACATCCAGGTTATTAAATTCATCCTGCTTCAAACAGGACGAGGGTAAAAAAAAAAAAAATCAGCATGCAAATTTAGAAATTCTTTAAAGAAATAAAAAAAATATGAAGTCCAGGAATAAATAGCCAAACAGACAAACAGTAAACGCCACAGTAAACGTGCATAATCGAGACACCACGCCTTAGCAGTTAAGAACTAAAGTGCAGAAAAAACTATTGTTTCCTGTGAGCTGCAGCACGTATGATGCTTTTACTCAGCTACACAGGAATGCAGGACGAGCTCATGTGTCCATGAGTCAGGTTGCTTTGAGTCCATAAAGTACGTGCTCCTACAGAACTGTCTGCGCGAGTGTGTGTGTGTGTGTGCGCTTCTCGACATGCATTACACCATGTGACCCAGTTCCCTCTGGCCCGTTGACTTTTGTACACACTAAGGCTGGGAAATAAAGACGGATCAGCTTCCTGTACTGCTGCTTCACCGCATTACTTCACACTCTTTCGAGGTTCTGATTTGCGTGGGTGTTAAGAGAAATACGTGTGCCGGGGTGCAAAAATAGCACAATGACCTCTAAAAACCAGGTGCTTCATGACAAGCCTGTGCAAAGCTTTCCTGTATATTTGTTCGCCTGCAATATTTGCTCAGTGAACTGGTGAATAACATCCAGTCATCCGCAATTGTTTGTTCAGCCAGTATGAATAAGTGAAAGACCAGGGCTGATGGTGCTGCGTGAGGTTTACCTGTTGCTACAAAAAGTCAAATAGTTTGCAATAGGAATGATCTCTATCACAGCTTTCCAGTACGCTGTCTCTGTGTTCACGCACACGGACAGACAGAAAGAGAGAAAGCTATTATCTCAGTAAGTGAATGCTGTGAAAGGATTTTTAAATTAAACAGGGCCTGGAATGAGAGAAGATTAAAAAATGGATTCCTGAGTGCTTTTTCTTAAAGCTTTTAATCACTATTCTGTCTAAGAATAGCTAGTCTAGTCCTAATTCGTTCATCAAAAATACTCTCAAAGCGTGTTTAAGACACAGAGGAAGTTACTGACAAATAACTATTTCAAACATTTGACCTTACTGTGACCGTGACCTTGATTTGGGTCATTCCACACTGATAAGTTCATCTGTTGGTTATAATAATAACTGTATAAAAATTTGGATAGCGTTTAAGATACTGTTTTTGAGAGATTATTAAAGGGACACATTTAAAAAAAATAAGTGTGAGCATTACAAAGGCCTAATGAATAATTACTTTTCTTTTTTTTTTTCCTACACATTCGTATTTACACAAGTATTTTTAATGCACATTTAAAGAGCCGGAATTAAAAAATTTTATTTTATTTTTTTATGAAATTTTTTTTTACCCTTTTTAATTCTAAAATGGAACATATATAAATATATCATTTGGTACCTGGGGCTTCAGTGGGGACGTACCCAACTTTACCCACTTCTTAATACACCACTATCACGTCGCAATTATAGAAACCATCAATACTACAAAAACGCAATATAACAACACGTGGCATTACAGAGAGAGACATTTTACATTTGGAGGGTGAAAACCATTTTACCTCTACACTACCACCTGAACTGTGCCACCTACATCATCTGGAAACCACTTATCAGTGAGGCTAATCGAAATATAAAACTTCAATTTGGTAGGGAGCTTAAAGATTGGACTCTGGAGCAATGGAAGAATGTCATGTGGTCTGATAAGACCAGATTTACCCTGTTCCAGAGTGATGGGCGCATCAGGGTAAGAAGAAAGGTGGATGAACCCATCATGCTGAGTGCCTACCGCACAAGCCTGTGGGGGCAGTGCTATGATCTGGGCTCAGTAACGTTATGTGCCCCAACAATGAGATCAGCTGACTACCTGAATATACTGACTGACCAGGTTTTTCCATTAATGGATTTTTTCTTCCCTGATGGCACAAACACGGTCCAACAAAATATTAGTGTGTGACACTTGTTTTGGACGGGCAATGAATATATGTTTTTAACACACACACACACACACACACACACACACACACACACACACACACACACACACAAAAACACACACACACAAAAACACACACACACAAAAACACACACACACAAAAACACACACACACACACACACACACACACACACACACACACAAAAAAACACACACACACACACACACACAAAAACACACACACACACACAAAAACACACACACACACACACACACAAAAACACACACACACAAAAACAAAACACACACACACACAAAAACACAAAAACACACACACACACACACACACACAAAAACACACACACACACACACACACACACACACACACACACACACACACACACACACACACACACTTACATATATACAGTGGTGTAAAAAAGTGATTGCCCCTTCCTGATTTCTTATTTTTTTGCATTTCTGCATAAATGCCTTTATAACCTTTTCCAGACTGATAGTCTCATTTGTTTCTGAATTTCTTTGGATCTGGGCATGATGTCTAGCTTTTAAGGCTCTTTTGGCAGTAATCGGGTGTGGCTAGAGAAATTTTACTCAGGTGTGATAAAGTAGAAATTTAACAGGAGGTCACACAGGGCCATGTACTTTTGGATTTAGTTTTCCCTCAATAATAAAAACCTTTATTTAAAAATTGCATGTTGTGTTCACTTGTGTTATCTTTTACTAATATTTACAACAGTTTGATGATCTGAAAAATAAGAAATGTGTGTACACCACTGTGTGTGTATATATATTTCTTACAATTATTGCTTTTTATTTTTTATTTATTATAATACATTCTTTTGGCTTCTACCATTAGGGGTCGCCACAGTGGACCATCCGCATGTTTGATTTGGCATGTTTTTACACTGGATGCTCTTCCTAACGCAACCCTCCCCATTTATCCGGGCTTGTGCAACCCTAATGGCTGGGGTTGGTTCCCTGACCGAGGATCGAACCCGGGCCGCATAATACATGTTTACCAGTTATTAAAAAACGTGTAATGAAATATATCCATTTAACAGTTGAAAATAGTAAGTATGGCCTTCAAGGAGAGGGTGCATGTCGCTTCTGTTTTTAATGCTACTTTTATTTCTTCAAAATAATATATGCTGGACTCTCTACTTGCACATTTAAGAGGTGTAGAACGCAGTTATTGTTGATAGACTACACGATGGGATGATCAACGCCGCGTGTCCACGAGAGGATTAAACTCAGAGCTGAGTGCCGAGTCCTGTAATGCTGCACTGAATAAGAGTTTTGCTAGTATGCAGTTTGGGATGTGGCTCAAGTATCTGAGGATTTAATCGTGTGCTGCTGTTACCTCAGTTTTACTGATTCATAATGATAATAAAAATAAAGTGTGTCACGGTTCTTGAAGAGACCAGGAGAACGGTGCCGGTCAGTGTAAAGACCAAAAACTGTCACCTCGATTGCACTGCAGATCATTTTGTTATGATTTGCTAAAACACAAATACATATAGGCAGAGCCAAGCAAAATGACTCAAGTGACAGGATATAAACCAAGTTAATGATTAACATGAAATGTTAATCACTAGCGGGCTATTTCGAGAACAAATAAAAGCAGAAACAAAAAGAGCTCCATAATGTACATTTAAAAATGTATTTATTTAAATATTAAATTGACTCTCTCTCTCTCTCTCTCTCTCTCTCTGTGTCTCTCTCTCTCTCTCTCACTCTCTCCCTCCCTCCCTCCCGATTGTCAATCTTTTGGACTTCTTTTTTGCCTCAAGTAGGTGATGTTTGAGCTTTTGTATTTGTCATATGACTACAAATTTCACTAAAATTCTGACAGACCCTATTTCAAAGGGCTGAACATGAATTACAGTGCGAATCACAACTGTAATCACAACAGTAATCAGAAACCTTTTTTTTTCTTCCAACAAGCCAATAAACGTTTAAGGATACTAGATTTAAAACAGCAAAAAGACTGCTTGCAGAACACCACCCACATGCACAGCATTAAGTAACGGATTCCAACGTTTTTCCAAGTCTCATAGCTAAGTCATCTGTCACTGTGCAGGAAATGGCTTGGATGCCAGGATGCTTTTGCACTCTTGTCTCCCCTGCAGAGCCTCTGCTTGTGTTGCTTAACATCCTGTCCCAAAATCTGGTCCATTACTATTGCCTTCACCCACGCACCAGTCCAAATCCAAACAAGACTCTACTCTAAATACTACAATTATACTTATTAGCATGTGTGTTATCTAGGCCTTGTGGTTATTAAAGCTCTTCATTTATGGACTGCTCAAACAGCAACAGTTGAATATTGTAAAGACTGAAGCTGGCTGATGCCATGCATCAGGAATGATTAATTCGACAGCATTATTCCCTCATTTTCAAAAAAAAGAAACCTGAGCTGACCCCACCAGCAGATGTGCTGCCCCTAATACAGAGTTGTGTTACTCATGAATATTCATAGCATGTAAACGACTTATAAACAGAAGCTCAGTGCTGATTCAGGAATGCAGGAGTCACAGGAACAAGCATGTAAACACTAATGCAGCAGTTCCTAAACAGAGGAAACGGACCATGAGCAGAGCAGGCGTCATCGTTTCCAGATAACACCAGCTCATCTCAAAGTGTTGCGAGACAAGACAAAAAGCCTTCCACTGACAAATGGGTTTCACTCAAGCTTTTAAGCACTGTATCTGATCATTTAGTGCTGAGCGCTGATTGACAGGGTTGTGCCTTTTGCTTCGCCTCCATCTCAAGGCGAGTCTGGAAATAGATTATGGAGTTTCAACAGCTTCACATATGCCTGTGCATAAATATCCAGCTGATTTAGTGCACATGTGGGTATAACTTGTTCATAAAAACACATGGGCTTGAATTTTTAGAGAAGTCTATCAGCAAAAATGTTCCCTCCCCTGTGGCGAATATTATTTCACCTCTGATCTAATGTACAGCCCGTACGCTTATGTAACTATAGCGTGCACTGTTTTTTTTTTTTTTTTTTTTGGGGGGGGATAAAAAAAAAATAAAAACCACATCCTAGTGAAACCAGCGCACTGACAACAGTGGAACGAACAAAACATGTCGTCTGTTGTGCAAAAAAACAAGCCAGAAAATCACGCCGGCATCCAGGACCCCATGTGGATCCCATAACGCCTTGACCTCGCTACGAGTGTGTGCAGGAATGCGCCGCGTTTCTCAAACATAGACAAAAGCGCGGTCCATCTATTTACACTAATGAGCTATTATGCTCGATTACGACATTGACATGTCTGACAAGGAGGCTGATAAGACAAAAAAACGAGGAGCAGATCTTTTCTCTCTTGGGCTGTGCATGTGTGTGTGCTCATTTTTAAGCATCGAGGTCATTACATCCACATCTCATAAACAAGTACTGGCACCACCACTGGCTGTCGTATGTCAGCACTTTTTGTGCTGGACCTCCCTTTGTCTGTATTAAGCGAGGCGATGAGATGTGAAAACAATTCGAGAGCAAGCTAGCTGCTATTTCTGTTTCTTTTCCAGTTCTTCTGAAACTAATCCCTCAACTCCCGGCTCCTTGCAGGAAGAGATGTTTGGAAGAATTTAATACAGGAGCGAGAATTAAAGTGTTCTATGAACTGAAAGCCTAGGAATTCGAAATGATTAAAAAAATTCTTGCGATTCTTCTAATCGTTGCCGGCCAGACTCTCACCTTTGATGTGCGACTAATATTTAGACTGCATACTTGGATGAGAGTTTTATTATCCACAGTGTAACCAGTGCCCCTGATTTTAAATAATAAAAAAGATCATTAAAACTTTGTGTCCCAAAAAATGGAAGATTTATCTTTTCTGCGCGACTGTAAAAGCAAAAATGTGAAAGTTTTTTTTAAGAAGACACTGGGTCAGTACAATAAAATCATATCTGTTACATCCATTGAGACATTCCTTGGACAATGTAGTACATGTCCAGTATTATAAAAAATAATTAAATAAATAAAGATGTCGGTGTGTTTCTGTTTATGAAAGCGAGTGGACATAATGAACCCACTGGCCTCTCTTGGATGAGACTTGGATTTAATGATTCCCAATAGTTGCGCTCTACAATCGGACAAGTGGCTTCTATTAAGACGTCTCCATGTGCCGGTAACCTCCAAAAGATGGTCTCGACACAAAACAGAGGCCTGTTATGAAATAGAATATGCCCTGCTGCAGATTCTGCGATATGTTATATCAATTTTATGATTTGAAAGCTTTCCTTGCTAAATTCTTTAAGCATATAGGCTGTGATGTATATATTTCACGCACATATGTAGATATTGAAACTGTGGCAGTGAAGGGAAAATACTCATACCAGGCACCCTTAGTTATATTACCCTGGGACATCAATGTGATTAAAAACATAAACAACACAAACGCATGTATTTTGTTGATGATATTCGCATTGTCCTCTCTACACAAATACACACAAGAGCCGGGACTGACCGAGGGTCAGGAATCTGACAAGGAAGCATACCAGTGCCTTTCCGAATATTGCGCCGAGGGGCAAAAACACATTACGGAGCGCATATTTGACCTCGCCGTCATAGACGCAACCCGTGAACAGCTCGTGCCCCTGACTGCTTTTACAGCTCCCACATCCAGTGACCTGCAGTGCTGCTGCAGCACTCGAGTCCACTACAGCTGCAGATGTTGGGACTAATAACCACTGGCAGGTTCAGAGCACCAAAATATGCCAGGAACGCAAAGTGACTTTATAAAAGCTGCGGACTAGTAAAACGGCGCCGTGCTGATGAAATCCCCCAACCTCATGATGTGGAGCTGTAAAACTAAAGACTACCAGCAGGACCTTGTTTACGTTCTGATTGATGGTAACATGACAGCATTTTTAGAAAAACATGAGTAAAACATAGGGGAGTATATTATAAATATATATATATATCTTTGTGCTATAACAACTGGCGAATTAGAGTAATAAAGCTGTAGCTCACATCTGTGCACCTCTGTACTCATTACAGAGCATCACAGACGTCATAACCTGCTTTAATTCACAAAAAGACACCAGGAGTTATAGGAAAAAAGGTGGAAAGGCTTGCTATTAGTGCTTTTCTCCCCTCCTATCGTTTGCGGTTTAGCTCTTAAATACCTGTAGGAGAATCGCTAAGGAAGTCATGAATTTTAGGAAAGCATTGCAAAGTATCTTTTACAGGATTGTAGGCATGCGCCCCGAAGTCATTGTAACTGTATTTGTGAGTGCAGGTACGTGATGGGTCCCACCTGAAGGGCGCAGTTCATCATGCGCACTATGTGGTCGAACTGCTGGTGGTCCAGGATGGCGCGGTTCAGCTGCACGTGCAGACTGAGCTCTTCGGTCAGACACTGTCGAGCTGCTTTGCCTTTCAGGGCGCGAAGCGCCGCAGGGAGAGCCTGCACACAATACCGACAAAATACCACCACATTCACATATCACTCAACACTGTAAAAATAAAGGAGACGAAGGGAAAAAAAAAAAAAACCCAGATCTCTTCAGTCAACAATTTTTGTTTTGTTGGAGAAAAAACATTTATAAGCGTATATGAAGCCTTATATTGTAATTTTTCTTGTTGTATTTCCTGGTACAATATAAATAAAATGCACATATGCACACACAGACTACAGCACATATGTATATACATTTATAAATATGTAGCACATATACACATTTGTAAGTGTGAGTCCACTACAAAAGACCAGAATAGCATAGACCTTATACCAATGATGCGAAGAACATCGTTTTCACAAAAAAAACGTTCACCCGATTGGTGTTCTGATGATGGCTCGAGCCAGAAATATGGGTTGCATATAGCATATGATTTAGAACATTTTCACCCCTTCAAAACATTTTGTCTGCCCCTTTACACTGTATATACAGATCATACTAGACAAGACCAAGCCACTTGGATAGAACAGAGATGCCCAAATTAGGGCCTGGTATGACATTTAATATGACCCACCATGCCATATATGAGAAGAAGAAGGGGAAAAAGAAAAAAAAAAGAAGGCCAATGAAACAACTTGAAAATAAGGACCAGCTGCCTGTCCCTCATTGGAGGTCACTGAATAGCTGTAAGAAACACTGAACTCTATTATACAATAAATTGGATTGTTTCTCATTGTACTATAAGTTTTACTGAAAAAGAACTTTGAAAATATAACTGCATTAGTTAAGCAGATTACAGAGTAAAGTTTTGTATTTATTTCCTTATTTGAAAACATAATTAAATCATCAATGAGAGGAAACATGGCAACATAAATTGTAATATAATGCTTGGTATAATGCAACATGTATTTCTGGCCCTTATTCAGGTTTGATTTTTGGCCCATCATAGGGAAAGGTTTAGGCACTACTGCTCTAAAAGGAACGCAAAACATCAATAAATGCCCCCCAAAGATAAAACAGCTGCTACTTTTCCCTCTTATTTGATATTTAATATATATCTTTTTTTAAACGGCCTGTATTGCATAAGGTTTGTGGAAGCAGGTGAAATGTTTTGCAAGCACTCTGTCCAAATTTTCAAACCCATCAGCGGTGTGGAAATGGCGACACGTTGCTGACGGCTTTACTGGCTCCGTGGAGCAGTTAGCGTGGAGTTCAGCATTTCAGCATTTCAGCGTGGAGTTCAGCATTTTTTAAGTCACAGTGGAGCGAAAGGCTTTTATATTAAACTCAATGGGTGCGTGAAAGAACTGGCTACCATCCCACATCTGTTATATGGGGAATCCATCAGAAAATTTTTAGATAAAAAAGACTTGGATTAGTTCTCGGCAACCCCTGTGGTTTAGGTGGTTTATAAAGTTATTTGGCTGAAGAGATCATAAAGTAAACAATGCCGCTAGTTAATGTTAACGTTAGAATAATATTTCTCTATGTAATAGGGAATGGGAGATAAGAGGAGTATGTGTGACTGTTTGTTCACCCTTCTTCCCTCCTCAGCTGCTGCATGTGTACGACTCCCAGATGGAGGTTTGATGGTGATATTCATTTTAATGCCATGAGTAATACAGTCTGAACTCTGGGCCATCTTGGTCCAGATGTGTGCATATGTATGTGTGTGTGTATAATCTGTATTAATTCTGCTCTTTCCCTTTGCTCACCTTCTCAGTTTCCAGTGTCTTGTTGTCAAAGATAAAGCCAATGCAACTTCGTACCACCTCCAGACGCCGGGCGCTGTTGAACACAGAGTTGACCTTCCCTGTGAGCGACACTGAAATCCAAAGACAGAACACAAGGTGTCTGTTAAAAACAAAGATTTAACTTCACAAGAAGAAAATTCAAAATTATTTTGGTCCGGAAAACACTAATATAAACGTCTATTTAGCACTTTATTTAGTAAAGGTCGGAAGTTATTACATTCAATTAATGGGAATTTTATCATTAGGTCATTTGAGACCTTCCTGGTACTAACGATACTCACCCACAGGGGGACCTGCAGGCACCACGCATTTTTTCTCGACTCGTGCAATGATTGTGGAATGGCTTTGCTTGGCCAGACCCTCCTGTAAGAGCTCCCCAACCTTTTCGTTGTCTATCAGGGGAAAGGGCACCACGTGCACGCGGAGATGAGAGCCCTCGCTGGGCCGAGGTAGCTTCTGGAAGGCCATGTGAGGGTTGGGATTTTCCTGAGGAGCAAACAGACAACAAATGAACACATGATTTACCTGGAATTAAAAGGTTAATTTATGGAAAACTGTAAAAAAAATAATAATAATAAAATAAATAAATAAAAGCACTGTGTTGATCATAGAGATCCTCTTGAGCCAAGCTTCTCTCCAGATGCTTGTAAGTTCAATAAACAAACCCTTAGTCCTAACTGAAATGTCCATGTCGACAGCATGAGTGGTCAAATATTTGGCAGAAGCGCAGTGCTTAATCAACACAGTGCAGCAGAGCAGGAGAGCGAAAAACAGAGAAATTTGTTCGAAAAGGACAGCCAGATGGAGTCAGGAAAGAAAGGTCAGGACAAAGAGAGAGAGAGAGAGAGAGAGAGAGAGAGAGAGAGAGAGAGAGAGAGAGAGAGAGAGAGAGAGAGAGAGAGAGATGTGCAACCTAAAGAAAAGGATGATAAGTTTCATATGCTTACGTTACGGTAAAGCTGCTCGGAGAGCTCTCTCATGTGCTTCTGCAGTATGCTTGGATTCTCATCTTCCTCCTTAAAGTGCACCATGTCCAAAGCCACCAACTAGCAGAACAACAGCATCTCAGTCAACATTTACTTCTCAGATTCGTGCAGAAACAATGCTATATAAATCATTGAGAATGAGAATGGGAATGAGCTTGCTCTTCCACTGATGGGGTCCGAGATAAAAGAGTGCTCATTAAAGTTCACCTCATCAAACAGATCGCAGGCTCTGTATGGAGGCCCTCTCTCTGACACGAACCCGGCGAAGGCCATGCCATCTAACACTTTAGGCAAGAAATCATTCTCAAGCAGCCCACGCTGGCCCAGGAAAGCAGCCTGCAAAGAAAAAAAAGAAAAAGAAGGATGTCAAAGGTTGTGGCGTATTCAATGACTAGAGTCATGTTTCACTGGGACAATCCTTATTATAATAAATTTACCAAAAACTCCATATGTCTCATGTGTGATTCAAGCGATACAGAATGACTTATCTAAACTAGAACGTCCTCAAACAAACAGCTCGATCGGCCGCAGCATTCCTGAGAGCAGCCGCTGTTTGTGTGGATAAAAATGATTAGACGACTTTGTTCTATAAACAGACGACTGCAGCGAGGGGGGGTAAGTGGGGTTGAGGTGGTGTTTGGGGGGGGGGGGTAATTTGAAGAACGGGTGAGTGAGAAGGATGGAGCAAAGCGTTGGGCCTCAGAGCAGCTGGCACACAGGGATGCTTGAGAGTTAATGGGGAAACATGCTGCATTCCTTGACCATAATCTGAGCCATGTGGGGTGCTCAGAGAAGGATGTGCAGAGAGGTTGTTGTGGAAACGACCTCCCAAGCAAATAAAAACAATGCAGAGTGGTGCACGCAAACACGTACAAACGAGTGCTATTTTGATTCTTTGCATGTGGCTCATCACAGGATGGAGATGAGCCACCAGGAGATAATGTCGGCACTCACAGTCACTGGCTCATGAACTAAAGTGTGGTTTCTGCTTATCTCCCGGTTTATCCCTGTACTCCAGAATCAGTCAGATTATGAAAAAGAGACCATTATTTTCCACACCAGCCTCAGGGTACTGTGATGTTAATTTATGGGTTTGTGCTTTTAAAAAAAAAAAAAAAAAAAAAAAAAAAAAATCTCTCCATGATTTTTTTTTTAAAACTAATTTCTACCTGCTAAAATAAGATTTTTTTTAACTGCCTCAGCTCATTAGTAGTAACTACACTATTCCTCTGTACAGTATTACAATCATGACAAGGCGGTATCACATTACTATGATTAACTGCATCAAAATCATTTTGCATTCATTTGTTCTGAGCATCGTTCTAATGTCACTGATATTTAGGTTAGATTTCTTACGCTACATCTTAAATATCTTGACATCTTTGTAATAACACCGTGCTTGACCTCAACTATTAAAATGCTATATCGAATCTGGGACTAATTATATTGAATTAGGGATCATTATAGAAATGTGAATATAATATATGGTAGGAATTTTTTCTGAGAGATAAGATATTTAGGTAAATATTTCTGCGGTTATGTGACTGAAGTCGAAAGTAAAACAGAAATGATGTTTCAATTTGGTGATAATGACGGTGGAGGTTAGCGGGAAGTGGTCATGGTGCGAGCGATTGGATCAGACAATGGTTTTTTAGTCACAACGCAGCAATATCTGTTTTCTTAGTATTTATAGCTATTGAGAGCGATTACTTAATCGTGCGCTGTAGTCAGAAGAGAATTTTGCAAGCGAAACATATGAAATGCATTACGCGCCAGCAAGCGCGAGTCTAGACCGGTTTGGAGAGGACTAGGACGGTTACAGTAATTACTCACTGGTGGACCCTCATAAACCCTCCCCATAGACAGAGGTTAATGTCAGGGTGCTTTGGCCTGGCGAGCCGTCTCTCACCTTGTGAAAGTGAATCACGGGTTCGGAGTGGATGCGAATGAGCTGCAGACAGGACCTGTAGCCTTGAAACAGTTGTGCAAACAAGCGCAGGAAGACCGCTCTCACCTCCTTGTCCTGACAGTCAGAAATGAAGAGAGAAAGTGACCTGTCATGAGTCAGAGACATTGACAAACTTTCGAGCAATGAGCCATTAATGAAGAAGGATAAATGCTTAAATCAATACTTTCCTTTCAGATAACCAATAATGGCAAATTCTGCAACCAGTATTTCGAACCAGATACTTATCGTGAAGTTGAATACTTTTCAACAATGTGCCGTTAAAAAGCAGCCTCAGAGGTCAGAAGGGCAGGTTTGGAAGGGGGTTATTAGTTATAGACTTACCAGCAGCTTGAGGTTGGACGGAGCCGAGCGCGGAGGAGGGAAGGCGTTATCAGCTATCTCCAGATCTGGGTGCAAAACCTGGTCAGAGTGAAGAAATGGGGGTTTATTGCTTTAGCTGGAAATAAGTCATTAGAAGAGGTGAGTGCTAAGTCAGTCAATACAGATTTTTTTGCAGATGTGATTAGTGCTGAGTGTATATGGGTGAACTCACTATAGACAGAGAGCTGTGTGTAGTGTGTAGGAGAGGCTCAGGAAGCTGAGACAAATGGATACACTCTGGGATTTTTATCGTTCCTCCATCCAGGTCAGCGACGATCACGTCCAACTGTGATTAATGAAAAAAAAAAAAACATCAGAGCGCTAAAATGCTGATCTAAATAGATTTTAACAGCACAATTCCTTCAACTCACCAATTCCTGGATTTCACTCTGGAACATGGAGTGCACCCCGATGATAAAAGGTGTGGGCGAGCTGAGGACCTCAAGCAGCCCGGAGGGGAGGATGGGAATGTAAGGGTAGCTGCAGGGGTAAAAATCACAGAAGAATGATGATTACAGCTGCAGGTCTTATAGTAGATTATTTTCTCAAAAGCATTGTAAAGGTTAAGTGCAATTGTCTGTACCCAGGGTACAACCCTGGGTTTCTGAGTGGGTTATCAATCAATAAAAAATTATTCTGAGTGTATTTTAGATAAGTAAATTCTGAGTGTTTAAGATAAGTTTTTCCGCAGAAACCCCATTATGAAATACAAACAATAATAATAAGAAAAAAAAAATATAAAATTACATAAAAATAAATGTAAGGTAAATATTATTAAATTACAAATAAAATCAAAAATGAAAATAAAATGTATTCAGTGATTCCACTAATTAAAATTTAAAAACCTTCCAAAATAAATTTATTTATTTTTTTCATACTTGTTGACATTTTAGCATGTACAATTTTTAGTAAATTGTTTTTACAATAACGAACATACTTTCGTTATTTAATGGGGGGGGGGGGGGGGTTATAAAACAACTAATTTAATCGGCTGCACTTTATTATGTTATGTAATTCTTGGAAGAAGAAAAAAAACAAAACAAAAACAAAACAAAAGCTAACATCAGCACATGGCACAGTAGTGTTTCATATCAAATTCCCAGTGGAAAAATGCTGGAAATTTCATTGTAGTCCTTTTACCCACATCTGTGGAAATTATGTTCGTGGCCTACTATCTTTACAGAACCTCTCCTTCATTCAAAAAGCGATTATGTAGTGTGAAACAGATAAGTGTTTTCTCACACAGACTGTGAGAAAACAAAGATGCCAAGAGACTGTGTTTCTCTTTTGGTGCAGTCTGACCTATTTTTCTTTCTCTTTACACACCTGTATTTGAGAGGAAACATCAGTGCTTCTAAAGCACGGCAGGCCTCGCCGAGTCTTTGGTAGCTGGTGGAGTGGAACAGAACCTTGTGTTCTGTC
The DNA here is from genome assembly GCF_946808225.1 of Silurus aristotelis. NCBI lineage: Eukaryota > Metazoa > Chordata > Actinopteri > Siluriformes > Siluridae > Silurus > Silurus aristotelis. The sequence continues at coordinate 14,153,514 of NC_139586.1, forward strand.
AGAACAGCGCAAAAAAGACTCAGAACATTCTGGATGCCTGAAATGAAATCAACAACATAAAAATGCTATTAACATGCATTCTATTAGGAAACGCCTGTTATCCGGAGACGATGCTATGAATTACAAAATCCTTCTAAAAATAAAAGCGAAGTTGTTTTCGAGACCAAAGTCACGAATGGCGTTATGCTACAGTCTAACAAAAATGCTGATTATTTCATTTTTAGCCCACGAGACAGTCGCAAAACCAAACGCAACCAAAACAAAGACCAAATGTCCACAATAATGGGAAACAGACGAGTAAACCGAGCGTTACACAAGGGTCCTGGAACACGGAATAATTTCACGCTATACTGCAAGCAATCGCAGCAGCTCGCGTTCCATGTAAATCATCGCTCCTTATGTAGCAGGATAATCGCAATATGTTCACAAGATAGAGGGGCTTTATCGTTTGGTAAACAATATAAATAAAAGGACACAGCAAATCGACAGTCAGGAGGAGAGAAATGGTTTACAGTTCCTGTTATTGTTTGTTATCAACATACCAAGGAGATCATTAATCACAGGTTGGGGGATAGATTAGAGAGGGCCAAGCTACTGACACAGGCATCCGCATGAATGGCCCCGGGGTCAGCCGTTCGGCTATGTGTCAAAGTCTGACAGTCACAGGCAAACAGGAACATGACATGAACACGAGCAACAAATGACCAACAACTGATGATGTAAAGGCTTGGGAAATGAACAAGCACTTTTTTTTCCCCTTCGTCAATGCTCAATCTATGAACTTCCTGGGACGCAGATCTTCCCGAAAAATTTTATTGCCGTCCACAAATATCCACCATGCAGAAAATTAACAAACTTCTCAAGAAAGATTGTAATATTTCAGATTTATGTCTGCAACTCCACCATGTTTACATCCCCAGCTGGTGTCCTTGGCCTCTAAACATCAGCTAAACAGAAAACAACAGGTTTCATAATCTGTCAGATATCATCACCCCCCCTCACACACACACACACACACACACACACACACACACACACACACACACACACACACACACACACACACACACACACACACACACACACACACACACACACACACACACACACACTCTTTGTCCTCTCCAACCTTGAGGTATTTACTTATCAGCTGGAAACACTGATCCATTTCCGACCCCAAATAAAGGCAGGCCGACAGACAACAAGCTGAAGGCATGCTGCAGACGAACTACTTCCTGTTCCGCCAATGAGACAAGGACGTTCGTAACGTTTGACTTGAGACCGAAAGATGAGTGATGGGATTTGGGATTGAGGGATTTGGTGGTTTATTTGGTGATTCTGTGAGACATTCTGCCAGGCCACAAACCAAACACACACACACACACACACTTCCAAAACCCCACAAATATTACAAGTAGGACGTCTGCAACAATTTATCAACTAACAATTTGTTTGGTTGTCTACATTTAAAATTGTTTATTATTATTTATCTGCCATTGTTTTGCCTAAAAAGAGAGAAATAATAGAGTTTAATGGAGGAACAAGTGTTTACAGCTGCTATAACAAGTAATAAACTGATCAAGAGGTTTGATATGATCATTAAAATAAAAATATATTGGTCAAAACCTGATAAAACAGTGAACTCTGTGGTGGTCCTTCAGAAGCATTCTGAAAGGTTTCATCCTTTGTTTATATCCCACTTTTGCACCAGCTCTAAAACGAAATGACCAACTTGATGAGCTTCCAGTTTCTGTGGTTTGTTTCGCCACACAATTTATAACCAGGCAGCCAGTCAGTGCGCTCTGAAGACTGAGCGTTATTCTCATACTGATGGGGAAGCTGGAGCACACTGCATGGTTCACTGAGAAAAAACTATGTGGCATGAAAAGAGAAAAAAAAAAGAAGGAGCAGAAGAAACTCTGATAGGAAAATCATTCGCTTTGACAGTGCATCCTTAATCTCAAAAATCGCAAAAAAGTAGTTAATGAAGAACAGCCGAGTCATCACTTCCACTAAATCCTGCTTTTGTTTGTCGTTGGTTTAAACTTGTTTCAAATCTACAAGAATCTCGCCTGCGTTTCAGCACAACCATCTGTGGCTTTCGCGGAGCACGTAGACGTGCTGGACAATCCAAGAAAATATAACGTGCTCGCTGAATATTCTGGAATTCACATTCATACACTACACATATGAGGCTAATCACGATTTGGGCGAACGTGAAACACGTGCACCCGCGGCTTGACGTAAGCCAGGCGCAGGGAGCATCGAGGTGCGGATAATTTGTCGGTTATATAAACTCTCGACCTTTAATTAATATTCCAGGTAAGTGCATCGCTGATAAAACGTTTATGGACGTCTGCGAATATACGCATGCAAACTATTACAGCATTCCACAGGAGGTCACTACCTATCGATTTCATGCGATACCCTGTGTTCAGCACTCAGTGGTTTCGTTTTATAAGATGAGAGAATTATTTCCACTCCTTGGGACTGTTTGATGTTTCCTTCACCTTTTCCTCATGTAAAAGGAAATGTGCCTGAAAACACGGCACAGCTACGTGTCACAGCGGACGTGGTGGAAAGTGTGCACTTATAGGATTAGTGCACGATATCCTTGTGAGCGCTGCAAGATCTGCAACAGTTTACTTTCTCAATCAGCGACTCAAAACATTTAAACTCTGTGTAGAATATAAAATAGAACATGCACAGAAGCGAAGCCAACACGCTCCTTCCATTCAAACATCTAACAACATCCTTATAGGAATCTCATGGCTGTAAATGTTAACCCGAAAGATGATTTCTTCAATGCTTATCATTAATAATGAGCTACTTAGGAAGTCTGATACACTTTCACAACTAGCAAATCTAATGCACTACTAAACGCATCCACTGAACTGCAAGTCAAATGCAATGACAGGGTTTCTGCAGGTTTCACAAAGTCAAATTTAAGACTTTTTAAGACCTAGTGAAGACCTTTAAGAATAAAATTTAAGACCTATATCACCACATTAACTCTAAATAAATGTATTTCAGCCAAGTACTGCTAAACTTCCACTTCGCCACAGCTGAAAAATAAAATCCGTTTTACGTCCATGGTACGATCCAAAAGAGATTCGCACCAATAACAGACAACTGAATGGCTGTTGCATGTTAGTATCATTTGTAGTCAAAATACAGCTAATTATATTTGAACTGGGGAAAGAAAGAACTGCAACACCACAGAAACAAACAAAAACAGTCTAAAGTGCTGCAAAAGAATTTCAGTGAGCATTAAAGTTAGTGTTACATGGACATTGGAAACTTAGGATTTTTTAGGTTTAAATTATTTAAGACCTAGAACAGTGAATTTTAGGACATTTTTAGGCCTACAATTTAGCTTTTTAAATTTGTGACTTTTTTTTTTTAGACTTCAAGACCCACAGAAACCATGAATGAGCTGCTTGTCGAGTCTAATAAACGTGCAGTAAAGTCTAATAATCTGTTAATAAAGTCTAATAAACTGCAAGTTATTTTAAAGCAATTGCTGGTCAACTATCAATCAACTGTCAGTGTCTAGCTTAATAAGCCGCAAGGCAAAATCCTTTGAACTGTTACTGAAGTGAAAATGGTTAGCAAGTCTAGAGAACTGTCAATCAAGTCCAGTGCGCTGCTAAATACATGAAATCACAGGGTCAGAAGAAAAAAAAATCTCCATTCCGATTAGTCAGAAGACGTAGAAGTTTCTCGTTGTAATACAGTATCGTTTCTGGATTAAAAACATGGCATGGCGGACCAGATTTCAATTGTTAATATGACAGTTTTCAATATGTATTGAAGGAGTCTCCAGTGCAAGGGCTTTGTAGCAGTCATGGGTAAACTGTAGCTTTAAGGCATCATGTGGCAAATTCCTGGCAAGTGAAGATATCTTCTCTTACACTATAGGGACAAAATCATTGGGACACATGACTTCTTTAATCATATTTGGTTCTTCCCCAAACTGTTAACACAACATCGAAGAAACACAATTGCATAGGATGCCTTTGGATGTGGGAGCAATACATTTCCTATTCACTTGAACTAGGGGACCCAAATGTGTTCCAGGATGGCAATGCTCTAGTGCACAAAGCCAGCTGCATGAAGATATGGTTTACATGGGTTCGAGTGGGAGATCTCGAATGGCCTGCTATAGAGATCTGACCTGAACCCTACTGAACACCTTTGGGATGAATTGTTTGAAATTAGTTAGGATGAAATTTCCCCACTGTGGGACGAATAAAGGTCTATCTTATCTTATCTTAACGCTGACTGCACCCCAGGACCCTGCATCAGTACCTGACTTTATTAACACCTTTGTGAATGAATGAGCACAAATTTTCACAATTACACTACAGAATATGTGCTAAAAGCATCTACAAATCGTATGGTCCTGTTATCATAAACCATTGTCTATATAGTTTGTATTCTTTTTTTCTGCAGTGTTCAATGGATAAAAAGAGCAAGTTCATCTTAAATGTTTTAATACAACACTGTATGTGGTCATGATTACTAGTGAAATGTTAAGCTTTGAATAAGCAATTCAAATTGATTCAGATGAATAAGCTGATGAATAAACGAAAGAAACGGATGGGTAAATGAGGTAAGACCCACCTAGCTGCTGGAAGAGGAGAGCGACGCTTTTACTGGTGACAGGTAGGTCGTCATTTAGTGGCATCTGAATCAGCTGTCGGTCTCCGGCTCCAAGAGAGAAGAGCTTCTGCAAACATGGAGACACAATGACGTCAGTACACGCCGGATCTATGCAGCAGCAGGAACTGATTTGTTTCTGTTAATTCTCATAATATACATTAATAAAGAGTCGTAATTTTTGGAACGCCACAACATAAGGCAAACAGTGACATGATGCACAATGAATAAAAAAAATTGTAATGCGCCGAACCACGGTGGTCTCGGACCACTTCAAGAGTTTTATACGTTTAAAAAAGATATATATGCTTGTGTACTCGTAGTGAATTTTACCACATCACAAGCGTATTAATTTTACCAGTACCAATACCAGTAGTCCAAAAAAAAAAACCCCAAATCAAAGCTTTTCCCTTAAAAATAAAACTGGCAAATGTAGAAGCTGTCTACAGCAACGCGTATCAACGTCGAAGCTCCGAGTACAAATTATCCTCGCAAACTACAAAACTACACAAGGTGAAGTGAGATGACTAGAAGTGTGGGCTGGAAAGGAAACTGTGACGGATGCTGAAAATCCTCACGCTCATATGAGTGGAAGTTTGAATCGTGTCGGAGGAGGAGTACGGCCCTCGTGCTCCGTTTGATCTCGCTGTGCAGCTGGGATGAATAACGGCTGCAGGAGGGATTGTGAAACGTACCAACGCATTACAACAAAACCTGTAAATTATTCTTCTCGGGGTCTAATGTAGAGATCCTGTTTCAGATCGTATCAGCCTGCATTCTTTCCATCACTTCAGAAAAGGAATATTTGTTGATTTCTTTTTTTAACCTACAATCTTCTTCGTGCATTCTGTCTATGGGATTTTTATTGGCAAATGAAAGACACTGACACATAAACTAACCAGCCAACTGAATAATTCAATATGCAGAGGTGACATTACGTTAAAAAAGAAAAAGAAAAAAACACCACAGACATCTGCAGAAATGTTTGTATTTCAATGAAGCCGGTTGATTCTGTAAGCACAATTTATACGACTGTTAAAAAAAAATGAATAAAAACACAAAAAGTAAATATACATGTGATTTTGCCTGTGGACACTGATGACCTCTTGGGATTTTCACACACACAGACACTAGCATTAAAAAAAACAGTTTTGTAATTTTTCATAAGAAACGAGGTATAAGCAAAACAGCCAGACAGGCTCAAGTAAAAACTCAAATAGCTACTATGAACAACCGTGGTGAGAAGAGAAGCATCTCAGCACTTCGGAGGTGAATAAAAAGGAATAAAAAGGAATATAAAGAAATGCTTTACCTAGTTGCTGTCAATATTCAATATTTATCTTAATATTAATCTTACACACACACACACACACACACACACACACACACACACACACACACACACACAGTTGTACCCAAACTAGTTTTCAAAAGCTTAATACCCAGATGAAGTATACAATTGACAGCCTCTTCCAAAGCTTCTTTTTGTTTGTTTTGCATCATAAAGTGTTTAAAACACATAAATATGTAGAGACCTGGTGATACGCATGCTACAAGAACAATTATCACAAGCAGCATCTTTTTTCCAACGTGACATTTCATAGAGAATCATGTAAATGTGTATCCAGACAAAACTAAAAGACGAGTGCAGAGTTTGAGTTTGGTGAAAAACAGCAGATGGATCAGCCAGTTTTCTTGCAAGGCAATGGAGAAAGAAAAGGCCAATCTGTATGGAAATAAAATCACAGACTTTTAAAAAATAATAAATTACCTCAGGACTCCATGAACATTTAATCTTGCCCAAATAAGGCTAAAGTCAATGCAAAGCAAAAGTGGCAGAATAAATGTATTTTTCACATGCTGCGTTTTATTTTTCTGTTATTTGGCTTTTAAACCAGGTGAATATTATTTGCTTTAGCTGAAAAGGTCGGGGGTTTTTTTTAGGCATTTCGCATATCGGCATAGCGAGACGTCAAAAAATGTTACACGGTACAGCTGAAATATTGAAGTTGGCACCTCTGAATTAGCAAAATCACTGTTAGGAGCAAAAAAAAAACCTCTCGTATGGTGAAACGTTCCTAACATCTGGAATTAGGACCCCTGTCTAAGCCAGGAGGTGAGAGGAGGCACCTCCCCTCTGACACAGCCACGCTTCTGGCCTGACATGAGCGAGCCAATTAACCCCGAGTGATCCTCTGTGCTGCTGGTGTCCCCCCCTGGTCCAAGACTGTGTGGGTCAGAGGTAGAAGTGTTTGGCTGATTAACGTCTCACCTGGGAACCTCCTGCTGTAGGAACAGTGCATGTCAGGAGGTTTGCCACCAGGCCCTCCAGAGGAAAGTTCAGACTATCGATGTAAACAGTGTAGATGAGCCCCAAACAGCCCTGCAGGGGGGGGGGGGGGGGGGAGGAGAGGGAGAGGGAGAGAGAGGGAGGGAGGGGAGTCAGACTGCATATACACAGATACCCACAAAAACACACACTGGTACAATTAACAGCACACAAAAAGAAGTGGTTGCCCATTACACACACCAAAGCATTTCACAGGGCTTTAGTAAGATTTAATAGGGTTTTAACATCACTAACAGGAAATGCCACTACCGAGACTAATTTCAGTCGTAAGAATTCGCCTAAAGTTACTCAGAATACTACAAAGCAACAAATACATCTTCCAAACACTAGGTTGTAGAAAACTAAGGCCCCAAAGAATAAAGGAGGCAAAGAAGATCAAATCTATAGCTACTTCTTGCTGACTTTTACAAAAGTTTTTATTTGGTATGCAGGAAATAAACGTGAGTGCACCCCTCACATTTCAGCAATCATTGTAGATCTTCTCAAGGGACAATACTATAGAACTGAAAGCTGGATATATTTTAGAGTATTCAATATGCAGCTTGTGTGAAGTACAGATTTACTGTCCTCTGAAAATAACTCAACATTCAGCCATTATTGTCTAAATAACTGGCAACAAAAGTGAGTACACCCTAAGAGATTACAGCTGTACATTGCGTAACTATGCAAAGTCATATGTCCTATTCATCATGTTCATGTTTTTATCTGCTTGACACGACCATACAAATTTGTGTATCGTGTATAGGAGCAGTTCAAATTTGGTTCTTTGAGTACAATTCTCTCCTAATGACCACTGGATGTTCAACATGGCACCTCATGGCAAAGAACTGTCTGAGGATTTAAGAATTAGCAGCTCTCCACAAAGATGCCGAGGTTATAAAAAGATCCGTATCACCCTGAAACTGAGTAACAGTGCAGTGGTCAAATTCATACAGAGGTTTTCCAATACGGGTTCCACTCGGAACAGACCTCACAAGGGTCCATCAAAGCAGTTGAGTCCTCGTGCTGTGCGTCAGGTGCAGAAGCTGCTTAAAAAAACAGACACATGAGTGCTGCAGCATTGCTTTAGAGGTTGCAGAAATGGAAGGTCCGCTTGTCGGTGCTCAGACCATACGCCACATACAGCAACAAGTCGGTTTGCATGCTGTCCAAGAGCATGAATTACTGGAACCATGTCCTTTGGTCTGATGAGCCTAAGTTAAATTAGTTTGGCTCAGATTGTGTCCAGCATGTGTGGCAACACTCTGATGAAAAGTACTAAGAAAATTGCGTCTTGCCTACAGTCAAGCATGGTGGTGGTGGTGGTAGCATCATGATCTGTAGCTGCAACGAGTGCTGCTGGTACTAAGGAGCTGCGGTTCATTGAGGGAAACATGGATTCCGACATGTACTGTGACATTCTGAAGTAGAACATGATGCCCTTCCTTTAGAAACTGTGACGAACGGGAGTTTTCCAATAAGATAATGACCCCAAACACCACCAAGATGACAACTGCATTGGCTGGGAGCTGAAGGTGAAGGAGTGGCCAAGTATGATATTTACAGTTAAATAAGTATAAACACCTCTGTCCTTATAAAGTTCCTGCTTTACAGTTAAAGCTTCACCTCTGATCATTACAAAGCACTGATACTGGAGACTCCTTCTGTAAATCCTTAATCTCCTTACAGAAAATCTTTCAGTACAAAATCAGTCAATCTCCTGTTCCGGTTCATGAGTTCCTCACAGATATTAGAGGCCATAGAGTATTGTTTAAGATGCGAGGAAAGGTGAGGAAGGGAAATAAAGAGTCGATTAAGCAGAATTGCACTTCTACACAAGTACTGAAAAAGTGGTGTTGTAGTGTTTTTGTAAACACAAGGACACAGACATGCTGCTAAATGAAATCCTGCTAACTGCTGCAGTCATCTGACGAGGTGTTGGTATTAAGACCACCAAGAGTCATGTTTGTGTAAATTACCCGGAATATCTCGGGAAAATCTAATCTGGAGACCAGGATTAGACTTTTGGGGGCAAACACTTCAGCTGGCTGGATCAGACCATCTTCTTCTTCCTCGTCTTCCTCGTCATCTCCGCTGCCCTGAAGCGTCTTTGTACCCTGGAAAAAAAATCGGCATGGGAATTACAAAAGCGCAAGTCATTTAGCTGTGAAATGTCAAAACAATAAAAAAAAAGAGAGAGAGAACACATCTAAACTTCAAGTAAATTTTTATTGTATATTTCATTTTAATAAAAAATTGACATTTTCACAAGCTTTACAGAAATAAACAGATTCAATAGATTAAGACCATAAATATAGAGTATGGAGTTTTCAATGTTTAGTTTATCCATTTTTATCAAGTCACAGTTGATAATGGTAAGTAAAATCTTTGTGAGATCATATGACAAAAGAGACTCAAAAGAGAACCCATCCTCACCTTTCTGACACCGGAGAGTGTGATTATAAATAATTCAGAATTTTTTGTACAATTTTGGTTAAATTGTGCAATTGTGTTGCCAGGACACAATTATAGTTCGATCATAAAGTGTATTTGTATAAAGTTATCAACTGTTCACTGTGCAATTGCTGTCCTCGAGCTATACAAGCAATCTGGTGTATTTTTCTTCTGTGTGAGTGAAGCCATTCTCAGCAGCAATGAGTTTATTTCCCAGTGATAAGAAATCAAACAGAAGTAGGACATTTTATGGATTAGGCAGGTTCGGAGAAAAAAAAAAAAAAAAGAGGTTCAGAACATACCATGAGAATGAAATTTTTTTTGGATGGAAAACTGTCCTTATTAATTTAAGACCTTGTTTTTTTTTTTTAAAGAAATCCTCCTACTATTAAGTGGGGGATGAAGACAATATCGGTAAGACTGAGAGAATCCTTCTGGATCATTCACAGCTTATACTTGTCTTAGATGGGAAGCTGAGGAAGTAAAGCATTAATATGATTCTATGATTACAACTAAACCTACATAAAGATTAAACTTTACTTCATTGCTAGTTCTTATAAACACAGCCTCCAAAAAAAAAATGCTGATTCAAAAATGAGAGGGGGAAAAAAAAGTGACCCATTTTTACCGATAAGCACCACAAGAAAGGAGCGCGAGCAAAGCGAGTTGGCCTGCATTCTATAAGAGAAGGAGCTCAGGGGAGTTGCTCAAGAATGCACGGGTCTGACAAAATGCTGTGATATAAAATATATAAACTCTTGGGCGAACGAAAGAAACTTTAGAGCAAACCCAGACCCATTCTATTAATAGGCCTCGATCTAAGAAAAACTGTGTACTTGTATAATTGGCAAATGTCAGTTCCAGGGGAAATGTTATTCTGACCCCTGAAGGCTCATTATATACAAACCATAAGGTAGAGGAGACTGGAAGATTGTAAATCAAATCTATTACATTAGCCTGTAACAAACTGTACAGTCTAATAATACAGAATAAGATAATAATGTTAAAGAAGGGAGGAGCATCTAACATACTCGTTTATTTATATTAGTAAACACCCAAGAGATGGGAGTTCATGGAAATTATCATCACCTTCATTGTCACAACAGAAGAAAATGAGAACAAGAGTAACTAGATATGGAGTCGTGTGTGTCATTATGTATTATGTGTTGCCGTGAAGGATAAAAGTGTGGATGGGTGAAAAGGTTAAAAGTAAACTAATAATCAATAGCAACAATAGTAACTTAAGCATGATAAAGTTCACTAATTAATAAAGTATATTAAAGAGCAAAGTAGTAAGTGACTGCTAGTAAAAACCTAGGAGAAAAACAGGAGAAATTCAACGTGAAAACAAATAAATGTTTTCATAGAACGTAAACTAAAACTCAGTGTTAATGTTAAAATGGTTTTTTTTTTAAATGAGCGTTTAACCACATAGCATTATTTTTTCTGATCCAAAGTGATGTGAAAGTTCATTTTCCCAATAGGCCTCATTATCTGTCCAGAAGACTGATAGCTGCTATGGGATTTGTACTTTTACTTAAGTACAGGAATGGGGTACTTCATCCACTATTCGTATTCATATATTATCAATTGAGATGCTGGCAGGTGATGAAGAGGAATGAAGAACCACAGAAACCTGAGGTCTGCTTAAACATGTGGGATTAGCGGCGTTCAAATGCTACCACGTGGTTTATTGCCTTAATTTGCACCTGTGTTGACAGTTCAAAGCTGCTTCTTTGAATGTGGCTGCAGGTTGTAGTTTTGCTTTAAACTTCCTAATAAATAATGTTTAAATCAGCTATTGTTTCTTTCAGCAGAAGTACAGATACTTTATTTAAAAGCAGCAACACGGATGGAAAAAAACAGGACTCATTGTACGTAAAATACCTCGTTTAGATGAACTGGACAAACAGTGAAACCCTGAATCACTAAATAATAAAACATAGAAATTGAAAAATGTGTCCGTAAGGTGAAATGCTTTTTCAAATCTAAAACCAATATCGCGTTCTGACATGCCAAATCTGGTTCGAATTGCCCCGATTGAGCCGCCGTAATGCGCGTAAGCTCATATTGGTGGCCACCTTTCAAACCCTGCTGACTCGCCTCTTTATTGCCTTTTTCACTCAGACAATGAAAACATGCCATGAGAGCCACAGCATCTTCTGTGGGGAGCGCTGGGATTAAAATACCCCCACAGATGGGAAACACATTTCGGCGTTTTCAGGAGGATTTGGCTCAATTACGAGGGAAAATACATTCCATAGCTCTTGCTTCCAATCAGATAAAAATTTTGTTCAAATCTTTATAGGGTTCTATGAACCTGCGAATTTAATGCTGAACGTCTAAAAAAAAAATCGCATGCTTTTGAGAACCTGATTACATTTTGCTGCCGCGGGTTGCATGTGTTTTTCAATGGTAGTTTTGAATGTTGAAAAACTAATCACATATGAGGTTGTAGCCTTCTAACTAATAATTTCATTACAATCACTGTTTTGTTATTAATGTTCCCTCATTTAATAAACAATTCGCACCACCGCAATGTTGAATTCTCGATTCTGATTGGTCAGACGGTGTCAATTCATTTTCCGTAACAGCCGAAATGCCGAAAACTTTTATGGAAGTTTTCGAAGTCTTCAGTGTCAGCTTGTAAAAAAATCTATTACCTTTTTTTGTCTGTACAACTTCTTATCAGTCTATATAAGTTTCCAGAAATCCTTGGATGGATTTATCATGACATAATTGCATATAATGACTAGGCAGACTAAGCAGAAAACACTGACGAGAAGACACAGATACACTGTAAGGCCACAAGTTTGTGTACCTCTGACCATAAAACCTATATGTGCTGTTTAAACATCCCATTTCCTATTTATTTTCTCTTAACTATGAAGTTCCATTCTTGTTCAAAGGCTTTTCATTAGATTTTGGCACATGGCTATGGGGCTTTATGAGTAATGATGAGGAAATTAATCAATGATGTTAAGCAGGTCTGGATTGCAGTTGGTGTTTCTGTTCATCACTACAACAATTATTTTAATATAATTTTGTAACCGGGTGAAATGTCTAATCTGTGGGACAAATGTAAATAGTTAGCAAATACTTGGACAAAATTTGCATGCTGATGCTTCAGGGTCAACTCTGATACTTGATTTTACAGCATCCTATCGGACAGCTCTACTTTCAAGTGTGTTTGTGTGTGTGTGTGTGTGTGTGTGTGTGTGTGTGTGTGTGTGTGTGTGTGTGTGTGTGTGTGTGTGTGTGTAAACTGAATACATGAGGAATGAGGAATGGATAAAATATAGTGAAGGGGACCGTCGGGAGGCATAAATGTCCTGTGTGGTAATAGAGAATAATTCTTTGGTGTTAATATGTGTGATGACACTCCAGCTGCATGCTTCAGGGTGGCCTCCGGTGCTCATCATCTGAAGGACTCAGAAGAGGACGATTAAAGCATCTCTTTAAGAGAGAGAGAGAGAGAGAGAGAGAGAGAGAGAGAGAGAGAGAAAGAGAGAGAGAGAGAGAGAGAGAGAGAGAGACGGAGAGAAAGCACAAGAAGATGACTCCTGCAAAAAGTCACAAAGGGAGGCAGCACCAGCCAACAGCTGGGGGCCATCACAGCCTCATGTGCTCTTTATCCTGGCCAAACTATTGCATAACATTCAAGACGAGCAGGCCAAAAATGCACAGCTGTAGTTATATTGTCCATAAAAAAAAACAAACAAAAAAAAAAAAGCAAACAAAGGTTTATGGTACACTAGGAATTTCCATAATTCTGCTTTTCGAAAATGTGTTGTGTTCTGATCTTAATATAGGTCATATTAAACAGTTTTACTTAAAACACAACACATTGAAATGTTCGATGTTTACAATGTCGAATTCGAAACTTAATTTCCACTAGAGATCATTAGTAAGAAAGAATGCACTCCTCTCGATAAATTCTTGTGTCAACTGTGAAGCATGGTGGTGGTGTGTTTATAATCATTGTCCACCTGGAGCATGAAAGTCTATTATAAAAATATGTCCCATGTATTAATTAAAAGTACTGTAATGACCCTCCCAAAAAAAAACAAATATACTCGTGGCTTCATTAACAAGCTTACAGCTAACACGCTAACAAGGTTTACTGGTGTGATCTATTAACTCCATGTGCTCACAGGAAAACTGACGCCCAGGTTAAATGGTCTGATTCCAGAATGAGGTGGTAAACTAATTAACCTTTCCAAGCAGCCACAACTGTAAGATGCCATTTCAATGAGATTCCCTGCATCTCGAAGTGTGATACATTTGGCCTTAATAACCAGCTTAAAATTCCAGATGCTGAGCTGGCATTCCAATGCTATTGTCAGGAAGTTTGACAGGAAGTTTGATATACAGCTTAAGGTTTTATTACTAATTCTGTCCTGCTTAGGAAAGAACCTCAATGGTTTTCTAACATCTGAAACAGTTTCTCATTCCCAGCAATAAAGCTTATACTGCTTGTTCTTGTAATTTTAGTGGAATCTCTTTTTAAACCCTCAAGCATGAAACATTGAAAACCATCAAGGACATGACTGGGGGCAAATATTTGGAGCAGGATGCAAAGTCACAGCAAAGGAAATGTTTACATAGGAATTTTATGTACATTACAAGGGACCATGAGATGCTGTAAAAAAAAAAAAAAAAAGAGGAGAGAAGGCTTGTGCAATGTAAGAATATGATTCTCTTTCATAAGAAAGAAAAAAAAAAAGATGTAGGCTTCATTTGTCTTATTAAAGTGGATAGATCTGAAAATTGCATTTTCATTTTGAAAGTGCCCCCTGCCTATACCGGTGTTTTAAAAAAACTTTTTTTATATATAAATTGCACACACAAACTAAAAATACTGAAAATGATTACTGCACAAGTCATTGCAGCCACTTATTTAATTTCTGTTTTATCAAATCATAAAGCTGCAAATGATCCTTCTGTCCCCTGAGAAAAAATATCATCTCAAAGTTGTACAAAATCTTAATTAATTCTATAAAACTAGAGCGCAGACACGCTGAGCCAGTACATCATCCACTATCCACCAAAAAGCTGTTTTCCAAGCTTTTCTTAGTTTTGTCCTTAAACATAACATAAAAAACAAACAACTCACTTTCCTGACAGTTCAGGAATAATGAATAATGAATCGCTTAATCTGACTATGGAAAATAGAGAAAATGAAGGGGGAAAAAAATCAAGATTACATAAGCCCCTAAAAGACACCATAGACAGTAACAAGAGCTCCAGTGAGCCTCACCTGCAGGTTGACCTCAGCCTCGTAGAAGGTCAGACAGGAGCAGTAGTGTCGGTCTGAGTCAATGTCTGTCAGCACAACTGTAAAGAAAGTAGGAGGTTTTCTTTCACGGGATACCCTCCATCCTCCTGGCTGACAAAACTGTGAAAACAGAACACATGAGTTTAGATCTCACAAAGAATGCAAATCAGAGAGCAAAAGAACATCGATTTGACGATCAAAAAGCTACAACAGTTCCACTGAAACTGATTCCTTGAGTGGAATTTAGATGATGCCGTCTCAACCGTAAGTAGTCAGGAATATCTTTACACTGTCTAACTGTTGGCATCTGTGGGTTTTTGCATGTGGAAAATCCATGAGTATTAACATTTAGCTGCTTTTCTTTTATCCTGCATACTATAATAAGCTCCATTCTTCTGGAAAAGGCTTCCTTCTAGATTTTGTAGCATGTTTGCAGGGATTTGCTAAGTCAACCATCAGAGTACAAGAGGTCGAGCAGTTATGTTGGGTGAGAGGCCTGGTGTACAGCAGTCATTCAAATTTTGGGCCAAAGGTTTTCATTGAGGTTGATATCAGAGCTCTGTGCAGGACATTTGGTTTCTTCCACTCAAAGCCGAACACACCATGTCTTCTTGGCGCTTGCACTGGTTACAGGGGTATTGTGATGCTTGAGATTTTTTTGGCCTTTAAGTTTCATTAATGGGAAATTGTGACTAACATCTTAACACTCTAAACAAGTGCATGCTCACAACTTTGGGGAAATTCATTGGGGAAGACCCTCAAATGGGTGTAATTGTGATTTGTCAACATAACCATCACAGAGAATTTCTAATAGTTTATTATAAGGGATTTTTTGTTTTCTTACTTTGTTCTTACTGGAACAATGTGTGAGAAGGGACTTTTGCAAGGTCTTGGCATACTGGTTACTTCTAATCGTAAAATACTCGTTGGAGACCAGGAGCAGGATGTCCTCCTTCAGCTACTACATCATGCTCTCATCAGAGAGCAGGAAATGGCACTCATCCGCTTTCCTTGCCACTCACTCTAAACACCTAGATTCCCGTTCAGAATTTTTTTTTTTACTTACAATCAGGAATGTAAATCAGGAAACATCAATAGCTTAAAAGTTAAGGTGATTATGCAATGTATCATTAATAGCTCCTATGAAGATTAAGATTTTTTTTCCCCATTGAGAAGCAAATTGGTCCTTCTTGGGCTATCAGGTGTCAGAACAGAATTTCCGGGCTGAAACAGAAATAGAATCGATTAAAATGTACGCCATATGATGGCCGAGCGCGAGCATGCGCTGCCTTACGTTAGCCGTGTCACGTTTACACGGTCCGTTGTGTTATGCGTGGAAGAGAGGAACAGAGAGGAAGTAGAATGAAAGGCGGAGAAAGCGAAAAAACGTTGGAGCGATGAACCAGGATGTCACAGTCTGACGGTAGACACAATAGAAGGCAGGAAAGCTCTAACACTGCAAGGCAGCGGAGGGAAAAGCGGAATGCTCCGGCATCATCGGATCGGGACAGGTGCCAGGAAACATAGGGAAAATATGCAAAGCATGTGGTAAATTTCCAGAGGAAATCAATAATACAGATGCTTACCTGAGAACACGCTAATAAAAAAATATGATTGGTGGATTTGGCAAAAATCACATCACGACATCAACAGCCCTTTTCTCTGAATGGCTGAGATTGTAAAGGAAAGGGACTGAATTTCTGAAAGTGACAGAATTCTTACTTGGGAATCAAATATTAGAAGTGAAATCCTCAATTTGTGCTTGGTTTAATCAATCACACAGAATAAGGCCCGGAAAATAACCATGAGAAAATGCCTGACTGATGAGTAAAGTAATATTAGCTTAAGCAAGCCTTTGTTCTTGGGGTCTGGAGGGACCTCGGCAGCCGAGCTGGAAGCGGACTCTTTTATGCTGGGACGTGTCTCAGGGTGAGAAGCCAAAGCTGTCTGCTGTATTCGAATGCTACAGCCAGCCAACAATGATGTCAGGTCCCATGACAGACCGTGATCAGGACTGCAGTTAGATTATCTGATTCATAATGATAAATGTCTATTTCAGGATGTCTGCCTGCATTTCTTTAAAAAGGTCTGGAGATCATTACAGAAAACAAAACCACTGAAGCAATACACTTAACAGAACCGCACTCGAGATGATCTGATCAGATCGCGTTTATGATACCGCTAATGCTGGATCGATTTTAAAGGAGATTATGACAGAATCGCTTGCGGTTACATGATGACTGTAGTCACCCGGGATGCTATAACATCAGCGATTTGGTAAAGTATGAGTGGGAGTTACGGTCAAAAAAAAGTACAATGGACTTCATATGAAACAGGTGTCGAGCAGCAGCAGTTCCTCAACATAACCAACGTAGCCAGAGCCCAATAAACACATCAAAATATTACCACACTGTTTATGGTCTTGGTTTTAATGTTTTATTATGTTTTAAGTTTCAGTTCAAACATCGTTAAAAGAGTGATTTATTGAAGTTATGTTAAACCAGGTGGTTGCAGGGCTGTTGTTAGGTGGTTGCTATATTATTTCAGGTGGTTGCTTGGGTAGTTGTTTTTTTTTTTTTTTTTAAGATGAATATTTGTGTGGTGTTACATGTGGTTTCTAGATTGTTGCTTGTTTGTTACTCTAATATTCCAACTGGTGGCTAAGGTGTTGCTATGCGGTTGCTATGATATTCCATCTTGTTGCTAAGGTGTTGCTATAGTGCTCGAAGTTGTTGGTGGTAGTGCACCTGGTTTCTACAATGTTACAAAGTGACACTGGTAACATCTGGTATTCTAGGGTGCTGTTAGAAGGTTTTAATGGTGTCTGTGTGGTTTCCAGCATGTTACTAGGTGGTTTCTATGGTATTCTATCTGCTTACTAGGGCATTGCTCTCTGGTAACTGTAGTGTTCTAGATGGTTGCTAAGATGTTACTATTTTTTCACAAGGTATCCCATGTGACTGCTAGTGTAGTGTGTAGCGTAGTTTGGCTACTATCGTATCTCAAATTAGCAGATTGCTAACCTGTTTCTCACTGCTTGCTATGTTATTTAAGATCATTGCTAATGTTTTCTAAGGATTTTCGATAGCTGGTTGCTGTAGTATTCTAGATGGATGCAATGGTATTCAAGCTGGTTGCTAGGTTGTTGCTATAATAATACAAGTAGGTGCTAAGGCTTTTTGTAGGTTTTTCTTTAGTATGCCATTTGGCTGTCTGCTAGATGGTTGGTATACCTATATTAGGTTCTTTCTAGATTGTAACTAGATGGTTTCTAGCTAATTAATTGGGAGCTGTTATGCTTTAGAAGATTGCAAGGGTGGTAACTGCATGCAGCAGTGCAGTACTGATTGCCTCTAAAAGATCTGTATTAGCACTGCTACATGGCAACTGTAAATCCAACCTTTGTGGACATTAATTCCGCTGTTCAAAAGTAATCTATAATTGTGCCAAATTTTGGGGTTCCCTGTCAAAAATATTGCGACGGTTGAAAAAGAGAAAAGTGTAACAGCATGTTGGCTATTTAAAGCATTACGCGTCACAGAAAAGAATGCAATGAATTTATTTAGGCTGCTGGTGGAAAGAAAAAAGAAAACCGAAATCATCGAAACAGCATCAGTGCAAAGCAGACAGATAACAGGAATAACTGTGGTGAAAAGGAGAGTCACAGTGATATTGAGGGGAGAAGCGACACTATAAACAGATTTCTGATAAGAAAAATCTCTGCTACTGTACGCTCATAACCTCTATACAAAGTACAGAGTGACCAGGAAAAGAATGCTTATGGCAGTCTATCTAACCTTCTCACCACACACACACACACACACACGCACACGCACACGCACACACACGCACACACACGCACACACACACGCACACACACGCACACACACGCGGACGCGCGGACGCGCGCACGCGCGCACTTGCTTATTCTGAACCAGCTGAGTCATGTCAAAGACATAACACATCCTGCGCTTAGTTTAGATCTCAGTCAAGTGACAATGGCACTTCTAGTGCTCCTGCGTTTGTGATGTCAATAAGCCCGATAAGATTTTCACTGAGGGTTCCTCGTCATGTGCACATGCCGCCCGTTCCACAAAGCGATACCGGATCTGCGGTTTGACCTGCTAAGAATCGGTGCAAGCTGAGCAAGCATGAAGAACAGGACAACCAAATTAGACCTTCATCTGCTCTCTGGTGTATTCAATTACTCCAGTCACGCCCCTTTAGCGACTGCTATAAACCGCATACTGCATTGTCCCGTCTGGAGGACAAAGAGAACATTTTGGCGTATAAGCACCTCACGAGCGGTCAAGTGTAAGCTCAGAATAACCTCTTGTTCGGTATTATCACAACCTAAATGCCCTATTTGGACACGTCTGCCAGAAAACCAAAAGAAATATGTGCTAGATTGTTTAGCTGACAAACCTGGAAGTTAGTAGTTTGATCACGAACAGTTTTTTTTTTTTTTTTTTGTTTTGTCAGCGTCTAATGTTCAAGGTGAGGACAGTGATATGCCTGTGCACTCATTTATTTCTAGAAAACTAATCCCCCTGTGAGATCACTCACTCTTGATTTCTCGATTTGGGAAGTGTTTCATATGGATACGTGCACAAGACACGTTAGCAGTGGCCAAAGCTTTTTGCTGCTCAAAGTAAGACTCTGCATCTGCCTGCAAAACCACAGACGTGTCCATTCGGATGGGATTAAAATGATCAGACTGTGACCGAGTTGGTCCAAAAATAGCAGGTAATTTGGTCTGTGATTCTCATAGGAGGATGGGAAAAGGGAAAACATCGACATGGCTCAATGTGAAGTGAAGCAAAATCATGGAGGAGCATGTAAACACGCTGAAAAGCACAATGTAAATGTAATCCAGTCTGTGTAGTGCTTTGGTTGGAATATAAATAATGTGTAGGAACCGTTAGTACATAAGAAGTAAAACATAATAAATAAATTTAAAAAACCACACACACTGAGTGATCTTCAAAGCTCCGTAGTGTAGCATGATGCAAACAAATTGACATATTTAAACGGAAAAAACAGCATTAAAAATAACCCCAGTTGCATTCCTGGAATGAAAATCAAACAAAACAAAAAAAATTCAAGGAAGACAAAACAATGACAAATAAAAGAAACGGAAAGAAGTGACACAGGAGACCCCAGCCATCCTAGAGGTCTTCAGCCAACACCACTCTTGAACTAAGTAAGATTTGGTTGGATGTTGAACTCCAGACATGTGGAAGGTCTATTTCGGTCCGCTAGGGCCAGAGCCAGCATTAGATCTGAACTAGGAAGTGCTCAGCTGAGCCAAAATGAATGCTCTATTCATAGGCTGACACTTCCTTAGAGCATCTTCAGGGTCAGAGTTAAAGGAAGAGGGAGAAAGAAAAGAAAAAGAAAAAATTACACTGCAGCTCCTGTGTAAAATCTACACAAAAATAGCTCGATGCTGTGGTGAGATGTTTACCACAACATTATGGTCTTTTCAACCAAGTTGTGTATAAATTGTTCGAGTATTGTTCTAAATACAATTCTATCTGAGTATTGCTATCGACATGGTTATGCAATACTGCACACATGGTTCAATTTAGGGACAGATATTTTTAGCGGGTCACGGAGAATGTCTATAATTTACCGCAGATCTTAGGGTGAGTAATAGAAAGACAGACAAACTGGAGCGTTCGCAATAACAAGACTCCCTGAGGTCTATAATTTGGATTGCTAATGACTCTCAATGCATGCAAGAAATGCAGATAAAGACTAAGGGGATTGTTCCTGTAATTTTATAGTGTGTTGTGTGAATGCGAGCTATATTCAATTCTTCCAGCTTGGCAATGTGGGAAAAACACGAACATGAATTCTAGGCAAACTGTGAAAAGTTCTGATGAATATTTCTCGTGCCAGGACATATGGACGACTACATATGTATATGATAGTTAATTGCAAAACTGCAAAAAAAAAAAATAAAAAAAATAAAAAAACACCTTAATCAGTAAACAGCAACAACAACAGCATCAGCAGCAGCAACAACAACTGCTGAAAAAACCTCATGATAAGAAGTTCAACAGGTTTTGGCTAAGCGAGTGTAAACACCTTTGTCCTGAGCCGAAGAGATGCACAATACACCCCCGCGTCACCGAACAGCCCCCTGCCTGTAAACGGAGCGATAACGCAACAGGGACAGGTGCTTCCTGTGAGTCATAGAGCGCCGAACTCAGCCCCTGCTTTGCTCCAATCAGTGAGCTTGTTTCTGTCCTTTTTTTTGTTCTTCACCTGACAAAACAAAGCTGCAGGTTCGCTACGACCAGACATCATCAGCAACTGCGAGGTCTGTCACTCTCTGGTGCTCAACCAGGAAGAAAAACATGAACCCTGATTCTGGCTGGAAATTCTGCTCACCTCCGCACTCTCGAAACAATGGACGAGTTAAACACGCCGATCGCTGACCTATTAGCTGTTTTTCTCCTGCAGAAGGACACCAGGGACAAACGATATGCACCTGAACAGGCCTCAAGAAAATAGGTGCTGATACTCGAGAGTGAAAATGACAAAAATCTGAATTTTCATTTTCTTATCTAAAATCTCTGATGGAAAATCTAATAAAATTTTCACTGTTACATGATTTATTCATATCACTCAGTGCCCTACCTAGAGTACTAGCTATTTATGATTTATGGAACTGTTACATCTGAGCCATCAAATCTCACAGGTGAAACTTGTTGCACAAGGGTGGTCAAACACTAACAACATCATCATGTGCCCAATGATATCACAGCTATCCATGCCACTGAGCCAAATAAGCAAATTGGTGTTTTCTAGGTTGGAGGGATTGTGTTCTCTTTCTCTCTATTATTTTCTCTCTTACATTCCTTCTCTCACTCTATTTCCTGACAATCATCGCAACACGTAAGTAAGTGTGAGCATCCGTTAGCTCATGCATGCAGAAGAGAGCAAATTTCAGAGCTTTTTTCTGCTCTGTGACTTTGCAGATGTTTTGTGTCATTAAGGATAATACATTACAGTTTATTACACATAGCCAAAAATACATTAATTAATGAATCAATTAATAAGGTAGGAAGCAAAAAAAAATAAATAAAAATCACACAAAAACACAAACAAAAAAAATCTAGTGGTTTAAAAAAAATAAATAATACAGTCACAGTTTTGTCAAACTTTTTGCATGTCTGGTTCTACTGCATATTCTATCATCCTCTTGTCCTTATATCAATTGGTACCGGGCTGCACAGAAAGAATACATAACTTACATTATTTCTGTTTTATTTATGGTCTGATTCTGAACAATGTTTCAATTAAAAAAAAAATACCGGATTCTATCCGCCACATCTGTCTATGATTCACTGTTGATGCATGTCATGATGCCTCGGTCACATGTCTTACCAACAGCCCCTACCTTCTTAAAGGGGCTGCTCCGGCCGCTAACACATAATACATTACCGCTAAATTCAAACCCCCAAGCTAGCAAAATAAACAAAAATCAAAACAGTGGATTCACGTTAATTATTATATTTAGTAATTTAGTTTTTATGGTGGTGGTATCATTTTATTTTGTTGTATTTATCCGCCACACCTTAAAGGCCAGTCTGTGAAAATATTGTCTGACATTAAACCGGTCCGTGTCGCAAAAAAGGTTGGGGACCGCTGCTTTTTATATATATATATATATATATATATATATATATATATATATATATATATATATATATATATGTATAATGTGTGTGTGTGTGTGTGTGTGTGTGTGTGTGTGTGTGTGTATGTTTGTATGGAGTGAGGGTGCTCTCACAGTGTGTCTGTATTAAAAGTAATCTCTCGCTCCTTCAAAAAGTATGATGTGCAGGAGAATGGAATATTGAACTGCATTCGGACTTTGATATTTAAAAACATTTGAAAAGCGAGTACTTTTAAGCAAGTGGAAAATTAAAAAAGAAGAACTTTTACTGGAATTCTATTTACTCAAGTACAGAAATGATGTACTGGTGTTTTTAGAGCAGGTGAACAGTCCAGTGCTCCACTGAGATATAAAAGAGTCTCCTAGACACCAAAAAACACAATCTCTCTCTCTCTCCTTTTTTTTTTTTTTTTTTGTTATTGTGCGTAAGCGAGTGTTGAAAGGAAATCTTTGGCTTGTTTTGAATCACTGAAACTGCCTCTGGGTGCACACTATTTCCCGTTTGGTCCCTGAGCAGGAAATAACAGGACACTCGGTATATGGTCTACTTTTTGGTCATGACTTAGTTATCATTTTTGCCGTCACGTATGTGTTTGTGGGTGGGGTATTGAAGCGGTGTGTATTGCATGTGATCGATTGTGTCTAGCGACGTTTGGAGCTTTGTTTGCCTTCACTGAGACACAACACAGTATCTTGTGCTTTATAAATAATTTCCACTGACAGTTAAAAAGGCTTTAAACCTATTGGTTAGTTTCCCTGTCATCACTCGACACATAAACACACAGTCCTGGATGGTGCGGCCATTAAACCGAAATATAATGTAGTGCTGCCTTACAAAAATAAATAAAAAACAGTGTGTGTGTGTGTGCGCGCACGCGCCTGTCCTCGGGGAAGCGGTTCAGTTAAAAAGCAGACAGCTTACAGACCAAACTACAACCATGAACACATTTTCCAAATAGCTTCTTGCGTCTTTCCCGGAAGTACGTGCCACATTCCACATTACAACCGGGATCCGGGAGGGGAAAAGTGCGGTTCAAAAAGTCAAAGCCAGAACACAAGCAAGATGACACAAACATTTACAATCTGCCCCGTGCAGAGAGGTCAAATTCCTTCATTATGGGATGTCGGGCCCTAAAAAGGAATACTGTGTTTCATCTCAAAACAAAGTATAAGGAGATTAAAACGGAACTAAATCAACGGACAAAGAATGTCTTGTTGCGCTCTTCTGTGGTTGAAAAAGATTAACGGCGTTCGCAGAAAATCGGGGTTTGTTTTCTTAACGGGAAAATAAACCATTATGAAGGACGAGAGTATCGGTGCATGTCAGTGGCCGTTCCCAAAATGTTTTCCTTCGCTTTGACTTTACGAGATAGGAAAATGTTTTCTTTCAGGCTTAAAAGAAAGAGGATGCATTAATCCACTTTACGTGAAGACGGAACACAAACACTGCGATGTGTGCTGAAGCCGGAAAAAAAAGAAAGAAATGCCAACAAATCAGCAAGGACACGGACACAGAAGCGTACCCTGTTCTCAAACACTTGTGCGTGCATTAACGAAGGAGGACCCTATGATCAAGGAGAATAAACACGCTTTAAAGCTCTTAGAAATGCTTTTGTAATGCCTCGTTTACCTACACGCACATCCTCAGGCTGAGCTAACGAGTACAGGGCAGGTTTCAGGTTCAAAGCGGGACGCACGGCGTAGGGCGTCCATAAATACAACACGCATTCCTGTCAGTCTTGCCGGTTACGATGCACAGTAAACCTTTCACACGTGGCAGCGTGGCTTGTGTTTTTTTTACTACACTTTTGCTTATAATTTCCCCTCAAGGGTCAAAATCTATCTGTAATATTTATCTAACAAATAAACTGCTAGCAAAAATGCATTAAACAAAAAAAAAAAAAAGAGAAACATTTTTAAAGTATAAAAGAAAAACATTTAAAAGAAAAAAGATTGAAAGAAAAATTAACAGAGAAAAGTGTAATGAATTTTCTAATAATTAAAATGATAAATTCTGGTTTGATTTAAAAAAAAAATCTATACAGTATTTTAGCATTTTCAGCAATGGCACAAGAACGTTTTATGTTCGATGTGTGAAAAATGTTTCAAGCTACACTAAGGTGAGTTCTCATAGCAAAAAAATTTACAACCAGTTGGAAACTCTGGAGTAGCGTTTGGCAGCCGAAATTAACTGCACAGAAGAATTTATACGGCAGAAGCTCAGAGAAAACTAACACTAATAATAAACACATACAGTGAGGAAAATAAGTATTTGAACACCCTGCTATTTTGCAAGTTCTTAAGAATCCAACTACTAACATGGCCAAGACCAAAGAGCTGTCCAAAGACACTAGAGACAAAATTGTACACCTCCACAAGGCTGGAAAGGGCTATGGGGAAATTGCCAAGCAGCTTGGTGAAAAAAGGTCCACTGTTGGAGCAATCATTAGAAAATGGAAGAAGCTAAACATGACTGTCCATCTCCCTCGGACTGGGGCTCCATGCAAGATCTCACCTCGTGGGGTCTCAATAAACCTAAGGAAGGTGAGAAATCAGCCCAGAACTACATGGGAGGAGCTGGTCAATGACCTGAAAAGAGCTGGGACCAACATTTCCAAGGTTACTGTTGGTAATACACTAAGACGTCATGGTTTGAAATCATGCATGGCACGGAAGGTTCCCCTGCTTAAACCAGCACATGTCCAGGCACGTCTTAAGTTTGCCAATGACCGTTTGGATGATCCAGAGGAGTCATGGGAGAAAGTCATGTGGTCAGATGAGACCAAAATAGAACTTTTGCCACTAAACGTGTTTGGAGGAAGAAGAATGATGAGTACCATCCCAAGAACACCATCCCTACTGTGAAGCATGGGGGTGGTGGCATCATGCTTTGGAGGTGTTTTTCTGCACATGGGACAGGGCGACTGCACTGTATTAAGGAGAGGATGACCGGGGCCATGTATTGCGAGATTTTGGGGAACAACCTCCTTCCCTCAGTTAGAGCATTGAAGATGGGTCGAGGCTGGGTCTTCCAACATGACAATGACCTGAAGCACACAGCCAGGATAACCAAGGAGTGGCTCTGTAAGAAGCATATCAAGGTTCTGGCGTGGCCTAGCCAGTCTCCAGACCTAAACCCAATAAAGAATCTTTGGAGGGAGCTCAAACTCTGTGTTTCTCAGCGACAGGCCAGAAACCTGACTGATCTAGAGAAGATCTGTGTGGAGGAGTGGGCCAAAATTCCCTGGAAATGTTTGACCTCTGTAATTGCAAACAAAGGCTACTGTACCAAATATTAACATTGACTTTCTCAGGTGTTCAAATACTTATTTGCAGCTGTATCATACAAATAAATAGTTAAAAAATCATACATTGTGATTTCTGGATAATTTTTTTTTGATTATGTCTCTCACAGTGGACATGCACCTACGATGACAATTTCAGACCCCTCCATGATTTCTAAGTGGGAGAACTTGCAAAATAGCAGGGTGTTCAAATACTTATTTTCCTTACTGTATATTAAAGCTTTTCTGTGGCAAATTGCTTTTTTAAATACATTTTTTACTGTTCCATAATTATCCCACTCTTTAATTCTTATCAAGATGATACAACAAGATATATTGTATTTAAATTTTTTATTTTTTTTCCCCCCAAAGGTAGAGAAAGTAAGTACAGTGTTCCCTGGTGGTCTAGTGGTTAGGATGCGGCGCTCTCACTGCTGCGGCTCGGGTTCGATCCCCGGTCAGGGAACCAACCCCAGCCACTCTTAGTGCCGGTCCCAAGCCCGGATAAATGGGGAGGGTTGCGTTAGGAAGGGCATCCAGCGTAAAAACATGTGCCAAATCAAACTGAGGAGGATCCGCTGTGGCGACCCCTAACGGGAGAAGCCGAAAGAAAGTTTTAGAGAAAGTAAGTACAATTAGATAGAAAGAAGAAAGAAACTGAAGAGCGTTTCCTGCTGTTAGAATGTTGGTTAGAATAGGAATCTACCTATAAAGAGTTCAAATGCATGGCGTGTCATTCAGTAATTAATAAAAAATTGCATATATTATATTGTATATTTAAATGATTAATTATAGCTTATATGGATTTTCTATACAACGTTGTCCTAATCCTATTATAACAAAACATATCCGTGTATGTTTGCGTGCCCCATGTGCATAAAACCTTTAGATGTCCCTTAAAAATTAAAATGAAAGTGCAATAAAAGCAAACTGTCCTCTAATAAAAAGCATTAATCTTGCACCAACACCTGAGACCAGGACAACGTTGTTTTACACGATGCCAAATAACCTCTTATATCGACTTTAATAGTTGTCTGCCCTTTATAATCAAACTGCACATCTGATGATTGATGAAAGTTCAGGAACCGAGCGTCTACGTGTCTCTCCGTCATCCCTGCAGACATGTTTAGGTGAACACAGCTCTCGAAAGGGAGCACGGGTTCAAACCGGCACGCAAACAACAGCGCTGATTCACTTCCTTCAAGATTAAAAACACCTTTGTAGGCAAGTGTTGCAAATATGTTCGTGGGGGTCTTGGTGGGCTTTTTTTTTTTTTTTTTCGCTTAAATTTCGGAACATTCCTCATCTGTAGTTATTTAGAGTGCTGGGTGGCAGCTGTGGCCGCAAGATGCTTCTCGTGCTAAGATCCATTCGTTTCATTGAATCTATTCCCGGGCGAAATCTTCAGAGTGCGACCAAAGTCTGCAAACAATATAGGGTACCATACTTTAAAATAATCAATAAATAAAAGAAATCATTTGCATGGAACGTTTTAACACTTACAGAGTATCTATTAAAAACAAAACAACTACAAAGCGAGACTTCATGTAAATCTGCCACATAATCAAAGTGCTGGATCCTTTGGACCCCCGGCAAACAATTTCGCTTTGCAAACACTTGAGCTTGAAAGGTCAAGTCAAGTCAAGCAGCTTTTATTGTCATTTCAACCATATAGAGCTGACACAGTACACAGTGAAATGTTCCTCCAGAACCCTGGTGATACATAAAACAACATAGAGTGCCACCACACAACATAGAGCTAAATAACAGGGCACAGAGCAAAGGAACTAAAGTAAGAGTCCTCGCCACATAATGTGCATCGTGTGCAAACGGACAACACAAAACAGTGTGGGTCTGATACACAAAACACGAAATAGCACCTATCAGTAAACCTACTGTATAACCTGTTATACTGTACAATGTGCGAAAGGTAAATTAACACACAGATGTGATTAACAATGGTGGAATGTTTGCAGCCTCTTAAATCGTAAACATAAAACTGACCCCTAACTTCTTGTTCAAACAGAAATCTGGAGAGATTCCTGACACGCAAAAGGCATATAAAAATTAAGCAATTGCCAAATTGCTAGATCTGACTATGGCTTCGGAGTGTGGGATAAGGCTGAGAGGCACGACTGGAAGGATCAACAACATCTGGAGAATGTGGAGGGAGATGTTTGTCTGAACAACCGTTGCTTTAGGCTTATATTTACTGCAGGAGCGCTCCACATGTTGGTGTAGGTTGCTGTCATACATACACACACACACACACACACACACACTTTTCTACACTAAACTGGTGAGTAAGATTTTAAGAATCCAGAGCTATTGCTGATTCATGTTTCTCTCTGGCTTTGGGTTGATGCAGGCTGCAGGAATGCTGAATCAGGGATAAAATTAAAGTGGGTGTGGCCAGTTTTTACTTTGTTAGCAAAAAAAAAAAAAAAAAAAAGTTGCCCCAGAGAACGCTATCTCGTCATATAATTCGAATAAAATTGGTAGAAACTACACATGTATGTGCTTTGTGTCGAACAGCAAAGCAGATACTTTTATAGTGAAGTCATCCTGATAAACACCACATGGTTTCATTTCCTTTATTTAATCCAGTGTTTATGTTTCGCAAACAAGGACGTTCACAGCTGAAATCGAAAGGAAACTACAACGTTTCAAAGAAAGACGCTTCGCTGCCATGCTCGGAAGTCGGCCATTCGAGTTCGAAAAAGGCGAAAAGGAAACTGACTCTGCAAAACTGAGGAATAATCACAGCTCGTATTTTTAGTGTGGATGTTAAATGTGCCAGCCGTCCTGATATCACGCTCTCGAGTTCACTGCGTTGACCTTGAACCTCCTAAAGCAATTCAGAGCTTTGCACTCAAGAGGTTTATAAATACCTGGATATCAGGTGGTCTTTGCAATTACATTAAAAGTCAACGGGAAATAGAAAGCTAAGCGTCTGAGATGAAGTGCAGGAATAATGTGATTGTAGTGCAGTTATGTTCAAATAATCTCTGAACAGCTCTGTGAATGTTACACAGCACTGGCAGTGGAGACTCCTTCCATCAATCGTTAAAACCAATGTGATTACAAGACACTTTTTATTTTATTAGAACTTTTACTGAAAAGTCACTGTGAAATGATGCGTTACCACAGAAACTATTACAAATTTAAAAATTTCTCCAAGTTACATTTTGTACTTAATTTTGTAAAAACAAATTGGTTTTTGGTGGTAGCACTTTTTTATTTATTGGTGGTAGCATTTTTAACCGCTTTAGGACCCATGATTTAGACTTAGAATCCACAGAAAGCACAGAAGAGAATGCTATGGCACTGTTCGCAACCTAACATCAGACTCTTCGTCCATCTGTTTTAATGCGAGACTGAAGCGCTCACGAGAGTCGGTGTTCCGCAGCCGACGGGTACCAAGGTATTACTGTATTATAAACTAATATATATAGGATTTAAACAACACTACTATAAATTATATTAACATATGATACAAATGATGTATCAGAAACTCAATTTTAGCCCATAAACTAGTTTCCTTCATGTGTCCAGCAACACTGTTCAACAGAATCATATGGATTTCAAATTAAAATATTTGGCATTGAATTAAAGCAAATTTAGTGAGTTATTAATTTTTATTTTTTTTATTTATTTAGAATTTCCAATTCACATTTTACTCAAAAACAAATTATTTAACCCTGAACATTAATACTTTGCCATTTGATCCTTTTTTATCCAAATTACTAAATTCATGAATAATAATAAAAAAATAATCAATTGACCTTTATTTCATCAAATGTGTTTTTTTGTGCTTGAATTATTATGCAATTCTTTATGAGTGAAGAAACAAAATGTTTTGAGCCCATGAAATAAAAAACAGTTCATCTTTGGCTAACAATCTTGTTTGGACTTGTATGTGCTTTCCTAAAAAGGACGGAATTTTTTTTTTATAAATAAAAATGTGGCTGGATAATTAAATTTGGTATGCAATAGAAAAATATATAATAAAAACCCCCCTGATTCAGACTTGACCCAAATTTCTCAACATATTGGCCCCACAGTGGTTCCACCACCTGTTCAGCGATTTGCTCCACTTCTACCAGATGTGGCGTGCTTGACAGCACATAAATGTGTAGTGGGGAATGGCCCAGCTGATGCCTGTTCGTCCTGACATGCACAGTGAAACACGGGGGATTTTGAAAGTGTGAAATCATGATCTCACTTATTCTCCTAAATAGGATTTTGCAACAGAGATAGACGAATACTCAATGCTTAACCAAGAACATGTTCTAAAAATAGATTGACCGGAAAAAGATTAAAAAGAAAAAAAGCTACATCTGAAAAAGAAAAAAATATATAAATAAAATTAAAAACAGCCATTAAGGGAGTATGACAAATTAATTTAGGAATCTGTTGAGCCTCCAGAAAGCAGCCTGTGAACAATAAAGCCTCATGTCTGATACACGTACATGACTTCCTCAAGTTTGCGAAGAATGTCTGTCAAAGTTAAAACCAGGTCTGATTTCGGATAAAAGGGAATTAAATATGTATGGAAAAAAGGGGGAAAAAATAAAGTGTTATGCGAGTTAGAAGAAACGATGATATGTAATTTACTGCAAAAACATCAAAAAGAAGAAGTGGAAACATGGTGACCTGATGCATGGGCATGTCCTCGTATAACTCATTCATAAAGGCAAAGTTTCTCTCATATTTTGTTGCTTTATGACAAAAAATAAATAAATTCCCAGAACTGATTTTGAGTATCTGCTCAGGTGTTGCATAAAAGGAGACTTTCCAGTCAATTATGGAATTTTATTTAAAAAGTGCTGACAGGAAATTCTGCCGTGTTGCACCATGGTCCTGAAGAAATGGCGTTTCATATCATAGACAAGCTGCATAATCCTGCAATTACGCTAGCAAGCGATGAATCTGCACAAGACCGATTATTTTACATGCTTGGCATTTTGCGGATACCCTGATCGAAAGCGGCTTATCCTGTTTTTGTATGTGAACGTGCTGCGAGACACCATTTACCTTTATGCAAATCAATAAAACAATAAATCCAGAACTCACTCAAGTAATTCCTCGGATCAATCTTATGCCACATTATGTGCAACAATCTGATTTCTCACAACTTTATTTCCTATCTACCATTAGTTCCTATGTACTGCTTAATAAAAAATCGGTTTACTGTAGTTTTATCATGTCGTATGACACATTGAATTAACAAAAATATTGGGACAGACGACTTTTCCAGTCATATGTGGTTCTTCCCCCGAACTGTTATCACAATGTTGAAGGCACACACATTGTAAAAGATGTCTGTTGATGTGAGAGCATTAAATTGTCCCTACACTTGAACTAGAAAACCCAAACCAATGCCCCTGTGCACAAAGCAAACTCCTTGAAAATATGGTTTACATGAACTGGACCCTAAGCTTTCCGATGGTATGAGATAGAGCTCTGAGAACAACCTTATTAAACATACCTGATGTAAATGTAATCAGTGGTGAACAGTAACAAAGTGAATGAGAATCGTTACTGTACTTAAGCGGCTTTTTCACGTATTTGTACTTTACTGAAGTATTTGCATTTGGGGAGACTTTTACTTTAACTTACATTTTACTTTGACTTTAATTACATTTCAAAGTCAAATATCTCACTTTTTACTCTACTACATTTTGCAAAATCAGTTGTTGAGTGGCTGAAAACTTAACTGGTCAAATCACAGAGCAACCCACCAATCAGGGTAGAGCGTTTGCTCCGTTTTTTTTTTTTACTTGTGTTGATTGCTGCTTGTTGGTATCTACTGTACCAAGCATAAACATACAGTTCAGCATCAGTTCAGTGTGAGAGTAAAAAATGATGGAAGAGACTCCTGACTGAACGACAGAGGTTTTATTTGACAGCTATTTTAAGCAGTTGTAAGTAGGGTTTTTTTTGTAGTTAAAAAGAAGGTTTTACTTTTAATAAATTTCAATCAGCATTTGACACATTAATATCATTAAATTAAAAGATTGTTTCGCTAAAAGTAACAGTCTTTTCACTTTCAAACTGAGAGACATCAATAAATAAACACAAGCTCAGCAACAACAGTTGTACCCTCAGTGCATGTTTTGTTGGAATTCTTCTCGTGGCTTTTGCTACACAAAATAGATCATCAGATCCATTCAAATTAAATTCATCTGTAACAACGAAAGTACGGTCACCAGATGTTGCAGTCTAATTGTGGATTCACTTATGCAAAATTGAAACGTGTTTTTTTGTTTTGTTTTTATTTCGCACATACAGCGACTCATACAGCAACAAAGTGACCAGAGACCCGACGTTTTTAAATGGAGTTGGCCAATTTGTTGGAAAATACGGTGGTGTGAAAAAGTGTTTGCCCCATCCTGATTTCTTTTTTTTTTTTTGCATGTTTGTCACACTTTAATGTTTCAGATCATCAAACTAATTTCAATATTACTTGAATATTACATTACTACATGGCCCTGTTTGAAAAAGTGTTTGCCCCCCTGTTAAAACTGTGGTTTATCACACCTGAGTTCAATTTCTCTAGCCACACCCAGGCCTGATTACTGCCACACCTGTTCACAATCAAGAAATCTCTTAAATAGGACCTGCCTGACAAAATGAAGTAGACCAAAATATCGACATAATGTAATAAATAAAAATAATAAAATCCAAAGAAATTCAGAAACAAATGAGAAATAAAGTAATTGAGATCTATCAGTCCGAAAAAGGCTATTTATATAAAGCCATTTCTGAAGCTTTGGGACTCCAGCGAACCACAGTAAGAGTCATTATTCACAAATGGCAAAAACATGGAACAGTGGAGAACCTTCCCAAGAGTGGCCGGCCAACCACAATTACCCAAAAAGAGCACAGCGACGACTCATCCAAGAGGTAACAAAAGACCCCACAACATCATCCAAAGAACTGCAGGCCTCACTTGCCTTAGTTAAGGTCAGTGTTTATGACTCCACCATAAGAAAGAGAAGGCAAAAAATGGTCTGCATGGCAGAGTTCCAAGACAAAAACCGCTGCTGAGCAAAAAACAAAGGCTCATCTCAGTTTTGCCAGAAATCTTCTTGATGATCGCCAAGACTTTTGGGAAAATACTCTGTGGACTGACGAGACCAAAGTTTAACTTTTTGGAAGGTGTGTGTTCCATTTCGTCTGGCCTAAATATAACAGTGCGTTTTAGAAAAGCAACAACATACCAACAGTAAAATATGGTGGTGGTGGTAATGTGATGGTCTGGGGCTGTTTTGCTGCTTCAGGACCTGGAAGACTTGCTATGATAAATGGAACTATGAATTCAGCTGTTTACCAAAAAATCCTGAAGGAGAATGTCCGGCCATCTGTTCGTAAACTCATGCTGAAGCAAACTTGGGTTCTGCAGCAGGACAATGATCCAAAACACACCAGCAAGTCCACCTCTGAATGGCTGAAGAAAAACCAAATGAAAACTTTGGAGTGACCCAATCAAAGTCCAGACATGAATCCTATTGAGATGCTGTGTCTTGACCTTAAAAAGGCGGTTCATGCTCGAAAACCCCCCAATGTGGCTAAATTACAACATTTCTGCATAGATGAGTGGACCAAAATTCCTCCACAGTGCAGTAACAGACTCATTGCAAGTTATCGCAAACGCTTAATTGCAGCTGTTGCCGCCAAGGGTGTCCCAACCAGTTATTAGGTTTGGGGGGCAAACACTTTTTCACACAGGGACATGTAGTTTTGGATTTTGTTTTCCCTCAATAATAAAAATCTTCATTTAGAAACTGCATGTTGTGTTCACTTGTGTTATCTTTTACTAATATTTAAATTAGTTTGATGATCTGAAACATTAAAGTGTGACAAACATGCAAAAAAAATAAAGAAATCAGGACGGGGGCAAACACTTTTTCACACCACTGCAGATGTCCAGCTACATAAAGTTGAGCGAAGATGCTAGATGCATAACTGTATGCAAATATAGAGCAACTTAATGCAGAAACTTTATCACTTTACCTGAACTGAAGATGTTGGAGCACACAAAGTAATTAGCTGTGAAATGATGAAAGCTAGTAAAAGTTACTATGACAACCAGTAATAGGAATACCTACAGGCGACTTCGTAGCATCTAAAGACTTGCGACTTGTGAAACAGCGTTATTCTTGAGGCAGATATGTTTTTTTTTTCTTCCCCGCTCTAAACGTGTTTTGAATACTACATGCTCTAGTTGTAGTTTTGCTGCTGTTTTTTGTCCTTTTTTTATTTTTATTTATTTTATTTTTTTTATTCAATTATGCTGCCCAGGTCTTTCTGGCGCAGCCTGTTTGTTGTCTGGTTTTGTTCAACTTGGAACTTTTTTTTCCCAGTTTTGCTGATCAGACAAAAACTCGGCTTCTGCATACAAATCGTTGATAGTAGATCATTTCTTACTTACTTCCCTCTTTTTTTTTTATTTTCTTCTTTTTTTTTTTTTTTTTTTTTAAACAATTTTACTTTTAACCTGCTGGTAACATTATTTTTAGTACATGCATGAAGTCTGTTATTTCTTATGTTTACCCCTATCCAAGTAACCGCATGGCAAGATTCAGCACATTATCTGTAGATTAACTGTAACCAGAATGAACTAATTATGTCCAGCACACCTGTAATTTCTTTATATTTCTAAATTGCACCCATTATATATTAAAAATTATTCCTTTTCTATAAATGCAACCATGATTTGAGATTACTTTGACACGTTTATTATTGTAAAACAGCACATCTCCCTATCCATAGGTTATGCAACATCTGCTGCACAAGTTCATTCCTGTTCCCCCATCACTTTCGTTATAGAAGCTATAAACGGTCATTCTTCTTAGTCTTCTCTTTTTCCAAGCTCTTCAGGTTAATCTAAAGGGGGAGGGGGCACCTACCAAGAAAGGCCAAGTTCAAAGTTCTACAGCTTACCTTTTAATGGAAACACTGAAAGGAAGAATTTGAATTTGCCCAAACTAATAATAAAGCTTGGATGCATTCATCAACAAATTCATGACAGGATCATTTGATAGATAATTATATATTTATGAAATTATTATTAATTAATTCAATTAATGAAATAATTTCTTGACTTAATGATATGTAATTTGTGCCAACTTGGACAGGGTCAGAACAAACTCCTACACAGAGAAGCTCTTTGGCAGACAAATAAAGGAAGTGGAGACATGGCTGTCTGTCTTTTCTGGTCCAAAGGCATTTCCCGTTCACCTCCAGCATGCCTCAGTAAACAGATAAACAAACCCAAAGAGAGAGAGAGAGAGAGAGAGGCCTCCAGTGACAAACTGTGTGATCTTATAATCCCTGAGGGACCAGGCTCGTTTACTGCAAATGCTGTTCTCGAGATTTACAGCTTGTTCATCTCACGCTCAGATAAGCAAATATTTGGTGCTGGAGTGGGATGATTTGTGCTTTTGGGATAATTGGTGTTCAGTATAGAGTTCAGATCCCGGACCTCCGACCTGACCTACAGACCGCAAACGAGGAGGCGGGGGGGTTAAAGGATCTCCCTGTTGCTGCCCTTAGAAGACACAGACCCCCTGCAGAGGCAAGACGATAGCATGCACAAACATCCTTGGGACGCACGCATGAAATCATTCCATCAAATAGAGGAAATCAAGGGGGGGGGGGGGGGGTCGGTAGAAATTCTTCTATTTTGAAGACAGAAGAAATATACAGATGGTAACAGAAATCAAGTCCCTGCTGTGCTCATGGGAAAAAGTTTTTCTTTTCAGGACATTTATTAAATCAATCAATCTCTCAATTTATCTATCTATCTCTCAACCTATCTCTCAATTTATCTATCTATCTCTCAACCTATCTCTCAATTTATCTATCTATCTCTCAACCTATCTCTCAATTTATCTATCTATCTCTCAACCTATCTCTCAATTTATCTATCTATCTCTCAACCTATCTCTCAATTTATCTATCTATCTCTCAACCTATCTCTCAATTTATCTATCTATCTCTCAACCTATCTCTCAATTTATCTATCTATCTCTCAACCTATCTCTCAATTTATCTATCTATCTCTCAACCTATCTCTCAATTTATCTATCTATCTCTCAACCTATCTCTCAATTTATCTATCTATCTCTCAACCTATCTCTCAATTTATCTATCTATCTCTCAACCTATCTCTCAATTTATCTATCTATCTCTCAACCTATCTCTCAATTTATCTATCTATCTCTCAACCTATCTCTCAATTTATCTATCTATCTCTCAACCTATCTCTCAATTTATCTATCTATCTCTCAACCTATCTCTCAATTTATCTATCTATCTCTCAACCTATCTCTCAATTTATCTAGCTATCTCTCAACCTATCTCTCCATCCATCTATCTCTCAACCTCTCTCTCCATCCATCTATCTCTCAACCTATCCATCCATCCATCCATCCATCCATCCATCTCTCTCTCTCTCTCTCTCTCTCTCTCTCTCTCATCCACATACAGCAAAAGTGAATGAACTGGCAGTTGTGGGGAGATACATGCTGGACTCACCATCTCCACACCCTGAGGGAATGCTGTGCCTTCCCGGTCCTTTTTTGGAAAGCGCTGGATGATTTTGCCGCATCCTTCTCCTGAACCTGGGGACACAATTAAAGAAAAACACTGAAACACGTAAGCAATAACAATAAATGTTACCTTTAACTGAGAGGACTGTTACTGCCGGGAAATATCCTGCTTGCTTGGTATTAACAAAAGCAGCTGAGGACTATAAATTAGTAAGTAATAAAATTAACTTTGTTGGACTTTTGCATTGACAAGTCTAATAATTCAGACCAATTACTCAAAAAGTAAATAATAAAAACAAAAATACTTTATATTGCCAAAGGTTAGTGGGCACCTGAACATTACAACCTTATGTGCTCCTTCACCACAAAATAAGAAGTACACAATTAAATAGGATGTTTTGTAATATTATATTTTCTCTAAGAACCAAGATGCACATACACTGTTAATTGTTGGGGAAGAACTTGAGTGTCCTGCATAAAAGCCTGCTATCAACCCCACCAAACCTCCTCACCCAACATTAGATCTTGATTTCATTAATGGCGAACGAATACAAATTTCTACAGACAGAAGTGTAGAGCATATTACACCAGCAAAGTGAAGAATGAATCTGAAACTGATTGTTCATCAGGAGTCCTTTGTCCAAATAATGTAGTTAAAGCAGTAGGAAAAAGGAACTATTTCTGACATTTGACTTTGTTTGGGTCGATTCCAAAATCTGCTCAGTCCATTCAAAGGTTCAACCCTTCGTTCATGGAGATGGACAGAGGGACAGGAGTTTTCCGATGCCATTGGTAAATGTGTAAAAAAAATAAAGGTTGTGTATTTCTAACACTGTCAGAACAGAACAACCTGAACCACATGAAGCAATGTTCATGTTCATTACAGAAACTGACACACAGACACAATTCCAGTTGG
Source organism: Silurus aristotelis (assembly GCF_946808225.1). Taxonomy (NCBI): domain Eukaryota; kingdom Metazoa; phylum Chordata; class Actinopteri; order Siluriformes; family Siluridae; genus Silurus; species Silurus aristotelis. The sequence continues at coordinate 14,190,686 of NC_139586.1, forward strand.
AAATTTGCAGTATTGTTTATCTTTTGACTTTGAATAAAAATAAATATCAAATAGGTCGTTTCGACCTGCGATTCGAAAACTGATAGATGGAATTTTCTCCTTTGCGTAAGGAATTGTAATAAATCTTTATGTGAATGCAGAGGGAGGCTGGATTATGGATTATCAGGAGATGACTCATGTGGAGGAAATAACACCGTGCCAGAATCAGTCAGTATAAATTACATTTTTGTACAAAATTAGATGATCAAAAATTTCTCCATTTACACAAATGTGCCATAACACAATGTGCCATCATACATCGTGTCCCAATAATACTTGAATGAAACATTCAAATAGCCATTTCGTCTGAAATCGCAACCATAGAAAAGTTCATATGAGGCTGAGCTGAATTTTCTAGTTGCCTCTTGTCCACTCCGAGTCGGACTGTTTCCTTGCTCACAAGTTTACGTCTAAAGATTCAGGCTACAGACATCGACAATCACCACATTGCTCTACAAAATTATAACCCTATGAACACGCTTCGCTTTCTTAAAACTTTTTAAAGTCCAAAATAACCCGAAGAACTTAAATCCTTTGACTAAAATTAGAAGAGCAGACAGGGCCACGAGAGAGCACCCAAATAAGACCACAAAGCAAATTTGTAGCCTTTAATTCTTTAAAGAAAAAGAAAAAAGCAGAGGTGGCTAAAAACATTCAAAAAGTACTGATCCACTACTAAGGCACAAAGAGAAAAAACAACAAAACATGTTGTTATGGAGTGTTACAGAGACACATGTTACATGTAGCAATAATTGATTGAAGCAAATTTGTTTCTTTTATTTGATTCTATTATTTAAGAAATAGAAAAGGTCGGAAATGTTGTAGAAATGGAAATGTTCACATTTAGAGACTGAATTATGCATAAAAGTAAATAAGCTAATTTAATCCTTCGTTTATATCTGAAGAGATTTGGTTGAATTTGTCGTTTACATCTATCGAACTTTTGTAGAGAAATGATCTAATTATTATTTTTGCTACTACATAGTTTATTCTATTTACAGCATTAGAGATTTCATTGTGGGATGAATTGGAACACTGACTGCACCCAAGGCCCCCCTCACCCTACCTCAGTACCTGTAGTTAACTAATACCATTGTGGGTGAAGGAGCACAAATCTCAACAACTACACTCCAAAATCTAGTGGAAAATCTTCCCAGAACAGTGGAGGTTATTATAACAGTAAATTAGATACTAAATGTAAAATTAGATGTTCAAAAAGCACATACAAATATTAAGCTCAGGTCTACACAAACCCTCGGCAACATAGTACATTAACTAAAATCCAGTTCTTGTTGATTTAAAAATTGTAATTTTTTTTTTCTGAAATTTCCTGACATCAAAAATGAATCATTTAAAACACAAGCTTGAAAAGTGAAGCAGTGAGTAGCAAAAGAAACCCAATTGTATTTTGCCCAAAGTAAATCTCAATCTTTGTATTCATGTCAACATCATCATAAACAATCCTGGAAAAAATGAGAAGATATAACCACAGTCCAACCAAAAAAAAAAATAGATTTATTTACTAGTATTGCCACTAAAAGAAAGAAAATGAACACTCGAATAAACAGCTCTCAGGCACTGCTTTATCTTCTGACCAATCAGGTCAGATTTGAAAAAATACAAACATGGAGGGTGAACTGTGAGCAAAAAATGTTTCAATGCCAAAATTCCAACTTTGGCAACACAGATAAAAACAACAGACCTTAAATATCAAGCTAGACACAAAAATGTGAACTGTTACACAAGAATATAACCATTTATTCGTCATTTTATGCTTTTACAGCTCTCTTAGTGTTTTACAATTATGAGTTTTGTAGGCCTGTCAGAAACATGCTCTGCACATTATGGATGATCGATGTATGCACGCAAGTATGAAGAGACTTTGTACTTTGGATTGTTGTGTAATACAGACTGAATAAACAAATTTACACTAATGTGTTTTAAGAAAAAGATAGATAACGATACAAATTCGTGGGTTTTTACATCATTACAAAAAAACAGAAGCTTTTTCTGTAACCGGAGTGTAAAGTCACCCTAATAGGATTTAGGAAAATCAGATTTGCTTGGTGTGTGAACAATGTGATTATCGTAGACAGTCAAAGGAAAGAAATCTTGGGGTCTGAATAGAAGAATTTAGGCCATAATGGTTTTATACACACACAAGTCTGATTCAGTCAGTTCTGAAGGCCTGGAGGTTTACTCTGTAGCGGTATACAATTCGGACAATCTGTCAGCAACTCCTCTGACATTTGACCTCTGAAGGACACTAAAGATGTGGAGCGATTCATTTCCAAGCCTTAGCTTTCGGCTAAAGTGCGAATGACGACAACACGACTGTTGCCTGTTTTAAACAAAACCATATGTTGGAAATTCAGATGAGGTTCACTTCTGCCTCAAGGTAGAATCTACATCTTAGAACTCCAGATGTAAAATATCACAACACATGGATGATCTTCTTTAACACGAAGATAACACCGAGGCAGTAGCTATAAAAATTCCAGGTTGGAATTGTCCAACAAGGGGCAGGTTTACGGGAATCCTGCTGCAATCACGACGAGAAGCTTATTCTATATTTTCGAGAAGCTGGTGAGGCTCTACTAGGGACTTAACACAAAACTGGGGGATGTCAGGAATCATTATCTGCTTTATAAAATTAGCCCTGCACATGTTTGCTTGGGAATGCAAGCAAGAGGTCAGAGAAGAATATGACGTATTCCCATTTTTTCTACTAAAAAAACAATAAAATTAAATACTTAATCCTTTGGCTCTCCCTGGCCTGTTTGTCACTATAAATCAGAGGCAAACATGTACTGAATTATAAATTTGATCTAATTTTACGTCATTTAAAAGTTATTGTACGACAGACAGGTGGGATGTGGAAGGTGGCTTAAGGGCATCTGATCCTAGATCCCTTCCTTATCTGTCCAGCATTTGGCCTTTAGAAAATATTCTCCCACATCAGATCCATTTTTCACTCGTTTGCTCTCCGTACAAATCAAGGAGTATTTACGGTGGCTGTTTAAATGTCAACACGCTTTATTAAAAATGATATACATGCAAAGGAGAATGTTTGTGATGGCGAAGGGCATTGGCAGTTAGCAACTCTGTGATGTCAGAAAGCTCAAATTCCAGGAAGCAATACGATAATCCATGATCTGGAACAATAATCGCTGTTAGGCTAACAAAGCGTGCAGTGATGTGAACTTACCAAAAAAAAAAAAAAAAAAAAAAAAAAAAAAAGAGATCCGATACGTCTGTGCCGGGTCAGCCATGCAATCAATTTCACCAGGACAAAGAGATAAGCGATTCGAATACAAATTATAGGTGCAGATGAAAGGCTCGAGCTTGTGACCGTGAGTGCAAAACAAACATCAGGGACTTTAGCGCACACCTGACACTTGAAGCGTATCTATCGTCACCGGGTAACTCCATGATGTCAGCCCTGAGCAAATTAAATTTCCCCAAGCTACTGAAAAGATCAAAAGCTCAGATTAACTCAACATATATCAAACTTACGAGCTGCACACGATCCCGTCATCAAATGGAAAGGTGTAATAACTTTCTTTAACCCTCCCCATTTATCCGGGCTTGGGACCGGCACTAAGAGTGGCTGGGGTTGGTTCCCTGACCGGGGATCGAACCCGGGCGGCAGCGGTGAGAGCGCTGCATCTTAACCACTAGACCACCAGGGAACCATATGAAATTGAATGGTGTAATAATACTTTGAAAAAGGTTTGCAAAACTCTGGAACCAAATAAAAAGTTTAATTACTTTAATAGGCAAATTAAAAAGGCATTAGCTATAAGTTATGATCTGCTACAATCCTCCACTTCTCCTTCAACAAGTTTTCTTAAGGAAAAATGGGAAAAAGAACTAGGAGTAGAAATTTCTGAGGAGATGCGGCAGACGAGTTTAAAGATATTAACGAACATTATCGATTCTTATTACTGCCCCATTCAGTTTAAAGTCACTCCCAGACTACATTGTTCAAAAAAGGAGCTACATAGAATTTTCCAAATGGTCTCTTCTCTTTGTGACAAATGGAATTCAGTAGATGCTGATTTGTCCCACCGTTGGATTTTTCTGCTCCAAAATACAGAGTTATTGAAATGGAAATTTTGATGTGCTTTCAGAGATTTTAAGGGTGCAATTAAAGCCGGATCCGGCACTTCTCATTCTGGGATTCTCTGAACGTACGCGTTCATTATCAGGAGCACGACACAAACTGCTTGAATACAGATTACGACAGCCAAGAAGTTATTACTGTCATTCTGGAAAAGAAGGGAGGCTCCTACATGTAAGCTATGACTTAGAGAGATGGTTTCTACTTTACATTTGGAACAAATTAGGTACTGTTTAAAGAGCAAATTTAAGCAGATTGACAAAATGTGACATTTTTTTCTATGTTACCTTCATGGAAACTCTTCAGGTTAATGCGTCATTTGTTACCGTGATGTTTTAATGTTTTTATTTGGCAAACTTCACAATGTAATGTATACAGGTCTTGCAAGCGATGTTTTGGTTTTTTTCCGTCTTTTGTTGTTTTTTTCCTTTCTTTTCTGGTTCTGATTGTATTCTTTGTATATGTGGTGGAGACGGAATATGTGAGATTGCCATTCGTCTTTTCGGTCTTTTTCGGAAATCGGTCTTTTTATTAAACATATTTGACAAAGACAAAAAAAAAAAAAAAAAAAAAAAAAAACACGAAAATTCCTTTATTTTTTATTTTTATTTTTTTAGCTTCCTACACTAAGAAACTGCAACCAAACATTCTGTTAAGCTTAACAGGCTGTTAAGCTTTATTCTTTAAAATATTAGCTAAGAACTCTAGCTAAATGCTAACAGTGCCATTGACTCACCTCATAAATGTGAATCCTAAATTGGAATGACTTCATTCTTTATCTCTTATTAATCCTACAAACATCCAATCACATTTTTGGAATTTAGAAATATCAAGTTTTTCTTTAGATTTCACAATGATATTTACTAGAAATGTGAGGAGTTACATGCTGCAACTTCGCTTCAAGCACAGCGAAAAAAGCTCACTAGAAAAGCTCGCTATGACACACACACAATAATTAATGTACTCCGATTTATTTTATATGTTTAGCAATTTTAGAAGCCAGACTTACAAATATGACCAAGTTTATTTGTGTGTTTTTTTAATTTTCTTTATTCCAAAGCGAATGTGTGGATCAGGACTCTGGAAAACCAACTTAGAACTTGGAAATTGAACTTGGTCATAAGTTATTACATACGACATTTAATCTTATTTCTTGTTATTGCGTTATAGGAAATATGACAAACTTTGAAAAGTATTTACAATTTAACAGTTATTAATTCTCAAATAAAAATGGTTCAAATTGAATAGTAAGTGAGATAATAAAACAAATATAAAGTAATTGAAATATTGAAATGTTAATGCTAGAAAGTACACTTTAAGTATAGAAACTAGAGAAAATAGCTGGGAGATTTGAAGATGGACAAACTCATACCATATCTTTTTTTTTTTATAGTTTATCAAGAATAGTACTAAATCATGAGATCAGTCAGGATCTTGACAGTATCTTGACTATCAGTACCACCTTTCTGTGTACTGTCAATCAAATGAGAGACTCTTAAGTCTTATGTATGTGGAAGAGGGCAGATGGCCTTTTCTTTGAATTGGGTCACTCATCACACAAAAACAATCTATTGGCTTCTCTTTTTCCTCAGAAAGTGCATGTTAACCTCAACATAGCTACAAAACTGCAATGATATTCTCAAACAAAATCTCAAGTAGCATACAATCTTAGTTCCCATTAATGAATTAAGTCTTGATGTTAAACTTGACAAAGGCATTGTCTGCAGATCACAGTCCAGATTTAACTTGTGTTTTTCGATATCCAAAAAGGTGGCAGAATTTATATTTGCTCCATCTCGCTGTGCGTGTCAGGAGTTCCTTAATCTTTTCCCAATCTGCCCACATCATTTCCTCCCTACTCTTTATCTTAGACACGTTCTGAAAATTAATTATCTGTACAACCTGTACATGTAAGACACATATACAGTAAGATGAGAGCAGGGCAGCTTGGCTTACATAACAATGATCTTATGACTGTAATGGTAGCGCTTTATGCTATAATGTCTGATCATGTCCTGAACCTGTATCTCAAACGAGGGGGGAATTTATTATTTTCACCTCGAAAGGTCGTGCTTTATTATTCTCCTTATCGACAGCATTACAGTGAGATACAAATTTGAACTAGAAAGATGTCCTTCCAGATTTTCTGCATGCTTGTGCACAATTGTTCATATGCCTGTGCATTTTATGTAAATCTCAAAGATTCAAAAATGACCACCAAATAAACCCTCTTTGTCCATCTGATTTCCAAATCAAACTGTTATGTATATGATTTCAAGCTTGACCATGTTAACACACTGACTATACAAGTTTCTTCAGTCATTATCATGATGCAAAACCAAAAAGAATCTAAAAAAAACACATAATACATGTATTGAAACAGAAATGTCCGGTCAGGATTAGGAGGTTTCGAACAGTATTAGAAAAACCATGGAAAAAAAACACTATCATAAGTGTTTAATTGAAGACAAAATGTGATGCTAAACTGCCTGCACTATAAACTACTCCACTAAAGATGTGCATCTCTGCATAACTGAGGCCAAAGCGAGTCGCATCTTGATGCATAATCAATGATACGATACATTAAAAGTTAGATATGAAACAGCGACCAATGCGTTACAATTCAACCCTGCGAACCGATTTCGATTTGGTTCAACACAGCGATTCAATGCAATGGGAACAAAATATGCTGATATGCAATTCGATATGGTGCAGACAGTTTGCTTTCATTTCTTTGGTTCAGACAGACAGCAAATCATAAATTTACTTAAGTGCTGAGGTGGTGCTGAGAGAACCCACTTGAGAAATCGTTTAGTGGCGAGAAATCAATCTGTATATAAAATATGGGTCACAAATTATTGGTCACTTTATGAATAAAAAAATTATACTGCAGCTACTAATAATGATATATATGGAACGCTCGTGGTGTTACACGCTAGCTTCACTGTTCTTACCCCGCGTGCTTTTGTGGGTTCTTGGGTTTGATCTGCCGATCAACAGATCACCACTGCAGTTAGGACACTGACACAGACCTCAGAGATCACAGCACTCGGTTTATAGAACATTGGCATGTAAAACTCATACATTAGCCACAGCAGATTAAACACTGCATCACATCTCTCTCTGTACACTCCCACAACTCCCACATACTGTTCTTTTACGCAATTCCCATACTGGTTTAGTCCCTCATGACTACAACATTTTTGGCCACATAAGTTAATTCTCCCTCTATGTAGAAAAGAAGCATCAGACTTACTGACTGAGAGTCATAACGCTTCATCACCAATTCATACTTAATCAAATGAAGCTTACTCCAATATATTCCAAACCTTTATAAAGCGAATCAAATCACTTTTATTTTGCCTTTATATTTTGATCAATTGAGATTTGTTGATTAATTTTCTAGGAGAATGTTTGTTTAATAGATATGTACATGACCGTAAAAGTTTGCATGAAATGTGCCTTACCACAATTTGTCTCTGTTCAGGAATAAAATTCTACACAATCTCCACAGCTCAGGATGGAGCTTCTGGCATCATGAAGCAGCGAAGTAGCCTGTCATTTTTTACTGGATCGGATTATTAGAACAGGAATTGACCGTGCTCACTCTACATAAATCACAATAGACTTTGAAAACGGTGGTGTTGGTATTACACAGGAACGTAGACGCTCTCCACACCTGGTGCTGCATTGCTGAGGGATGTGACTGCCAGCCACATTACTTCTGGTATCTACTGATGACATGCTGTGCATATTTATTTTATTGTGCGAGTGCTGCCCAGAAAAATAAACTAATAAATAACAGCAAACAGTAGAACCTAGTGCATACAAATTGCCTGCAAAAAAAGTGACATATGGAAATATGTAATCAAGTTCAGACTAAATCCTTTCCATAATATAAAACCAACAATTATGAGTCCTGCCCCAAACAAACTTCAAATCGGTCATAATTAAAAAAAAAAATATTAACCTCGTTAATGCATTCCATAGACATTGCAGTAAATCAGAGCCGAGTTTGCATGGCAATGTGTTGACATATATCATTTCCGTAATCTATAACTAAATATCGAACTTCCCTGAGAGGACAAGACTAGAGAACGAACCCGAATCAAATTCTGCTAGATAAGTGCGCACAAAAGTTTATAATCAATTCCTAAAACAGACATCAGCATATAAAGGAGCATATAAAGTCCCCTGTTCTTAGAAAAAAAAATATCTAGATTCCGCAAAGATTTTGTTACGGTTCCAACACTGATGCTGCAGTGAAATACAACACTTTCAGGTATTTAATGCGACACAAGATATATTCTTTTAATTGTGCAAATTGTTCCAGGGACAAATTTTACACATACATTAAGGAGTCACTGAGCTTAAGACCAATACAGTGCACTTTTGACTACTCTCCTGACACAAGGATATAAAAGCGATAAGATAATTCAAATACAGTCACAATCATACCTAAAAAACACACTGATTGCAGGACACTTTAATCACAACTACGATAATTATGGCTAATTATTTATTGATCTTTGTATACGACAAGAAAGGTGTTCATATAGTTAATTTAATCCAATTAAATGTCAATTCTATAGCATTGTACCAAAGCAGATATACAGAAATAAATAATTACAAATATAAAGTTTAATTAAAGAGTCAAGATAAAACTCCCTGGCATATGAGGAAGAAACCTTGTGAGGAACCAGATTTAAAAAGGAACATCTGGGTAACAAAGAATGTCCATTCATTATAGTTCCATCCAGAGGTTATCAACTGTTCACTGACAGAGACACAAGTGTAAAACTGTACATGGCCCTAACCCACTGAAGCAAACTGTTCATTACAGTCCAAATCTCCAGTAAGTTTAACCCTCCATAGTAACCTCATGTATGTTTAGACTGTTTATGTGGAGGCATCATCAGCAACAAGTGGTTTTTTAAATGAGCCAATTTAAATGAACTCCATCCAGTAGTAGAGCATCAGGATGAATCCAATATATAATCTGTTCTCCTGTTATTTAAAGTCGATTTAAAATAAACTAAAGCCACATGAAGTCCAGCGTTAACCTTTGTGTTTTTAGTGCACATAAATAGTAGCACAATCACAATTCCAGTTTGTAAATATTCTTTGACACACATGCAGCAATTAAAATGCATTTGATTACATTGAAAATCACAGACAAGTGTGTCCAGAAAAGAGTATTCATGAGTCGCATAATTATGCACTATTGTATGCCACGTATTAATAGTGCTAGTAATGTGCTCACAATGAAGAGTCCAACAAAATGACGCAACTATCAGGACGATGCATTTATTCAAATATAGTAGTTTGTTTAAATATAGTAAATTTGTTTACATAGTGAATAAGGGACAGGTTTAGCAAGTGCTGGCATTGGATTAGTAAAAGTTGATTTTGGATCGTGCAAGCAAGTTTCACCTGTGGAGACGATTACACCTCCATCTGATGGTGACCGAGGTCATTTTGGGCATAACAGGCAACATTGACGAACACCAGCGTCACATTACGTGCATTTCACGTCATCTGCCATCAAATGGGAGACTGAATATTCAGTTAGCAAAGAAAATTTACAAATAAACTTTCTTTTTTCATTTGTGACTATACTAACCTTCTAAAATCCATTCTACTACATAGTGTACAGTGGATGGGCATAGTGTAGACAGTTATTAATTTATTATAATATATTATTTTTTTATTATTTCTGGGAAAAAAGAGAAAAAACTGAACTGGAATAAATTTCATACAAAATGAAAGACATTGCCGTGCTGCATTCTCCTAATTTTTTTAATATTCAGACCTTCTGCAGCTCTACAGTTTTGTCCTGTGGCTCAGTTTGTGACTTGTGGCTCATGTAAGCATCTTAATACATAATACATGCAACTCAAAACATGGAGTGTTCAATTCAATTCAGTTCAAATCTGGAGTTGATTTGAGTGGATTCAGAACTAATTTCCTTTCTTAAGGAGTATTTTTGTCACACCAATTCCATGAATGCTTATTACGTAATTACTGAGCTTAATGTGTTCATTCTCATTTGTACTTCCATTCCTGGTTATAGGAATGCCAGCGGAGATAGCTGCTTGTCATCAACATCATTTAGAGGTCGTAACATGAGATGCAAACGAGCAGAAAGTCCATCTTTCTTTTCTAATGGTTCTGGCGGCAATGCTGTATGAGTTTCAGGGATGCTGGGAACATTTTGTTCCCTATACACAAGACAGTCGTTTATCATGTGTGCGAGAGGGAGGAGACACACTGCTTCACTTCACAATAGAGTCAGTGCCACAAAAGACACTCCGGACTTGGCTGTTAACTCAAATCACTGGATCAATTCCAGTTTGTGCAGATTCCCGCAGTTCAGCAGGAAAGCAATCGAGCTGAGAGGACCGAGCTCTACGCATCGCTGAGACACTTTACTTCACCGCTGTTTATAACCAAGCCGCTTTACATGAGCTAACCCGCTGTTCCAGAATCTCACATGGAATTTTCCATGGATTGAAATGATCCATGGGCCATTAGCAGGAATGAGTCTGGAATAACAGGCAGGCCGTAAATAAATTGTGACACGGTTTATGTAACGTACACTGCTGGTTCTCGATCCCTGGTCCTGGAGCATCCTTGCCTTGGATAATTTGTTATATTATTTCGTTACACCCACCTGATCCCTCTCGAGTGTGTTAAAGATGGAAAAACACTAAACTTTGCAAGGGCAGGGCAGGAGGACTCTGGAAACCACTTGCTTAAACAAGGAGAGAAAAATAGCTGATTTTAATAACGCTCGACAGCTTTTTGGCTCATTTCTAACATGATATAACGTTTGGCAAGTGCATGTACACCAGTGAAATATCCAAAGAGTAAAATCCCAACAAATTTTTTTTTTTCTTCCAGAACCGAAACGACCAGCCAAGGCATGTTCAGTGTCAAGAGTTTGCAGAGTAATGCAAGTGTACAGCCTCCACTTCAGCATCCGCATGTTCACATCATGATCCACTCAATCCCACAGACATCAAGTCACGCCTCCGAGTTGAGGTGGAATTAGAACACACTACAACCATTATAAGTTTACACACCTTAGCTGAAATGGCAGCTTTAAAATACTTTAATAAAACCTTTTTCCACCCTTAGTGTGAAATTATATATTACGCAATTATATTTAAAGAAATTCTTAAATTATTACTGTTATTACTATTTATTATAGCATGTGCAAATTAAATAAAAAAAGATTTAAACTTTTTAAGGAAAAACAATAACAATTCTAATAAATAGCTAATGGTGCGAAAGTGTGCACACCCCTAAAATAATAAAAAACTTTCTTTTCGGCTTCTCCCGTTAGGGGTCGCCACAGCGGATCCTCCGCACGTTTGATTTGGCACATGTTTTACGCTGGATGCCCTTCCTAACGCAACCCTCCCCAATTTATCCGGGCTTGGGACCGGCACTAAGAGTGGCTGGGGATGGTTCCCTGACCGGGAATCGAACCCGGGTCGCAGCGGTGGGAGCGCTGCATCTTAACCACTAGACCACCAGGGGACCACACACCCCTAAAATAATAATAATCATAAATAATATTTTTACACCTCCCTCCATCCATATTTCTTTTTACATTGGCATTTTCCCACTCTTGCAAAAACTTTTCAGATCAGTTAAACTATAATGGCATCTTTTTGTGCACGGTCAGTGTGAATCAGGTTTCAGATTTTTTTGTTAGATTCAGGTCTGCTCTCTGGCTAGGTCAATTAAAAACATTGATCTTCTTTTGGTTAAGCTTTTCCTGTGTTCATTTGGTCATACTCTTTTGGTCATTGTCATGCTAAAAGGTGAAATTCAGGACCAGTGCAGTAGCAGACACCTGTAGGTATTGCACTAAAATCGAATGGCTTTGAAGCTGTTTGTTTCCTTCTACCTCAATAAAAGATTTCGTCTAAAATTGGGTTGGCAAACGAATATAACGTCACGCACCAACGTTTAAATCTTCCACAATGTTCATTTTCTATTCTTTTTTTAAGCTCTGATGTAGAAAACAGGATGTTGTGACACCACTAGAATTAGCACTTGTTCCATCTTGGATTTTCTGGAAAGGACACGACCTGACGTGTCACTCAATCAATTCACAGGTCAGAAGTTCACCAAACCTAAACTACTTCATATTGAGCTTGCGGTTCTAGTCTCCAGCATTTGCCTACAATTTTCCTCACCCAATAATTGTTGTAATAATTATTATATTTTTAGTTTGTGGCAAATCATGCTTCATTTACGCATTTTATTAAACCCCTCCGGTTAATGGGTGAGGAAAATTTAAGATCCCCAGAACTATTGGTTTATACCATTGATCTCTGGCAAATGGGTTCATACACAAATAGTTTGTCCAAGCATTTACACAAGAGATTTGGTATTCATGAATGTCTGGAGTGAGCACATTTTAACAAATGAAGGCCAACTAACAAAATCTCTACTTGATAGTGGATATTTTGACTGCAAATTAAATTACTAATTAAATTTTATTTCGTTCACTTCATTGACTGGGTGCCTTTATCCACAGCGAGTTACAGAAGTGTTTTGGAGTCTCGATCGAAAAAACATCCTCATGCATTTCCACTAGTACAGTGACTAAGTCTGAATATTTTGTAGAAACCATTTGTTTATTTTACTGCCATTGATTTAAGAGTATAAAAACGCAAGGAAGAAAGTCAACACAAACCCATAAATGAAAATAAATAAAATTTATCATTTAAACAAGACAAAAGAAATGGTGCCGTATAAACAGAGGACGGATCGATCAGTTATTTTTTTTTTTTTAATCTGTAAACAAATGCCTCAGCTGACAAAGAATATCATTTTATTTTTATTACTATTATTTATATTGTGGAAAGTGGTAGCTCAGTAGTTCAAATCTAGGTTACTGATCAGAAGCTGCCACGCTTGGGGCATTTGATCAAGGCCCTTAACCACTTAACCCTTACTGCTCCAGAGGCGCTGCATCATTGCTGCCCCTGTGCGCTAACCTCAGCTTCCCAACATCGCTGAGATACAAAAAGAAATTTTATTGTGCTTTAATGTACATGTGACAAGTAATAAGCACCTTTACATTTTATTATTATCATCATCAAATAATGTTATTGGCATTTTGTTATGAATCTAAATAATTTCTACTTCTGTCTCGATTTCCTCTTTAATGCTCTCAGCTCACTGTGCACTTGACCTTTTATGGAATTTTGTGGCCGTCACTACATGCAAATGAGCAGTGTCTAGAACACGATTTGCACTTTACCTCTGGTCGAAATACACACAGGATTATAAAGATCTGATTACTGACTATTACAAAGCACTGACACTGAGGACTGCAATAATTTAAAGTAAAACTATAACCAATCTCATCCCAGTGCACATTATTACTAAGAAAACCATTGTGGATCTGAAGGAGTGATTTCCAGCTACAAAGAAGAAAAGATCAGCTATAACTGGAAAGCTATAAGTGAAAACAGGAACAAACTCTTAGATATTTCACAAATCCTTCATTACATGGAAATCATTTTTAAAAAAATCGACAACACTATAATCGTTGTCAAATTAATACAACTTGGTTTTCCACTTCCATGCAACTCAACAGCACTGGATTGTACACAGCCTGAAACATAAGCAGCAGGGAGAGCTGGGGTTCCTGTGTAAGCAATGAGCTCAGCATTATTGTGCGGTTCCAGGCTCTCATCACTCGTAATATTCCCCTCTTGTTTCCTGTAGTTTTGGAGCACCATATCCGGTTTCCACAACAAGAGGAAGCGCGTGAGTTCTGCGCGCGCGCACACACACACACACACACACACACACACACACAGCCCTTCCCATGCAATCACAGGACCTTGTATATGACATGAAAACATTTTTTTTTTTCTCTTTCTCTAAACGTGCACAATCCCGATCAGTGTGTGTTGTGCACGATCAGTTAAAACAAAGCAGACAAACAAATCACAGCAGCACGTAAATAAAAACAAACACAGCACGCGTGGTTTTAAACACTGCACAGACCAGAAGGCGCGTCTGTCCTTCATGTCATGGAATATCTGCTTTAATTATCCTTACAGGATATTTTTAGAAGCTTGCTCTTGATCCTTAACACGTCATGTAGATTATAATGTTTCATCTTGTGGGTTCTTCATGTAACAAATAGCAGGAAAGAAAATGTAATCAGGAGTGTATCCTGTTCTCGGTCAATGAGTCTAAATTCAAAGTCGGACCATTTAATTTCTCCTCGGTGAACTTTTTATTCGTCAAAAACCCCTTTATGTACTTTTGCACACATAAATCTCGGAACACTGCAGTGCTGTGCTATGTAATGCTAAGCTAAACTATGCTAAGCTGTCGCTGGCCTGCACAAACCACAACATGAGCTCTTCCTCTCTCTGTCTTTCACTTTTTTAAAGGAACTCACCTGTTTTCTCGTAGTCATATCCAACGATGATGAAGTAGTCGGCCAACCTAGCCATGTTTGTATGTTTTTGCTCCCAGCCCCTCCAGACCAATTCAGCATTTTTCTTTCTTCAAAAGCACAGCCATGTTTGACACCGACGTTTCGACTGCGCAGGCGCGCCGGCTCGCGAGCCCCGCTGCGTGGGCGTGGGCGTGGGCGCGCGCGAAGACCTTAGCCTCGGTTGCTGTGTGTTATCAAGCAGGCTATACACGGGGACACATGGTCCTGTGCAGGTTTTTAGCTTAGATTTCAGTGGGGGAAAGGACACATACAATTATTGTGAATTATAAAGAGTATACTCAGAATGCTCATTCATTTATTTATTCATCGTGGTGGTGGATCTGGAATCTATCCCAGGGAATTCTGGAATTCATCAAGCATGGCATTCCAGTTCCTTACAGAATCCCTTGCATTCACAGCAGTGGAAATTTAGAGCAATCTAAAAACCTTCCAAAAGCTTTTGATATGAACTTGCTTGGGGCCATTTGTGCCTACACAGTACCTACAGTCAAAATAAACTCTGCATAATTTGATTTGTGTGAAGTAAAATATTCAGCAGCATACTGGTCTGGTTCATCTATTAGACTACCTGCTGCTGAGAGTGGTCAAGTGGGCTTATTCATTGAAAAGCATTGATTTATTACAGTAGTCTGCCCTGCTTTAGTATCTGTACACTGTGATAGTAAAACAGATAAACTGGCAAAGCTACAACTTTCATGCCAATAGCACAATCAGTGCCATCATTCATCTTATTGTGTGCTAACTAGAGAAGCCATGTCTAATCTATGTCCAATTGAAAAATATGGAATGGAATGGAAAATACAACTACATACAAAATACATTGGAATGGAAAATACTACTTGTTAATAGATTGTTAATTGATTGTTAATAGAGTTTATTAATGACATATTATAGTCAGTATGACTAGTCACATTAATAATACAAAATCTGCACTGATGATTTGTACACTGTAAATATTATAATAAGGCAGACCAAGAGGATTACTAACAGTCAATAAATACAGACAATAATCTATACAATACATCAACATCTAAATGCAATAAAGCAGATTCTGAAAGGAATGAAATCTCTGACAGCTTTCCTCAAAAATGCCTTTCCACCCACATAACTGCTTCTTGACATTTATTGCTTTTTGTGCCATACTCTGTAAACCTTAGAGTTTGCTGTGTGTGAAAATCTCGGGAAATAAGTGTCTTTCTGAAGTACTTGAAAACCTTTTTTTCGCCATTGCTGTTGCTTGTTTAAACATTAACAAACGCTCTTGATCTGTATCTGCATTGCATTATTGCACTGTGATTTGTTGAAAGTGCAGGTCCTCTCCCTCATGATGGCGATTTGAAAACACTAATAAATAACTTAGCGACTTACCCACATAAGGTTTTCAAATGTTTGAACAAACACAACCACTATACCAGGAATCTTTCTTTAGCTCAAGATCGCAGGAAGGACGGGCTAACTTATAACTCACACTACACTTCAAATACAGTGCGATTTATAAGAATTTAATACCATCATGCTCTGGGTTACTCATCAGAAAATCAGGGGTTCAAGCCCCAGCACCACCAAGCTACCACTGTCGGGCCCTTGAATAAGGCCCTTAACCCTCTCTGTTCCAGGGGGTGGCAAATGATGGCTGACCCTCTGCTCTCACCAGAACTTCATAACAAACTGTAAATTGTGAAGAAAATAATTTCCCTGTGCTCAAGTATATTTGATAAATAAAAGCTGTTTTTGTTTTTATTCTTTTAACATGACAAATTAATTACTTCCCCAATAATGACTCAGCAAACAATACCCATAAGAGAACTGAGTCACAAACAACCCCCCATGGAGTTGTTGGCCTGGTGTGTATACTTTTAATCAGCCCATAAAAGGATAGAACACTGAAGCAATTACTTTTCATCTGGCATCAATTAAAATTTCCAAATACATACCGTAACGTAACCCTCGAGTGTCACATTCTTCTCCACACGGCCATGTTTGTCTGTCAAAGTGTAGATAAAACAATCACAGGAAATTCCAGCACTTCCAAATAAATGATGCACACACTGACAGCAGTCGATTAATAAGACTGAAGTAATGTATTTGCATTCCAATACATCTAGTTATCTGTTGATTCCTGAAATTTCAAACAAATATTTATGTAACAGATTACATGAACAATGTTAAAGGTTAATTTATCATGATTTACTCATTTTAAACAGAGCTCTCAAACAATTTACATTCAGGGACACCTTTACCTTTGATTAAATACTTACATTTTATAATTTAGGCTATCAGGCACATTATTTTAATGTGCACAACAAATATTTTTTGCTACATAGATGCATGAACTTGAACTTTTTGTTCAAGACACATTTTTTGAAAATTGAACCCTGATTATTTATAACTTACATTTTTATGACTTTTTGCTATTGAGATTAACCTATTACTCAATTGACCTGGCAAGCCAGCAACTAAATGAGCACATTATTAAATCCAAGACATGTGCAAGACTAGCTGAGATAAAGTCAAGACGAGTCCATAAGAAAGCAATACTTGAGAGAGTCAAGAAGTCTGAAAACCATCAAATCAATTTCCAGGCCAATCCTGTATGTCATCTGGCTTCATTCATGCATCTGGCTGTTTTCTGAAAGAAGGAAAAAATTCCTGTCAAACTTTCAGAAAACATTTTTGAGACCTCCATAAAAGACCATAAAACTCAAACTGATACACGTCAAAGTACAAATGCCAATAAATTTTACATTTATCAAGTTCAAATCAATACAGAATACATACAGTATCAAGGCTGGTCTTGGACAAGAGTTCAAAAGTGACTGTCCTCTGGCTTTGCTTTACAGACCTTACTATAGGAAGCGGAACTCTAAATCAACAAGTAAGGCTCGCTAAATAACTCTGGAAAATAGAAGAAAACAATAAAAAACCCTTCAATATGTCTCAAATCAACTATTACTTTACTCTTAAAAAAAAAAAAATTATTATTATTATTCAAATAATTATTCAAATGGTGAATTTTGGGCTTGTAATCAACATCTGCTTTATGACCCAGTATAACGTTAAAATAACCCACATGCCTCATATACTGTACGTATGTTTTCAATATAGGGTTCATATTATACAATAAAGCAATTGAATATCCTAGAAATGGTTTCTAACTGGAATGAATTTGTAAAATGTACAAAAGCTGCATGACCAAAATGTTTTCTGTTTTTAACGTGTTTCTGACTTGCCATGCAAATTATTTCTGTAACCAGCCTAAACGGTTTTGGTGTCAAAGTTCATCTCGAAAAACAATGACGTCCACATTTGTCATCTCTTCACTGAGGGCGCGTGTAGATTTCACGTGCTTGTTTCACCCTCCCAAATACTTCAGGCATGAGCAGTAATAAAAGGAGTACAATTGATTTAGTGTTTTTTTATTTTCATTTAAAGGTGTCCGACGTGTAGGCACTAGATCTGTTTCTTTATGTAATTATTCCCCGGAGCATCTCTTTCAATATGACTCATGTCGTTGGTATGGTGAACCTGCATTTACTGAAAACAAATGGAAAAAAATAAACAAAAGTATAGGATTGCAAAGAGTCTGTTATATTCCTTACGTTTGGGGACTGCTGTAGACTGGAAATCCTGGCTTGGGGAGTGGTGGTGGAGGGAGGTGATGATAATTGTGTGTGTGCGCGTGTGTGTGTGTGTGTGTGTGTGTGTGTGTGTGTGTGTGTGTGTGTGTGTGTGAGAGAGAGATAGAGAGAGAGAGAGAGAGAGAGAGAGAGAGAGAGAGAGAGAGAGAGAGAGAGAGCAACAGAGAGGGAGAGAGAGACAAGCGGCCCCTCCTACAGTACCTCTAGTATAAATGCTCAGACGCCTGGTGTGGAGAGTCAGACTAATAGCCGAGTGTCACAGCTGCAGGAACATAGAGAGAAAAGGATCTAGTGGATTACTGCTTCTGTACGGACTCCTACGAGACTCAAAAGCCTATCCTGAATAACACAGGTACATATCCATACTAGTAGCACTGAATAATTTATGATACTCTTTTTTAAATTAGGGCTAAAGTCTAATTGATTGAGGTTTTAAGTTTTGTTATATATGAGAACAAGACTTATTTTCTGCAACTTGCCTTTTTAGTCTTTAGTCTTTAGAACATGCAGCTGATGTAATAGTGGGGCTGAATGGAGATAAAAGCTCACACTCTTGTAGAGTTCACTCATCCTCTCTAGCCTTTGTCCTTGTTCCTCTTTTGCTCCAATGACTAGTTTACTTATTTGCACAGAGCATGACCTTTTTTTTTTTTTTGCACAACTGGAAATAGACCGGCTTTTAGACTCATTGTGGTGCAGAGCAAATCATGGCTTGGCAGAGTGAATAACTGGAGCAAAAGGCTACATTTAGATGATTAAAGTCTAACAAGTCATTCTTTTTCTTGTGTTTCTCTATACAGATTCCAGGCAAAATGAAACCGATTGTTCTGTCGTTCTTCTTCTGCTGCTGTCTGCTGCTAACTGTTACACCCAGTGTGGACAGTGCAAAACTAAACCTCAGCAAAGTGTTAAAAAGAAGGTGAGTTCATTTTTCCTATTATGGCAAAGGATTATAACAGAACAGTATATACTTGAATGATTTCTAATCAATTTTCTTATTATCCAAATCAGCATTGGGCTCCAGAGGACAAAAAGAGATCTGAGTAGTCTGTTTGCACTGAGGGAAGCAGAGCCCGGGCAATTCGTTCGACCCGATGATGTCAGAGACACCCTGCTTCCACATTCCAGGTAACATATTTATTACTTTCAAGAACCACGAGTACAATTCTATTCAGTGTGTTCAATTCTATTCATCCAAAAAGATCTGCAGAGAGGGAATGAACATTCTTCTTTCTTCTTGTCTTTTACAGCACTGGCACTGGCGTGCGAACCAAGCGCTCCAAGAACTCTGTCAACCAGTCACGGAGGTCAGGCTGCTCACTGGGCACGTGCACGGTACACGACCTGGCACACCGCCTGCACCAGCTCAACAACAAGCTGAAAGTCAGCAGCGCCCCCATCGACAAGATCAGCCCGCTGGGCTACGGGCGTAGACGCCGGTCCGTCCCAAGCAGGCAGATGAAGTTAGAGATGCAGGGTGGCCACTTGCAGCCAGTGTGGAGGCTGCACAAGCTGGAAGCACTGCTCAGACGGACATGAGCAGCACATGAGCCGAGGGGAACGGAACGCGCTGAGATTTCTCCAGCACATTCTTTCGCAAAAAAGCGCGCAGCTGGGACAGCAGCCATGGCTCACTAAAGCACAATCAACAAAAATAACAGCTGTTCCACAAGCACTGTGAATGAGAGGCAGAAACAGAGGAGTTCTGTGGTGGAGCACTGCAACGTTCTGGGTTGGTGTATTTGACTGGTGCACTGATCCCAAGAGGAGAGGAGAGGAGAGGAGAGGAGAGGAGAGGAGAGGAGAGGAGAGGAGAGGAGAGGAGAGGAGAGGAGAGGAGAGGAGAGGTGAAAGAAACTGGGGCTGAAGCATAAACCTCCTCTATTGGGACAGAATTTCGATGCTCCTCAGATGGACTATTCAGTGGGATTATGGGACCCAAATGTATTCCAAGTGTGCAGTGACAGTGACTTCCAACTCTGGACTTTACTCCATCATACCCAACAGGGAAGCACGGGGATTGTTCATTCTGAGGAGCTTTGAAGGATTTTAAGAGCAACAATATGGCCACGAAACTGTTTTCTGTCACAAACTCTGTTTTTATTTTCTGGACACTGTATTTTCTTGGTCCGTAAACGGATTGTTATGCTACTTGAACATTATTATTATTTTGTATAGAGATATGTGCAATCTATATGTATTTTTTTATTCTCAGTATATGTATATATATGCCAAAAAAAGATATTATTTAATTGTTTTATACTTTGTACTACTTTATAGAGAGCTATTTTTGTACAGGATAAAAGGAATATGGGCATTGTTGTATTGTATATGGTATGTTTTATGATTTATACTATTCATCTGTGTTATATGTTGATAGAATGTTTTATGTCTGTAATAATATATTTGTTAATGTGGTCAGTGTTGGATGTTGTACTGTAAATGTGTGTTGTCGTTTAATAAACTTTGAATACATTTAAAAAAAAGTTACTGTGAAGTCCTCATCTGTTCTGTTGTAAAGCAAATATAAAACACACTAACACAACATGGTTCTGTTGTCTGTCTAGAGGTCAGAGAAAGAGAGAGAGAGAGAGAGAGAGAGAGAGAAAGAGAGAGAGAGAGAGAGAGAGAGAGAGAGAGAGAGAGAGAGAGAGAGAGAGAGAGAGAGAGAGAGAGAGAGAGAGATAAAGAGTGAGATGGAGCACATACACAATGGTTCAGTAAAAGAGACTCATTGCAGTCCCTAGTGGTCAAGCAGAGGTGTACACTTTCTTTCCTGATTAAACCAGACCAGAGCTGAAACTGGGCCTGGACTGGAACCATGTGTGATGGAAGACAGAAGGTCCAAAAAGGATGCTGCTCTGAAGGGGGGAGATGGGGGGGTAGCTCTGGGTCGCATTCCTCAGAGATGTAGAGGAAAGGGCTTTGCACTACTTAGACAGGCACGCCATAGGACATTCCTCTCAAACACATAATTACCATTCCTGGCTTAATGAGAAGGAACTTTAGCTATGCCCTTTTACGATCGCAGTCATGCTGTTTTAATATGAAAGCCCACAAAAAAAAAAAAAACACAATTCAATGAATCCTACAGAACACGCTAGAAACAGAGAAAAACAGCACTGATTTGTGTTCAGAATTGTGTTAGAATATCTATTTGAATATTCTCTTCATTGCAATGTCCTTATTAATATTGTTGTTTTTAATTATTGTTTTACTGTAATAGTTTATAATGTGTAGCATAAGAGCTCAAAATAGGGTCTATGAAGAGTAAGCAGGGATGTTTTGCAAAAGTAATACAGTCTATGACAACCCAATATTATGAAAATTATTATATTTATTATTCTGTTATGATGACCTTTTTGACTTGGTTTAACTCAAACTGCAATGACTCAAAACAAGCTGCCTATAAATAATGTCAACCTGGCCCTAATGTAATACACTGCAATAAATTAACAAAATATTATCAGAAATTATGTAAATAATGAACCTAATATTTGAATAATTTCAGGGAAAATACATTGCATCATATTCATTTATTTAAGCTATTAGAGCTTTTTATTTACTGAACCAGATGTAGACTTGAAACACTGTGTATCATATTAACATCACGTCCTTGATTTAATTTAAAAATTGCTTTATATTTTACTTTCAGGCATCAAACTATGATAACAACCTTGATTGTAGTTGATAGTAATCTCCAGTGCTGTCAAAAAAATTAAACAATTCAGTCGGGGAAACATTGGAAAGACATTACTGTCCCCTGGGGGCCTCAGACCCCACATTGAGCACCATGGCTCCTGGTCAATAAAATAGCATGTGGTTCTACAGCACAACAATTCCACTAAAGTTGTACATTTGTATATAAGTTGTTTATTAAGATGTTGCTTATGCTGAAAAAGGTTTTATAACTTTTTGCTTGGTGTTAGAAAATCTTTGTTTTCCTGTCCAGAGTGCTATAAATATCTTTCACAATCACCCTAAATGTCACATTTCGAGTAAGATTAGGAATAATTGCTACTTTTGTCCATAAAGTCAGAGTTTGTGGAACATATTACTATGTTCAACATTACATGTGAACACACTTCCATCCAAAACATGCAAATACTGTTATTTGAATGCTGAAGATGGTTGATAGACATGAAGATGGATTGGGTAGTAATTAATATAAACAGTCTGCTACAATGCCTAAGGACTACATTTGCCATGAACATGCATTCAAGAGTTCACCAGTGCACAAGTGATCCTCAACATTGATAGAAATATAATGAATGGCCATTAAGTGGACGCAGCTGAGGATGGGTTTCACTTTTGGGTCTGGTTTCTCTTAAAGTTTGTTCCTTATACCATAGCAGAGAGATTTCCCCCTTCCATTATCACCACTGACTTGCTCATAAGGGATGACATTATGATAAATCTAAATAGGTGATTTCAAAATCAAAATTTTATATTCATAAACATATTTACTTCTGTAGAGCTGCATTGGAAAAAAGGTCCACTGTTAAGAGTGTAATACAAATAAAATTAAATTAGAATTAATTTCGTATATACGTCTGGCTCTTCCAACTGAGCAATAAACAAAAGTTTTTGTCACATTCTTGGACTTTATTTATTGTGTGTATTTTTTTTTTTTAAAGACTAGATATGTATAGAAGGATGTCACAGGAAAAGACTACTGAACTTCCAGTGTGACTGGCACCATGTGGTCACTGATGACCTTTTAAAGACCATGAATACACCAGGGTCATTCAGGGGGAATGATCTGCACTCTGAACTCATCCTACGGCTTAAATATGGATCAGTCATTAGGGAGCAAAAGGAGGGTTTTCTCTACAATTTGTTAAACTTAAGCGCCACCTAGTGTTGATATTGCACTAGTGTTAGTAGTAGGTAGGTTAAAAAAGGACTGCTAGCATTAATATTTTAATTACATTTGAAAAATGTATATAATCTTAAATGTCATACTGTATTATAAAATTATTAAAGCAAAATAATTATTTCAAATCTTCTTCTTCTTTTAGCTGCTCCATTAAGGGATCATACGTCTCCATACTACCCCCGTCCTCTACATCTGCCCCTTTTAAACCAACTACCTGCATGTCTTCCCACACCACATCCATAAACCTCCTTCTTGGTCTTCCCTTTTTTCCTCCTTCCTGGCAGCTCCATCCTCAGCATTCTCTTATTGATTTACATCATGTCCCTCCTCTACACGTGTCCAAACCATCTCGATCGTGCCTCTCTCACTTTGTCTCCTAAACGTCCTACATGCACTGTCCCTCTACCGTTATGTCATCTGGTCCAACCGACTTTTCACTTTTCATCCTCTTAATAACTGCTCTCACTTCCTCCTTACTAATCCTATCCACTTTCTGCTTCACCATCTCCACACCATCCAACCTTCTCTCACTCTCATTTTCTTCATTCATCAGCTTCTCAAAATACTCCCTCCATCTTCTCAACACACTCTCCTCACTTGTCAACACACTTCCATCTTTACCCTTTATTGCTCTAACCTGCAGCACATCCTTCCCAGCTCGGTCCCTCTGCCTGGCCAATTGGTATAAATCAGTTTCTCCTTCCTTACTGTCCAACTTCTCATACAGCTCCTTGCCACATCCCTCTTCACTTGCTGCCGCATCTCCTTGTACTCCTGCCTACTTTTCTCATCACTCTGTCGATCCCAATTTTTTATTGCCAACCTCTTTCTCCATATGCTTTCCTGCACTTCCTCATTCCACCACCAATGTCTCATTGTCTTCTTTTCTTTTTCCAGATGTACCTTTCTAGTACCTTTCTAGCTGTCTTCCTTATCACTTCAGCAGTAGTTGCCCAATCATCCCACACCTCTTCACCACCACCGAGGCTCTGTCTGACCTCTTCCCTGAACCTCACACTACAGTCTTCCTCCTTCAGTTTAAACCATCTTGTTCTTCTTTCAGTCCTCACTCTCCTCCTCTTCTTCTTCACATCCAAAACCATCCTACAGACCACCATCCGATGCTGTCTGGCTACACTGTCCCCTGCCAACACCATCCAGTCTCCAATCTCCTTCAGGTTGCTTCTCCTGCATAGAACATAGTCCACCTGTGTGCACCTTCTCCACTCTCAAATGTCACCCTATGATCCTCCTTCTTCTTAAAATAAGTATTTACCACTTCCATTTCAATCCTTTTAGCAAAATCTACCACCATCTGCCCTTCCACATTCCTCTCCTACCCATCACCCCCTCATCAACTTTGTTCCCTTTACCTACATGCCCATTAAAGTCTGCCCCAATCCCCACTCATTCATTCCTAGGTACACCATCTACCACTTCATCTAACAGAATTTTCTCCATCTCACAACCATAGGTGGAGCACAGGCACTGATTAAATTTATCACCACCCCTTAAAATTTTAGCTTCACGTTCATCACCCTATCAAAATTTCTCTTCACCTCCACTATACTTTTTCTTCTACACCATTTCTCATTCCATCTACACCATAAAAGAACAGTTTAAAGCCACCTCCAATGTTCCTGGTCTTACTCCCTTTCCACTTGGACTCCTGAACACACAACATCTACCTTTCTCCTCTCCATCATATCAGTTACCTCTCTCCCTTTACCAGTCATAGTACCAACATAACTTCCACTCTCTCACACTTCTCCTTTCCCTGCTGTCTCTGTAGACGTCTTCCTCCTCTCCTTATCCTCCTTCAGCCAACAGTAGCCGAATTTCCACCAGTACCCTGTTGGCTAACAATACCAGTGGTGGTCGTTGGTAACCCGGGCCTTGAACAATCAGATATGAAATTCAATCTTGTGTACATTTTATTTGGCAGGTTTCTTCTGCTGGATGCCCTTCCTAAAGCAACCCTCCCCATTTGTCCTGGTTTGGGACCGGCACTAAGAGTGCACTGGCTTGTGCAACCATAATAGCTGGGTTACAATATTTATTTAAAATAAAATAATTATTTATTACATAATTAATTAATAAATAAGCATGCACATTTTGAATGTGTGATTATGTTTTTTTTTTGAGTGTATTATATATATATATATATATATATATATATATATATATATATATATATATATATATATATATATATATATATATATATATATATATGCATACATAACCATCTGCAAGTAGACCCCACCCCCAGGATTCACACTGGCTAGTAAAATACCACCAATAAAATGATTGACAGGAGCAAACACACATGCTGGGCAGGAGCTCTGAAAATGTTTTCCTGGTGATTAATAGATTTTAAGATCATGGGTTAAGAAGAAAGAAAAGAGGTGGAGAAGGTGGAGGAGTTTAGGTACCTGGGTTCAACAGTTCAAAGTAATGAAGAGTGTGTTAGAGAAGTGAAGAAAAGAGTGCAGGCAGGGTGGAGTGAGTGGAGAAGAGTGACAGGAGTAATTTGTGATAGAAGAGTATCTGCAAGAGTGAAAGGGAAAGTTTATAGGACTGTGGTGAGACATGTGATGTATGGTTTAGAGACAGTGGCATTGAGTAAAAGACAGGAGGTGGAGCTGGAGGTAGCAGAGCTGAAGATGTTGAGATTTTCATTGGGAGTGACGACAATGGACAAGATTAGAAATTAGTTTATTCGAGGGACAGTGCATTTGGACATGTGCAGAGGAGGGACATGGGGTATATCAGTAGGAGAATGCTGAGGATGGAGCCACCAGGAAGAAGAAAAAGAGGAAGGCAAAGGGGGGGGGGGGGGGGGGGGGGTTATGGATGTGGTGAGGGAAGACATGCAGGTAGTTGTGTTGAAAGAGGCAGATGTAGAGGACAGGGGGGAATGGAGACAAATGATCCGCTGTGGCGACCCCTAATGGGAGAAGCTGAAAGAAGAAGAAGTTAAGGCCATGGATTACTGCATTTTTGTGGTGTTGTTCAAAACAACTTCGGCATATCTCCCAGGTTAATACTGTAATTGTACAAGTCGGAAAAAGAGGGCACCTTTAAAGCAATTTGCATTTGTTAATTTTATTACATTTCATTTAAAGAACATTGGTCGTATTTAAAGATATTCAATATTTGAATCAACGTAAGATTTGCTTCTTTAAGTGTTTTCAGAGAAAGCTGTGACCTTCATAACACCAGTGAAAACAAGAGAAACATAAACAGCGTATGAACCCTGAGGCTTCGAAGCGGAACGGATTTTAGTGATGTGTTAGAGCCGATTCTTACACACTGAAAGAGCCGACTCCCGTCGGGGAGAGCCGAATCTTTAGCCGCTACTGCTCAGCTCTGCTAAGAATCCATGCAGGGAGGACAGGGCTTTATTTTGATCTGCAAATAATCACGGAGAGGAGAAATCGCAAAAGTCCATTAAAGCTGAGGCATCTGAGACTAAAGACTTTTATCTCAAGTGTCATAATGTTAAGCCTTTATATATTTGATTTGTTTATTGTGGGGGCTGTGGCTCTGTATTCAGTTGTTCATATGATTACAATGTTAAACAATAGTATCTGTATTTTTAAAGCATACAACGAGGCTTTTATGAAAACACTGATTTAAAAAATGCATACAACACAAAAACCATTCGTAATTGTTAAATTAGGATAAATTAAAAGCTCAGAGTGATACTAAATAAAGAGCCATTTGGGAGCCGTAAGAGACGGTTCGAGCCTCCCTTCACTAGCCGATTTACGGTTGCCATGTTTAGAGCTGCATAACCGCAAAAGTGTCAACCTGGGTTGCCAGGTGTATTACAAATGAGCTGAAGCTAAAAAAAGGACAAAACAAAAACGGATGAACGCAACATACACTGGCGATCAAAATTAGAGAACAATTTATAAACAATTTAACAATTCTGAAATAATGTCATCTTCACTGCTCAACAGTTGAAGGAGTTTTTGTCCTGTCTATACCATGCTACCAGAACACCTTTTCCACAAAATAACTAAGGCGTTTAAAAAAAAAACATTATTTTGCAGAACAACAGACAACACAGTATCACAACAATATTACTGTTGCTAAATAATTTTTAAACTATAGAAAAACATAAATTCTGCCAAATAACATAGAAAAACAACATACTGTCCGGGTAATCACCATAAATTAAAGGTTTTAATTTGTAATTTTATAAAACTAATCTGTCTATTCACATTCATTTACTGTAAAAGTATAGTTTTTATCTTGTACAATAACGATGAAATAAATCCAGAAAGCACATATTTTAAAAGGGTTTGTATATTTAATCTCTGTAAATTAAAAGGCATTTACTGTATAAATACTGATATCATTAATTACAATAATCAAGTAATGTTGTATAAAAATATACTCAATTCATAATACACAGACAAATGTCTGTAGATACATCTTAATAGTTCATTTTCCAGACATATTATAGTTTAACATTTAGGACATTTCTGTACTTATAAAAGGAACCTGAATATTCAGAGTATGAATAATTGAACAGAAGCACCGTATGTCAAGTTACATGAACAATCCAATTATAGAAAATAAGTTAGAGCATGCAAAAATACCTACAGAACAGTTTTTCTTAATTGCTAAAACACTAAACCCTGTTTTCTGAACCAAATGCTCAGTTGCCTGAACCCACTGATTGAATCAATCACTCTTTTGGCAAAACCATAAGCACTTTTCACCTGTTTAGACACAACTTGCCAACACATTTTCATTGTGATGCACCCGTGCTGCATAATGGTGAGCACAGGTGACAAAAGTCAAACACAATTAAAGCACAAGTGTCACCACTTGAACACAACAACTCAAAATGGATCACACTTGTGGCTAATGATGTGAGGGAACATATACAGTAAGCCAGTTCAGAGAGCACTGGTTTGTGAGACCCCACAATGGATAGAAATCTGAGAGGAAGAGTTTGTGTGAGAGAAGGTCAAGGTGGTCAGCGAAGACAAAGAACAGTAACATCTGATGAAATCAGAGCTACTGTGATTGACCATGTTCTTGTCCATGGTATGAGCATGAGGGAGGCTGGACAAAGGGTACAACCAAACATCAGTAGATTTACTGTGTCCACCATAATCCGAAGATTTAGAGAAGAGAACAGGTAATTACCTTTTTTTGACATTATAGTACAATATGTAAATGTTGACAGCAATTACTGTATGACATACTATATACTGTACCACAGTATACTGTAAGTAAATATATGTTTCAGAACATCACTGTACCAATGTACTGTAGTATTGTAATGGAGGGTTGGTCTAACTGTTTGTAGGCCTAGTATTCCATGTTATATTTGGTAACTCCATATTCTCTTTTTGTAGAATTGAAAGACTGCCACATGGGGGTGGGAGGACAGGTATGTTCTCCCCCCACCAAGAGATGTGGTCCGTGAGACAAAATGTGGCCTGTGATGTGGATGAAGTCCTGTGGCCTGACCCAGTACGGAGACATAATGCTGTGGCTAAATAATGCACTTATTTGTATATTTTTGTACTTTATTTTTTACATGGGCTTACTGTACGCATCGGATTTCTGTTTGTTTTTACAAGTGCTACGTGTAAATGCACAAGATTTCTGTTTTGTCTTTTTGTACAGGTGCTAAATGCACAGGTTTTTTTTTTGTTTTGCAACATGCATTTAGCCTACAGTGAACAATAAACATTTATTTCTCCAGCTTCATGTCCTGAGCATTGTGTTTTCTATTTTTCTACGTAGTGTTTAGTGACTGTTCCGTAGTGATTTTAATTTTGATTGACTCGGGGCATGATTTGACAACATAGTTCAGTTTTGAGCACAGATTGAACTGTTTTGAGGTGAAAGTTTGGTTTTGCAAGAAGAGTCTGAGGTTTTGTGAATGTAGCTTGAGAATTGGGTTTTGTGTTCACAGTTTAGAGAAAAGAAGAGCAGCTTTCAAGAAATGAGTCTTAGCAATCGAGAAAAACTGTAAATGGCAATTGCTGTATACCTTTATACATTTAAAATGACATTTTATTCAAAGCAACACAGTAGACACAGCAGGTTTATATATATATATATATATATATATATATATATATATATATATATATATATATATATATATATATATATATACAGTGAGGAAAATAAGTATTTGAACACCCTGCTATTTTGCAAGTTTTCCCACTTAGAAATCATGGAGGGGTCTGAAATTGTCATCGTAGGTTCATGTCCACTGTGAGAGACATAATCTAAAAAAAAAATCCAGAAATCACAATATATGATTTTTAAACTAGTTATTTGTATGATACAGCTGCAAATAAGTATTTGAACACCTGTCTATCAGCTAGAATTCTGACCCTCAAAGACCTGTTAGTCTGCCTTTAAAATGTCCACCTCCACTACATTTATTATCCTAAATTAGATGCACCTGTTTGAGGTCGTTAGCTGCATAAAGACACCTGTCCACCCCATACAATCAGTAAGAATCCAACTACTAACATGGCCAATACCAAAGAGCTGTCCAAAGACACTAGAGACAAAATTGTACACCTCCACAAGGCTGGAAAGGGCTACGGGGAAATTGACAAGCAGCTTGGTGAAAAAAGGTCCACTGTTGGAGCAATCATTAGAAAATGGAAGAAGCTAAACATGACTTTCAATCTCCCTTGGACTAGGGCTCCCTGCAAAATCTCACCTCGTGGGGTCTCAATGATCCTAAGGAAGGTGAGAAATCAGTCCAGAACTACATGGGAGGAGCTGGTCAATGACCTGAAAAGAGCTGGGACCACCGTTTCCAAGGTTACTGTTGGTAATACACTAAGACGTCATGGTTTAAAATCATGTATGGCACGGAAGGTTCCCCTGCTTAAACCAGCACATGTCCAGGCACGTCTTAAGTTTGCCAATGACCTTTTGGATGATCCAGAGGAGTCATGGGAGAAAGTCATGTGGTCAGATGAGACCAAAATAGAACTTTTGGATCATAATTCCACTAAACGTGTTTGGAGGAAGAAGAATGATGAGTACCATCCCAAGAACACCATCCCTACTGTGAAGCATGGGGGTGGTAGCATCATGCTTTGGGGGTGTTTTTCTGCACATGGGACAGGGCGACTGCACTGTATTAAGGAGAGGATGACCAGGGCCATGTATTGCGAGATTTTGGGGAACAACCTCCTTCCCTCAGTTAGAGCATTGAAGATGGGTCGAGGCTGGGTCTTCCAACATGACAATGACCCGAAGCACACAGCCAGGATAACCTAGGAGTGGCTCTGTAAGAAGCATATCAAGGTTCTGGCATGGCCTAGCCAGTCTCCAGACCTAAACCCAATAGAGAATCTTTAAAGGGAGCTCAAACTCCGTGTTTCTCAGCGACAGGCCAGAAACCGGACTGATCTAGAGAAGATCTGTGTGGAGGAATGGGCCAAAATCCCTCCTGCAGTGTGTGCAAACCTGGTGAAAAACTACAGGAAACGTTTGACCTCTGTAATTGCAAACAAAGGCTACTGTACCAAATATTAACATTGACTTTCTCAGGTGTTCAAATACTTATTTGCAGCTGTATCATACAAATAAATAGTTAAAAAAATCATACATTGTGATTTCTGGATTTTTTTTTTTAGATTATGTAGGTTCCAAACAAATCCAGCAAAACGAGCACAGATCATTTAAAAGTTGCTCGAGTCACAGAGCTTTAATAACCAGAAGCAGGGGAGTCTTAGTTGAGTGGCCACTTTGGAAACCAGACTAGTACAGGAGGTTGCTCTGTGTGAGAAAGCACAGTTTCAACATGACTCATTCATTAAATGTTAAATGAATACAATTGTCTGCTGCAGTGTTTTATTGATGTTTTATTCCCAGGGGTCCTGCTTAAAGGTGTAATTAAGGAGGATTCATCTTTGTATGTGTGGAGTTTGCATGTTCTACCTGTGCTTCAGTAGTTTCTTTGAAGTACTCTGGTTTTGTTACCCTGTCTAAAAATGTGTTGTAAACTTAACAGTGTTTTCAAATTGCCCTGAGTGTGTGTGTGTGTGTGTGTGTGTGTGTGTGTGTATGTGTGTGTGTGTGTGTGTGTGTGTGTGTGTGTGTGTGTGTGTGTGTGTGTGTGTGTGTGTGTGTGGGAGCATGGGAGAGAGTACCATATTGGTGTCTATAACACTATAACACCCTCAAAATAAAATTTTATATTGAGATGGACATGATGCTTTTATCAGCAGTTAACTTAGCACTTTTAGTACTGAGACTAGAATATGAATCTTCTCCTTCTTTTTGCTGCTCCCATTAGGTGTTTCCTAACCAACCTTTCAAACCAACCACCTGCATGTCTTCCTCTTGGCCTTCCTCTTTTTTGGCTTCATCCTCAGTATTCTTTTACTGATATACCCCATGGCCCTCCTCTGCACAAAACCAAACCATCTCAATGGAGATGTAAATAAATAAATAAATAAATTAATTAATATATATATATATATATATATATATATATATATATATATATATATATATATATATATATATATATAGAGAGAGAGAGAGAGAGAGAGAGAGAGAGAGAGAGAGAGAGAGAGAGAGAGAGAGAGAGGGGGGGTGTACTGACTATAAGTTATATAGAAATTGCATTAAAGTCCTACAATTACAATAAAATGTCATAACATGTAAATAAATACTGGCTGACATGCATCCACTTTATAAAAGTAAATATTGTATTATTCTGCATTTACATTTTGCAGCTTCATGTCGACCAATTCTACACAATTACACTGTCAATTCACTAAAATAAGCCTCAAGTCAAGTCAAGTTTATTTCTATAGCGCTTTTCACAACAGACATTGTCTCAAAGCAGCTTTACACAAATCAACAGTTAAGGTGAATAGTGTGCATTTATCCCTGATGTGGCAAGGAAAAACTCCCTTAGATGTTATGAGGAAGAAACCTTGAGAGGAACCAGACTCAAAAGGGGAACCCATCCTCATTTGGGTGACATCAAGAGTTTGATCATAAATCTTTCAACAATACAGAACAATGGAGAGTGAGAACTAACATGATTACTGGAGTATAAGATTATAAGTGATGTTCTTTCTGCAGTCTTATACAGTCTATATGGTTAGTCGCTCCTAGTTTTATGAGCTCAGCATTTGTGATCATCACAGATCCAGCATCAGCTTCTCCATGCCAGAGCCTTTAAACACTCCAGGAGGTCCAATGCCAAAACTCCACACATGTAGCGGGATCCAATTGGCACTGGTACGTCTCTAGATGGTTCGGGATGTTTGCGAGTTTGGCATCTACTTCTTTAAAGGTCTGTAATCATCACGAGGTGGGAGGTGACTGGAGCTGGCCAAACCTCAGGGTGTCTCGGGATGGGGAGAGAAAGAGAAGCAGTGGAGAGAAATTAGCGTAGCTGCTGTTCATGATATTAACAGCACAAGTTGATAATGTGCATGTGATCAGATGTTCTGGAGCACAAGGTTATGATGTGAGATGTATGTTATGTGTAGGCTTTGCTAAAAATATATATGTTTTTAATCTACACTTAAACTGGGAGAGTGTATCTGGACCCCGAACACTGTCAGGAACACTATTCCAGAGTTTAGGAGCTAAATGTGAAAATGCTCTACCACCTTTAGTGGACTTTGCTATTCTAGGAACTACTAGAAGCCCAGAGTTTTGAGATCTCAGGGAGCGTGAAGGATTGTAGCGTGTTTCAGTTGTACAAAATAAAAAAAAATTGTCCCGCATAAAAAACACAAATCTGGCAACAATGACCTAAAGGGAAAACGTTAGGAGCCCGAAGTAAACACGCCTCGTGCTTTTGAAACACGCCCTTTTTTTGAAACACGCCTCTTTCTGAGACACGCCTTTTTCCCGATCAATAGCAGTATTATAGGTAGGTGTCAATCCCAGGTGTGTGTGTGTGTGTGTGTGTGTGTGTGGGAAGCAGGACAGAGATTGATGTGCTAGTCAGACAATCAAAAGATTTGAGATTTTTTTAGTTTCCGCTGCTGTTTTTTCATTTCACCTTCGAGAGATTAATAAGAGAGAGAAAGTTAGAAAGGATTCCTATTTGGTTGTATTTCCACGCTTCACCACTAGAGGCAGTCATACAGTTTACCAAGCAACGACAAGTTACCTATGACACCACAGTGCACCGTCTCCATCAAGAGTATAAAAGGTCAGAACACTGAGCGGCAGCATGCATTCAGCATCGCGCAACCTAACGAGCAGTAACTAACAGAAGACAGCAAGAATCACCTCATATACGATCTATTCTGTTCCCAGTAAAGTTGAGTGTTCTGAATCCTGTACCGTGTATTGACTGACACGCTGGGGCGAGTACAATCCCCTGATCAGCGCACACTAGATAGAGAAAATCCTTATATGGTCCTTCGAGCTAGAGAAGAAAACTTCCTAACAGAGAAGGAGGAAGATCCGGGAATAACGGAAACACACGGCAGAGGAAGGTGAGCGGTTTATAGTGATGCTGCTGTCAGATTCGATTCATATATTATGCTGCTGTCAGATTCGATTCATATATTATATTATAGTAAAATATCATTTACTCGGTTTTTTTTATGGAGAAAACGCCACGTTTTTTAATGACGCATCATTTAGACCTGGTCTAAGCACTTCAAAATACTGCGCGCGCACGGGTGTGTGTCTGTGCGTCGGTGTGTGTGTGTGTGTGTGTGTGTGTGTCTCTCTCTCTTTCTCTCTCTCTCTCTCTCTCTGTCTGTCTGTCTGTCTGTCTGTCTGGTCTCTCTCTATCTCACTCCATCTTTCTGTCTGTCTGTCTTACTCTCCTTCTCTCTCTCTCTCTCTCTCTCTCTCTCTCACTCCATCTGTCTCACTCCCTCTGCCTGTGCCTCACTCTCTCACTCAGTCTATTTGTCTCACTCCATCTGTCTGCATCTTTCTCTGAGTCTTACTATCTATCTCACTTCATCTGTCTCTGATCTCACTGTCTCTCATGCTCTCTGTCTGTCTCTCTTGTCTCACTATCTGTTTTACTCTGTCTGTGTGTCTCGCTGTCTGTCACACTCCTTGACTCTTGTCTGTGTCTTTCTCTGCTTTACTTTTTGTCTATCTTTCTATCAAACTATATTTCTCTCTTCATCTGTCTATCTGTGTCACTGCCTTTCTCTCTGTTTCTAGCATGTTTGTCTCTTATTCTCTCTCTTTGTCTCACACACTGTCTAACTTTCCATGTTTGTCTCTCTCTCTCTCTCTCTCTCTCTCTCTCTCTCTCTCTCTCTCTCTCTCTCTCTCTCACACACACACTGTTTGTTTCTCTTTTAGCCTTTCTCTATATGTCTCTGTGTTTGTGTATCTGTTTGGTTTATTTCCTTCTCTCTATGTCTTTGCACCCCCCTGAGATTTTTCGTCTTATTCGCTCGTGCTTCCCCCTCTTTTTTTGCGTGCCTGCTCCAGCCCACTGCTCATGTGTGAGAAAAAGTAGCCTCATATTCATTCCAGTATGTTGAGGAGGCAATGCTTTAGTGATGGCAAGATGAAAACATCACTGTATGACAAATATATCAATGTTTGAATACACAGCAAAGGGATATATAACTTTGTCACAAAGGATTTTCCAGAGGTTCTCTATTGGATTGAGATCAGGACTCTGGGCAGGCCATGTCATTATTTCAATGTTTTCAGTTACAAGGAACTGCTTTACCTGTTTTGCTGTGTGACATGGAGCGTTGTCCTGCATGAACACTGCGGGCTTATTGGGTGATGAACGCAGGGAAGGAACCATGTGTTGTTGAAGAAGGTTCTGATAAACATTTGCATTCACTCTGCCATGTAGCTGTATAAGAGGCCCAACTCCTGCTGCAGAAAACATGCCCCAAACCATGAAACTTCCTCCTCCATTTTTCACTGACTTCTTTACACACTTTGGGTTCAGTCTTTCTTCAGTTTGTCGCCAAACATAATGTTTCCCATCGGACCCAAATAAATTAAACTTGCTTTCATCACTGAAGTGAACTTTGGACCAGTTCTCCTCTGTCCACACAACATGCTTAGTCTAGCCTTTTGATTCTTTCTGCTAATGAGAGGTTTGGTCACTGCAAAATTGGCTTTCAGTCCAAATGCTCTTAAACGTCGAGACGCTGTATGACGAGACAGATCCTTACCCTGTTCAGTGCTGAACTGGTGAGCAATTCCAGCTGCAGTGTGGAAAGGATTGCCCATTAAGATCCTCCACAGTATCCTGTCCTCTCTTGTATTTGTCTTCCGTGGACGACCAGCCTTCTTGGAAGACTTGAATGAGTTTGTGATGTTGTAAAGATTCAATATTTTTTAAATCACAGATTTGGAACGACCAACTTGTCTTGCTATGGCTGATAGGGTCATACCCTTGGCCTTCATCTGGACAACCTGCTGCCGGAGGCTTTCAGTCACTTTAGAACAGCCCACAATCTTGCAGAGTCAGTGAAACTGGAAGTTAGGCTGCCAGTTAAATAGGGGTTGACAGATATTCAAGGAAATTAGCACCAGATACCAGATTAACACCAATAACTGGGAGGTATCTGAAAGTGTTCTCTAATTTTGATCAGTGTGTTTTCTGCAAAATAACGGTTTTTTTTTATTTTTTAAATGCCTTAGTTATTTTGTGGAAAAAAGTAATGGAGAGTGTGTTAGGGAAGTAAAGAAAAGAGTGCAGGCAGGGTGGAGTGGGTGGAGAAGAGTGACAGGAGTGATTTGTGATAGAAGAGTATCTGCAAGAATGAAAGGGAAAGTTTATAGGACTGTGGTGAGACCTGCGATGTTGTATGGATTAGAGACAGTGGCATTGAGTAAAAGACAGGAGGTGGAGCTGGAGGTAGCAGAGCTGAAGATGTTGAGATTTTCGTTGGGAGTGACGAGAATGGACAAGATTAGAAATGAGTTTATTAGAGAGACAGCACATGTAGGATGTTTTGGTGACAAGGTGAGGGAGGCGAGATTGAGATGGTTTGGACATGTGCAGAGAAGGGACATGAATTATATTGGTAGAAAAATGCTGAAGATGGAGCCACCAGGTAGGAGGAAAAGAGGAAGGCCAAGGAGGAGGTTCATGGATGTGGTGAGGGAAGACATGCAGGTAGTTGGTGTAAAAGAGGCAGATATAGAGGACAGGGTGGTATGGAGACGGATGATCCGCTGTGGCGACCCCTAATGGGAGCAGCCGAAAGAAGAAGAAGAAGAAGAAGAAGTTATTTTGTGGAAAAGGTGTTCTGGTAGCATGGTATAGACAGGACAACCACTTCTTCAACTGTATGTATGTGTGTGTGTGTGTGTGTGTGTGTGTGTGTGTGTGTGTGTGTGTGTGTGTGTGTGTGTGTATATATATATATATATATATATATATATATATATATATATATATATATATATATATATATATATGAGAGAAAGAAAGAAAGAAAGAAAGAAAGAAAGAAAGAAAGAAAGAAAGAAAGAGGGGTGTGTACTGACTATAAGTTATATAGAAATTGCATTAAAGTCCTACAATTACAACAAAATGTCATACACAGAGATAACATGTAAATAAACACTGGCTGACATGCATCCACTTTATAAAAGTAAATATTGTATTATTCTGCAGTTACATTTTGCAGCTTCATTTCGACCAATTCTACACAATTACACTGTCAATTCACTAAAATAAGCCTCAAGTATCATAAAATGTTGTACAAAATAAAAAAAAATGGTCCCGCTTAAAAACACAAATCTGGCAACAATGACCTAAAGGGAAAACGTTAGGAGCCCGAAGTAAACACGCCTCGTGCTTTTGAAACACGCCCCTTTTTTTAAAAAAACACGCCTGTTTTGAAATACGCCTCTTTCTGAGACACGCCTTTTTCCCGATCAATAGCAGTATTATTGGTAGGTGTTAATCCCAGGTGTGTGTGTGTTTGGGGGGGGGGGAAACAGGACGGAGATTGGTGTGCGAGTCAGACAATCAGAAGTTGAGATTTTTTTTAGTTTCCGCTGCTGTTTCTCCATTTCACCTTCGAGAGATTAATAAGACAGAGAACTAACAGAGAAAGAGGAAGATCCGGGAATACCGGAAACACACGGCAGAGGAAGGTGAGCGGTTTATAGTGATGCTTCTGTCAGATTCGATTCATATATTATATTATAGTAAAATATCATTTACTCGGTTTTTTTTATGGAGAAAACGCCACGTTTTTTAATGACGCATCATTTAGACCTGGTCTAAGCACTTCAAAATACTGCGCGCGCACGGGTGTGTGTCTGTGCGTGTGTGTGTGTGTGTGTGTGTGTGTGTGTGTGTGTTTTCGTGTTTTATTTTTGACAGAAACATAATAGGATTGTGTGTTTAAATTTTTTATAAGAAATTATAAATAATCCGGTTGCAGTTTTTTCGTCATGCTGCGAGGCGGCGCTTCTGTCCCTCTGTCTCAGAGAAACAGAGGAGACACAGGAGAGCATCTTTCTCTCTCTCTGTCTGTCTGTCTGTCTGTCTCGTCTCTCTCTATCCCACTCCATCTGTCTTACTCCTGTCTGTCTTACCCTCCTTTTCTCTCTGTCTCTCTCTCACTCCATCTGTCTCACTCCCTCTGCCTGTGCCTCACTCTATCTCACTCAGTCTATTTATCTCACTCCATCTGTCTGCATCTTTCTCTGTGTGTCTCACTCCATCAGTCTGTGTCTCTAGTCTTACTATCTATCTCACTTCATCTGTCTCTGGTCTCACTGTCTCTCATGCTCTCTGTCTGTCTGTCTCTCTTGTCTCACTATCTGTTTTACTCTGTCTGTGTGTCTCGCTGTCTGTCACACTCCTTGACTCTTGTCTGTGTCTTTCTCTGCTTTACTATTTGTCTATCTTTCTATCAAACTATATTTCTCTCTTCATCTGTCTATCTGTGTCACTGCCTGTCTCTCTGTTTCTAGCATGTTTGTCTCTTATTCTCTCTGTTTGTCTCACACACTGTCTAACTTTCCATGTCTCTCTCTCTCTCTCTCTCTCTCTCTCTCTCTCTCTCTCTCTCTCTCTCTCTCTCTCTCTCTCTCTCTCACTGTTTGTTTCTCTTTTAGCCTTTCTCTATATGTCTCTGTGTTTGTGTATCTGTTTGGTTTATTTCCTTCTCTCTATGTCTTTGCACCCCCCTTAAATTTTTCGTCTTATTCGCTCGTGCTTCCCCCTCTTTTTTTGCGTGCCTGCTCCAGCCCACTGCTCATGTGTGAGAAAAAGTAGCCTCATATTCATTCCAGTACGTTGAGGAGGCAATGCTTTAGTGATGGCAAGATGAAAACATCACTGTATGACAAATATATCAATGTTTGAATACACAGCAAAGGGATATATCATTGGGCATTATGCTTTTGTACATTCATCTTTGGACTACATCTGACACGATGCGATATTGTTGCTCTGTCAACAATATCACAAAACAGTGTGTAGAGTACCACAGAGAAAAGCAAGACTTGTGCACCTTCACATAGTAGAACCAAATGCATAGATGTAGTAATTAATTCGAAATGCATTTCATTTCTTCCTGTATTTTCGAATCTTCAGGCCATTTCCACACATTTCCACTTCCACACAGAGCATGAGCTCCTCTTTACCTCCCTCAAACTGAGACCATTAAGATCTGGCCTACATCACATTAATCTTCCATGAGGCTAAAATCCCACAGCCAGACATCTGATCTGCTCCTCCTTCTGATCAATGAGGAAGAAAGAGCAGTCTGAACCTGGATTCGTTTTATTACCACCCTCACCGGCTTCAAAGAATCATGACTGAGCTACTGCTTTGGAGTTGTGAATGGAGGGGGGAAAAAAAAGATAGAACAAATGATACTCACTATAATATGTGTCATGTATTATTACCCTATGCTGAGTTGCAAAATTCATATATTCTGTAAATATCTAAATAGTTACTGAGAAGGTTCAGGTTTGATAGCTGATAGCTGTTTTTATTTCTCACTACCTCCTACAAACCACCTGGATATGTAGAATATGATTAAGCACAATGCAGGATGCTGTGGCCTTTGAAAAAGGGTATAATGCTGCTGAGATCATTTCCGGTCTGGAATGTTTTTGGATGTCATTTAATATACAATGGCCAGGGTAGGTTACATTTATATTTATGGCATTTTGCAGACACTCTTATCCAGAGCGACTGTCAATCAATTAAAATATTTAATCATGGTTAATCGCATGATTGTCATGAGTTAGCTTATCTAAATGTACCTTAAATAAAAAAAAATTTTATTTAAAAAACAATACTTTTTTTTAAGTATTGAATAGTCTAATCAACATGGGAATGGGCAAATATGGATGCTTTATGCAAATGTATGTTTATTATTAGTGAGATCAGACTCAATATAGAGCATAAAGACAAAATATTCTTGTAAATGTTTTAAAATAATTAAATTTAAAGTAATGTAAAATGTAAAAATTTTACATTACGAAAATCACCAGTACACTTTTGCTAAGTTTCCACACAGACGGTTTTAATTGCCGGATGTGTGCGTCATGGTGATTTTGGTGCCTTATTTGAGACTTGGTGCGGGTCCCCTGGTGGTCTAGTGGTTAAGATGCAGCGCTCTCACTGCTGCGACCCGGGTTCGATCCCCGGTCAGGGAACCATCCCCAGCCACTCTCAGTGCCGGTCCCAAGCCCGGATACATTGGGGAGGGTTGCGTTAGGAAGGGCATCCAGCGTAAAACATGTGCCAAATCAAACGTGCGGAGGATCCGCTGTGGCGACCCCTAACGGGAGAAGCCGAAAGAAAGTCAGTCAGTCAGTCAGTCATTTGAGATTTGGTGCATCAGTAAAACAAAAGTTTATCGATTTAAAATTATTTTTCGGTAGATTTATTATTTTATATATTTAACAATAAGTTTGGACACACCTTCTCATTCAAAGAGTTTTCTTTATTTTCATGACTATGAAAATTGTAGATTCACACTGAAGGCATCAAAACTATGAATTAACACGTGGAATTATATACATAACAAAAAAGTGTGAAACAACTAAAAAATGTCATATTCTAGGTTCTTTAAAGTAGCCACCTTTTGCTTTGATTACTGCTTTGCACACTCTTGGCATTCTCTTGATGAGCTTCAAGAGGTAGTCACCTGAAATGGTCTTCCAACAGTCTTGAAGGAGTTCCCCGAGAGATGCTTGGCACTTGTTGGCCCCTCTGCCTTCACTCACTTTGTCCAGCTCACCCCTAAACCATCTCGATTGGGTTCAGGTCCGGTGACCATGAAAATAAAGAAAACTCTTTGAATGAGAAGGTGTGTCCAAACTTTTGGTCTGTACTGTGTGTATATATATATATACAGTGAGGAAAATAAGTATTTGAACACCCTGCTATTTTGCAAGTTCTCCCACTTAGAAATCATGGAGGGGTCTGAAATTGTCATCGTAGGTGCATGTCTACTGTGAGAGACATAATCTAAAAAAAAAAATCCAGAAATCACAATATATGATTTTTAAACTATTTATTTGTATGATACAGCTGCAAATAAGTATTTGAACACCTGTCTATCAGCTAGAATTCTGACCCTCAAAGACCTGTTAGTCTGCCTTTAAAATGTCCACCGCCACTACATTTATTATCCTAAATTAGATGCACCTGTTTGAGGTCGTTAGCTGCATAAAGACACCTGTCCACCCCATACAATCAGTAAGAATCCAACAACTAACATGGCCAAGACCAAAGAGCTGTCCAAAGACACTAGAGACAAAATTGTACACCTCCACAAGGCTGGAAAGGGCTACGGGGAAATTGCCAAGCAGCTTGGTGAAAAAAGGTCCACTGTTGGAGCAATCATTAGAAAATGGAAGAAGCTTAACATGACTGTCAATCTCCCTCGGACTGGGGCTCCATGCAAGATCTCACCTCGTGGGGTCTCAATGATCCTAAGGAAGGTGAGAAATCAGCCCAGAACTACACGGGAGGAGCTGGTCAATGACCTGAAAAGAGCTGGGACCACCGTTTCCAAGGTTACTGTTGGTAATACACTAAGACGTCATGGTTTGAAATCATGCATGGCACGGAAGGTTCCCCTGCTTAAACCAGCCCATGTCCAGGCACATCTTAAGTTTGCCAATGACCATTTGGATGATCCAGAGGAGTCATTGGAGAAAGTCATGTGGTCAAATGAGACCATAATAGAACTTTTGGGTCAAAATTCCACTAAATGTGTTTGAAGGAAGAAGAATGATGAGTACCATCCCAAGAACACCATCCCTACTGTGAAGCATGGGGGTGGTAGCATCATGCTTTGGGGGTGTTTTTCTGCACATGGGACAGGGCGACTGCACTGTATTAAGGAGAGGATGACCGGGGCCATGTATTGCGAGATTTTGGGGAACAACCTACTTCCCTCAGTTAGAGCATTGAAGATGGGTCGAGGCTGGGTCTTCCAACATGACAATGACCTGAAGCACACAGCCAGGATAACCAAGGAGTGGCTCTGTAAGAAGCATATCAAGGTTCTGGCGTGGCCTAGCCAGTCTCCAGACCTAAACCCAATAGAGAATCTTTGGAGGGAGCTCAAACTCCATGTTTCTCAACGACAGGCCAGAAACCTGACTAGTCTAGAGAAGATCTGAGTGGAGAAGTGGGTCAAAATCCCTCCTGCAGTGTGTGCAAACCTGGTGAAAAACTACAGGGAACGTTTGACCTCTGTAATTGCAAACAAAGGCTCCTGTACCAAATATTAACATTGACTTTCTCAGGTGTTCAAATACTTATTTGCAGCTGTATCATACAAATAAATAGTTAAAAAATCATACATTGTGATTTCTGGATTTTTTTTTTTAGATTATGTCTCTCACAGTGGACATGCACCTATGATGA
Source organism: Silurus aristotelis (assembly GCF_946808225.1). Classification (NCBI taxonomy): domain Eukaryota; kingdom Metazoa; phylum Chordata; class Actinopteri; order Siluriformes; family Siluridae; genus Silurus; species Silurus aristotelis. The sequence continues at coordinate 14,232,713 of NC_139586.1, forward strand.
CAATTTCAGACCCCTCCATGATTTCTAAGTGGGAGAACTTGCAAAATAACAGGGTGTTTAAATACTTATTTTCCTCACTGTATATATATATATATATAATATATAAAATGTGTGTTTTGCATTGAATGTTCTAATTTCGCCCCCTTATCCCATTTATTTATTTATTCACATTTTTATAAAAATGGTCAAACAGAAATGCTAATCGTGCGATGATCAAATTAGTGCCATTGAAAAGAATTTTGAGTAAACACATTATTAACACAGTTAATTTTGACAGCCCTATTATTTATACAGCTGAGGAGTTGAGGCTTAGGGGCCTTGCTCAAGGGCCCAGCAGTAGTTGGTAGCTTGGCTGTGCTTGGATTTGAACTTGTGACCTTCTGACCGGATGTCCAAGAATCAGTGTTCAGTAACACAATTACCATCATCAATAACTGCTACTGTTTGCCGACTGTGTGCTGATGTGGAATAATGTTATATCACACACAATACACATACTGTTACCATGACTTCACTACCATACACTGCACATATACACACACACTACATACAGTACCTAACATGAACGGCAGGTTCGTTTCATACACAACAACAACTTGTATAGTGAATGTGCCATTATTAATTTTTTTCCCTCCCTGACTCAGCAATCTTGTTCATTTGCAGTCTTTTCTCATAATTACAAGCACCAAAAGACTTTTCCAAAATAGAAACATCTGCCACCATTACAAAACACAGCTAAGTGGCTAGCTCATTACTATTGTTCTGCGATTAGTAGTTATGAGGTCCAACCTTTTTTATAGGTCATCGACCAATCATCAGTCCAGTGGTGGGCCAAAATTGAAGAGGGCACTGTGTAAAAGTTTTATCTTAATAAAACATAGTCGTGTGCTCGAGTCTTCCATGGACACCCAGAGATACACTACTTTCTCAGAGGGTTTATTAACACTGAGAGATTTTCACACAGGCTACGTTGTTCAGTTTGAGACGAATGAATAATCAGCGTGCTTCTGCACTGAGATCCATTGTTTTATCTAATTTGTAACAGGTTGTTGAAGGACATTACACTTCTTTGTCTAAACATTTAATAGTTGCATTTTATAAAATGTTAGGACAAGCTGGGTTTCTTGTGCAAAAAAAACCCTCCCAAAATGAACAAATTTTTTTCTCTCTCTTTTTTTCCTTTTCCTCACCTGCTTCACAATCTGTGACCTGATTGGTCAGGAAGATGAAAACGTGCTCAGCACTCAGAAAGTAGAAAACAGCACTGGCAGCGCTTTTTTTGCGGCGTGTGCTGGAGGAATATAGACTAAAAAATAAGTTGAATAATCAGCTGCTTGTTACTGCATGTCAAAAGGATCAAAGGTCCTTTGACACCACAGAATTATTATTTTTTTATTAATACAATTTAAATTTCATATTAATTACTTTTAACTTGAACATTTTTACTAAGTAGCTTTATGGATATATAGTTTAGTTCAATTAAATTTAAGTTAATGGATTGAATATGTTTTTGTTTTAATAATTTGTCATTTTGAAGCAATTTGTAACTTTTTTAAATTCAGTTATTTATTAAATACTTTGACCAATAGACATTGTCACAAAGCTTTATAGAAATACAATTTGTATAGTATAAGTTTTCAATAAAAAATGTAAATTTTAAGTTATAAAATATTACTAATTAAATATACATTAGAAGTTTTCAAAACCATTTTTACTCTTACTTTTAATTGGAATCCGTGTTATTTATAAAAGTATCATAGAAACTTTACATTTACACATTGTGTAAGAAGTTATGTTGATAACTACCAACCCAAGACCCGATAAAGACCCTGCATGTCCAGCATTTGGCTGGTTATATACTGTGTGGTAGAACAGCTTGTTTAGTCTGGAGCCTTGTTTGATGAGGTGGATAAAGACAAATGAGATGATCAGTAATCAGAAGCAAAGAGGACAAACAACAAGCGTCTCATGTAATCCTCACCCTCCGCCCTTTTAATTGTTGTCTCGTACACACACCGTGTGCAGCTCGAGCTTATGCTCCGGAGAGGATTATTATATTGTTCATGCTGTAAACAGAGCCAAAGTGCCTTCAGCAGTTTCAAGTTGCTGCACAGGTGTTTGTGTGTCTGTGTGTGCATGCATGTGTGCGATGCAGTTGTTGGCGAGAGAATAATACAGGGATCTGTTACAAGCCCAGTTTGAGACTGGCAGGACTATTTATTTTGAGCTGTATTGCTCATGTTTCAAGGGTCAACGCTGAGACTGCTGATAGAAAGTTTGCGAAGTCTTAACATTTTTTGTGTATTTCTGCATTTGAGCTTTATCCGATTGAATTGTAGTACCCAATTAAACAATCATTCAGGTTTTACATTTATTTATCTAGTAAAAGTATCCAAACGCGATTTGCCTTTTTGTCGGAAAAGACGCATGAGCCTTTGCTTTAGTAAGTAAGTAAAAGCTGTGACCCTCCTCAGCAACAATCAGGGGTCAGAGGAATTTTTCTTTTTTTTTTCTTCCTTACAATATTGCTTCAGCTTTAATCTGGCCTTTGAACCTTACTATAATATGTAGAGTTTTCAAAATTATTACTATAATTATTAACTAGTATATAGCCATGATTTACAGCCGGTTAGATCTCCTAGATTATAGAAAATGAATCAAGAACATCTGACCAGTCAGATTTAAGCCCCTCCCCCCAATGTTTTTGAACTATATACAGTATTGAAGGATTGATGGATGAAAAAGCAAACGCTATGTTTTTCAAATGCAGAGAGCAAATAAATTGGATCAAGTCATTACAAAAAAAAAACTGGTATAAAGGATCAAATGGAGATTTAATGCAGGACTGATGTAGGTTATAGAGGACATGACTGACAGGACAGGATGAAGCTCTGTGGTAGAGGAAAACAGGAACGGATTGTACATGGGGGTACGTAGAGGTGTGCGTTCAAGGCTTATGGCATGAGCTGGAGGTTTGTGTGTGTGTGTGTGTGTGTGTGTGTGTGTGTGTGTGTGTGTGTGTGTGTGTGTGTGTGTGTTCACATGCGCTCAGGATTAGGGGCTGTTGTGAAAAATGATGCCGATGGCCGCTTAAAATAGAGAGAGATGTGGACGCTAAAGAAAACAAATGCAGTGCCACAACGTAGCGGCAGCTCAGAGTGAGACCGGACCTGAGATACAACACATGCACATACACTCACAGAGACTGGGTTATATTCTACATAACATACGTACAGCACAGTGTTGAAGCAGGATCTGAGATGGCGGTAACAGGAGCTGATGGTAAGGATAAGTGCACTTCTACTGGGGGGGTTGACCATGATCAATTGTTTAGCGTAGGAGGAAGATTAATGGGTCGAAGCGGAGTTTCTGCATTAGAGGGTCGTAATGCGTCCTCCACAGTGCAGGATAGCAGCGAGAAACGCTCCAGTTCTAGGACAGGCAGGGTGTGCTGTATGACTCTGCACAACCGGCTTTCTATAATAGCGCATTCGTGTTTAATGTGAATTATACACATGAGCCTGCTGGAGTGTGTACAGCTGCTTGTGGTTTGTGTGAATGTACAGTATGAAGGTTTGGGACTCACTGTTGAGTGAGTGAATAGCGCAGTATCTCACAGTGCAGTACAACACAACTCAACACAACACAACACAGGCACGTCAGGAATGTGTGCTCTTTTACAATTCTGTCCTTAATGCAAACCTTGACATTTCTGCATTAGAAAGAACAACAAACAGTCAAGCCTTTTAACATCAGCCAAATCATAACTAGAACTGTGATGCTGGATCCACCAGCATCAGAATATGAACAGGGTTTAGAGGATTTAGCTTTATACACTGCTCTGTATTAATGCATGTATAGCATTAAGTAGCTGAAAGTCTTTTCTGCTAATCAAGGCACCAAGATGAAGTAAGATCTCTTTTACATTAAAACATTGTTTTATGCAGATGTAAATGTATTATTAGTGAGACCATCAGTCTCCTCATAAAGAGAGTAGAGCATAAAGACAAAATATTCTTGTAAATGTTTTCATTGTTTTGTAATTATGGTGTTTTTAATTATGTAAATCATCAGGATACCGAACAAAACTTTTGCTATGTTTCCACACGGACAGTTTTAATTGCCGGATGTGCGCATTTCCTGGGTTTGCCTTATTTGAGACTTGACTTGAAAAAAAAAAATGTTTAGTGACTAAAAATGATATTAAATATGAGCACCTGTTCAAGGGGTGATTATGAGCATGGCAGTGAGCGAGAGGCCTCCTTAATACATATAAAAGAGCTCATCCTAAGGAATGTGTCATAAGAGACGATGTTGAATAGACATGGATTATTGCTATTCTGTATCAAGTATGCTGGTCCAGGTCAAAGTTCCTCATTTAATGCCAGCTGCTTGTAAGAGCCCAAGCATATGAATAACATTTGTTGTATTTCTGCAGAAATGGCCCGGCAATTCCCCAAGGTCACGCTGAGCGATGTAGATGAGGAGGTGCGACTGATTGCTGAAAAGGTGTACGCCTCTGCGCTGAAGGATGAAGAGAATAAAGATGCCACCTCCATGTATACAGTGCCTGAAGACTGTCCTATTGGCCTTCAGCAGGCAAAAGAGAGGGAGCTCCTTCGAGAGCTGGCCGAAGAGCATTCGGAGGAGTCAGTCAAGAGGTCAGCATGGGCAGAATTTTACCACCTAGAATCTTCTGATGTAGTTTTAGAGACAGAATATTAGATTTGTAAATTAATTCAGTCGTAAATTAATGAATTAAAGGTATAATCTGCGATTTGTTTCTCAGCATGTAGCAGTAATATCATTTGAAAGAATCCTTTAAGACCAGGTATCTGTGTAGTTTTCTTATTTCAGTTTCTCCAGCCTAAACATTAGTCTCCACTAGCCATAGCAAAGCTGCTTGGTCCCACCCCATTTTTAAAAATTAATATCACAAAGTTGCAGGTTGTTAAAGTCGGTTTTGGGACGGGGGAAAGCTTGTCCCTTCTATTCAAATTGCAGTTTGTCTTATATTACACATTACTTACACATTGCTTCTTTAAAACAAGACATGTAAGATGGGCTTCTCCTTGAACATGCAGGAAGAAGAGCTTTAAGTTGATTCGATCTCAGTCCATGCAAATACCTCATGTCGTGGATTGTGGAAAAGCGACACCCACACCGCTCGTGTCACCTTCCTCCACCTTTCCCTCCATCCCAGACAAGTTTCCTGAGTACCAGAGAGTCACCATCAGTGGGGATTACTGTGCTGGGGTGAGATTGTTCACTCAGACACTCAGTTTCATTGTTGGATTTTCATTAAAGTTGTAATCAGTAATTTTTTTTTTAAAGGATCACCATTGTGGGTAAATTAGCATGATAAAGGATGATAAAACCAACCAACCAAACATTTAAGATAAGGTGTTTTTACCTGCCTGTCAGTTCAGCTGAAATGTTCTGCCTTTGCATTAGCAGTATTGTTTTGGAGGTGTCACCTCATAGGGAACACTGGAGAGATGAGTTGTATTCAGCTGGCTTTAGCGAACCGTTCCTAAAATCACTGACTATATCATATAAAACCACTCCAGATCACTGTGGAGGACTACGAGCAAGCCGCTAAAAGTCTTCTGAAGGCGTTATTTATTCGGGAGAAATACTCAAAACTGGCGTACCACCGTTTCCCCCAGACAACCGGAAAGTTCTTGCGCAGTGCTGAGAACCAAAAGTGGAAAGAAGAAGATGATGTCCAACCAGGTATCTGTGTGCACTTATTGAGATGAAATATGTTTAAAAACAAGTCTTTTTGTTATCGTATCTGTTTTTTTTTTCCCCTTCCATGTCATTCTTCACTTCATGTCTATGAACTGTGCAGTCATCTGCCCATGCCCTCGGGAAGGAGAGGACCCCTATAGCATGGAGAACATTCCCGAGAACTTGAGTTACATGCTGAAAATGAGGGATGGGATTGTATACGTGTATGAGAATGCAGCAGCTCTCAAGAAAAACAAACCCCACTGTCTGCCATACCCTGACCTTGAGACATTTGCCATTGACATGAGCTACGTACTGGCCATGATCATAGATGGACCCACGTGAGTGTGTTAGCATTAAAGTTGTGTTCAGTAATTTGGAAGAAAGTATAATATTCGGTCAAGTTCTCTTATTTGCTTCAGGAACCTGTAGTCTCTGGCATATTCCAGACTTTTTAAAATAAATCGTTTATCTTTAATAATGACGCCTGCTAAAAAAATAACATGTTTCCTAATGTGTTTTGTCGATGTGGCTTTGAAAGGACCAAAAAAATGCTGCTACAGTTAGACAGTGACTACACTTTTGAAGAAAAACAGATCAATCTCATGTAAACTTGCATGTGCAAAATGTATTTTCTTTAATTTCAGAAAGACGTACTGCCACAGACGACTAAACTTTCTGAGCTCGAAGTTCTACCTGCATGAGATGTTGAATGAAATGGCTGAGCTCAAAGAACTCAAAGGTGTCTCACATCGGGATTTCTACAATGTCAGGAAGGTATGACGTGTATCCGTATTAGGAATCATATAGCGTATTTTTCGGACTATAAGCCGCTACTTTCTTCCCACGTTTTGAACCCCGTGTCTTAAACAACGAAGCGTCTTATTTATGGATCTTTCCTGGGTTTTTCACGGATTCACAAACTTCAAGCAAAAAACTGAGCGACATAACATTAGACCGAACGGAAACGAAAAAACGCACCTCACCTCACGCACACACCTCACCAAAAGATGACAAAAGCTCTGGGGAGTTTTTACCACTGTAAAAACTCCCCAGAGAAATACAGTGGTACCTAGACCTACGAGTTTAATTCGTTCCGTGGACGAGTTCGTATCTCAATTTGCTCGCACATCAAATCAGTTTTCCATATTGAAAATACTTAAAATGGCATTAATCCATTCCAACCCTCAAAATGACACCCCATTTTTATGTTTCATGTTATTAAATTGGAAAATACATAAATAACAAATTTCTAAATAACAGATCTTGTATAAAAACATAATAGAAAGAGTATTTTCCTTGGAGATAAGACGATTTGAGCTAACGAAAACGCCGGGGGTGTGTGTGTGTGTGTGTGTGTGTGGAGGGGAGGTAGAGGCGATAAGCGGAGGAAAAACTCTTTTTTTTACTATCACTCCTGTACACTACGTATCCCTAAACTTTAAAATTTTTACTTTTTCTTCTTTGCTTATCTTAATTTTTGGCACAATCTTCTCTTTCTGGCTTCGCTTCGCCATTTAGCAGCAGCGTCTCGAGCTCGTACATACATTTTTTTGCTCGCGTAACAAAGCAAAAAAATCGACCGAGTGACCGCTTGTACCTCGGAAAACTCTTACATTAATGCACTCGTAGGTCAAGATACCACTGTAGTTGTGAAAGGAAGGAGGAAGACAGTGAACAATGACTTACTTGGTAGGCTACTGTTTAGATACAAGCCGTTGTAGCGTGTTGAGTCTGGGTGAAGGGAGAGCTCGCTAACTCCAGTTGCAACAGAAATCATATAAGCACAGACAGGTTTCCGAAACTCGTGCTTTTTTAATTTTTCTTGGCAACAGCGTCATGGGTTAGTCAAAGAAACTTAGAAATGAGCATCAGAAAATAATAAGGACATGATCCTCAGTCTCACACGCACATACCCGCAGTAATAGCAGAAGAATGCAGTGACATGCTTTTCCCAAAATACCGCTATGCTCCTAATAGAAGCGCAACATATTGCATTTAGTGTCTTTCGTTAAAGCCTGTGTAAAGTTTATTAGTTTCAGTGTAGACAGTGTATTGTTCCGTATTTATAAATTTGTCCTGTTTGTTATTGGCTGTTCACAGGTTGACACTCACATCCATGCTGCAGCCTGCATGAACCAGAAACATTTGCTTAAATTCATCCAAACCACCTATGAGACAGACGCAGATCGTGTGGTACAGGAGACGGCCGGGAAGAAACTAACCCTCAAACAGGTCTTCAATAACCTCCAAATGGACCCTTACGACCTCACTGTGGACTCACTGGATGTACATGCTGTAAGCGCTTCTAGGTGCATCTTGGCATATGATATAGTACATGTTATCACAGTCTCTATTGAATATTACTTATCCATATTTTTTCTGGAAAATGCTGTACCATTAAACCCTGGTCTGAAAAATTATTTCTCCTCTGCACTTTGATGCCAACATGAGCCAGCATTATGTGGTATCTCATTGGTTAAGGCTCTGGGTTGCCTACTGGAAATTTAAGCCCTGGTATCGCCAAGATTCCACTCTTGGGGCCCTTGAGCAAAGCTCGTAACCCTCTGTGATCCAGGGGGCGCTGTAACATGGCTGACCCTGTGCTCTGACCCCAGCTTCCTAACATCGCTGGGATGTCCTAACATTTCACTGTGCTGTAAAGCAGCCGTCCCCATCCTTTTTTGCACCACGAACCGATGATACGACCGGCATAAAAACTGTTATTTTCTAAATATAATAATAATAAACGTGAATCCACTGTGTTGTTTTTGTTCATTTTGCTAGCTTGGGGGTTTCAATTTAGCATTAATGTATTATGTGTTACGAGCTGGAGTAGCCCCTTTAAGAAGGTAGCGGATGTAGGTAAGACATGTGACCGAGGCAAGCATCTTGACATGCATCAAGAGTGAGTCATGGACAGATGTGGCGGAGGTAATTTTCCAAAATAAAACATTGTTCAGAATCAGATAATAAATAAAACGGAAATAATGTAATTATGTATTATTTCTGAGCGGCCCGGTAACAATTGACCCATGGACCAGTGCCAGTCTGCAGCCTGGGGTTTGTGGACCACTGCTGTAAAGTACAAGCACCTTTCTTTGTTTCCCCTCATACAGGGCAGGCAGACATTTCATCGCTTTGACAAGTTCAACTCCAAATACAATCCGGTGGGAGCAAGCGAGTTACGAGAAATATACCTGAAAACGGACAACTACATCGAGGGAGAGTACTTTGCACGTATGATAAAGGTACAGTGTTCCTCTCTCAAATCAAATCTAATCTATAAGATTTATCCGACTTTTTGATGCATCAGTGTCTGCTTCAAACCCTTTGTAATGACAGGAAGTCGCTCACGAGCTGGAGGAGAGTAAATACCAGCACGCAGAGCCCCGCCTCTCAATCTACGGACGCTCCCCAGAGGAGTGGGACAGTCTTTCCCGTTGGTTTATTCAGCAAAAGGTCTACTCCCCCAACATGCGCTGGGTCATTCAGGTGCCCAGGATATAGTAAGTGCAGGTTATTAGCCGTAATATGTGTTTGGGGAACCGTATGTACTGAATTGTTCTTATATTCAGTATTTATTTATTTTTTAAATGGATAGTTCACCCAAAAATGGAAAAAAAAAATCGCTCATCATTCACTAACTCATATATTGTTCCAAATCTCTTTCTGAAAGAAACTCAGAGATTTGGAACAACTCCTTCTTGGTTTTATATAGCACTTTTAACTGTTGTCTGAGGGTAGTTTGATATCTCTTGGCTACTAATCAAGAATGGTCTTTCTATGGTCTTTCTATGTTTTTTAAATGTATACGTTTGCTTATTATTCAACAAAGCTGGCATTTAACAAGTTTTATAGTTAGTGAACTCATTGCAATAATTGTACATTGAGTTCCCTCAAAGAGTAAATCGAGAAATTCTGTTAAATGTGTTAGTCTGGATTAATAATCTGGCCCCCTTGTATGAAGGAGTAAAAAATGATGGCCCTCATCACTATAAACTGCCCATCCCTGATGTAGATTATACATATAGTAGGAAATTTTAAACAACCCCTAAGCATAGAATTTGCCGAGACCTAGATTTATCAAATTCAGTATTCATCTGATTATTCACAAAAGCTTTTTATTTAGACACACACAGACATGTATGTATGTGTGTGTGTATGTAATATATATATATATGTGTGTGTGTGTGTGTGTGTGTGTGTGTGTATATATATATATATATATATATATATATATATATATATATATATATATATATATATATATATATATATATATATATATATGTGTGTGTGTGTGTGTGTGTGTGTATATATATATATATGTGTGTGTGTGTGTGTGTGTGTGTGTGTGTGTGTGTATATATATATATATATATATATATATATATATATTACATACACACACACATACATACATGTCTGTGTGTGTCTAAATAAAAAGCTTTTGTGTTTTCTGTGTGTGTCTAAATAAAAAGCTTTTTTTAATATATATATATATATATATATATATATATATATATATATATATATATATATATATATATATATATATATATACAGTACAGACCAAAAGTTTGGACACACCTTCTCATTCAAAGAGTTTTCTTTATTTTCATGACTATGAAAATTGTACAATTACACTGAAGGCATCAAAACTATGAATTAACACGTGGAATTATATACATAACAAAAAAGTGTGAAACAACTGAAAAATGTCATATTCTAGGTTCTTCAAAGTAGCCACCTTTTGCTTTGATTACTGCTTTGCACACTCTTGGCATTCTCTTGATGAGCTTCAAGAGGTAGTCACCTGAAATGGTCTTCCAACAGTCTTGAAGGAGTTCCCCGAGAGATGCTTGGCACTTGTTGGCCCTTTTGCCTTCACTCTGCAGTCCAGCTCACCCCTAAACCATCTCGATTGGGTTCAGGTCCAGTGACTGTGGAGGCCAGGTCATCTGGCGCAGCACCCCATCACTCTCCTTCTTGGTCAAATAGCCCTTGATGCCTTCAGTGTGACTCTACAATTTTCATAGTCATGAAAATAAAGAAAACTCTTTGAATGAGAAGGTGTGTCCAAACTTTTGGTCTGTACTATATGTATGTATATATAATATATAATATTCCTGTGCCATTTTTTTTTTCCCTTACAGTGATATTTTCATGTCACGGAAGCTGATTCCCAACTTTGCCAAGATGCTCGAGAACATCTTCCTACCTTTGTTTGAGGCGACGGTAAACCCGCAGAAGCACAAAGAGCTGCATGTGTTTCTTAAATATGTGAGTGGGTTTAAATTAACATACACACACGCACACGTATAGTTTATCTTCTTAGTGACTTGAAATTTAACCATAGAATATTAAAGAATGTTATGCATAAAACACTCAGGCATGGTCTTAGGAAAACAATCATAGGCAGTTTCAGTAAGCAGTTTGAAGACTGTGAGCACTCTAAAGATTTATATATTTTTTTCCGTTGCATTTTCAACTTTGCATTTTCATTCCGGTATTTATAGCGACATTTCATGTTAGACAACATTTCTTTAAACAACTGTACTTAAGGAACAGCTTCACATGAACCATGAAACAAAACTTTTTCCCTTTCTCCTCATCACGTTTGTTTTCTCCACCTCTAGGTAAACGGCTTTGACAGTGTGGATGACGAGTCCAAGCACAGTGATCACATGTTCTCTTACAAGAGCCCCAAACCTGAGCAATGGACCACCGAAGAGAACCCACCTTATAGCTACTACCTCTTCCACATGTATGCCAATATCATGGTGCTCAACAATCTGCGCAGGTTAGTAGCGCCCCCTTCCTGTTTTTTTAAGCCTGTACCAGAACTTTCCTTGAGAACATCATATCAAAACAAGGGATTAGAGGTACTCTGAATAATCTCTGGGGGATGTGAAAGGTCAACGGTTTGTGTGTGTGTGTGTGTGTGTGTGTGTGTGTGTGTGTGTGTGTGTGTGTGTGTGTGTGTGTGTGTGTGTGTGTGTGTGTGTGTGTGTGTGTGTGTGTGTGTGTGTGTGTGTGTGTGTGTGTGTGTGTGTGTGTGTGTGTGTGTGTGTGTGTGTGTGTGTGTGTGTGTACTGTATTAGTGCCTTCTAGTGGTGGGCGGTCAGGGCCAGCAAAGTCTTCTCTGCTGGCCTAAACACCATCATGAGCACTGACCTACATTTACAACCCAAATTCTAATATTTGTTCCATGAAATTGTATTAATTTATTCCCAACAGTTTATTCTCTTTATTTCTCTTGGCTGCTCTGTTTCCAGTACGTGTATGTGGATGTTATATTATTTTGTCCAATCAGATTCCAGCCTTGATGTACTGCCATGTCAATCTAATTTGCCCAGGGCCTTCAAAGTCAGTCCTGCTGGCCTTTTACCATAGAGAATATAATGAATGGGTCTGATTCTTTAACCATTTAGATTTCAGCTGGCCCAAAATAGCATCAGCATTTTTTCGTCCTCTGATTGGTTGGTCAGAGGGAAACTGTTATAGCCAAGTTCAACTGGCAAAACATGTCTGTAGAGTTAGACTTCTTCATGCCTACGGAGGAAGAGAAATTGATTTGCTTTCGGACATTCTTAAAAATACATTTTGAAGAAAAACTAGACATCGGGAGGAGAGTGACATCTTTAGTAAATATGTTATGTTTCTTTTACATTTTTATGTTTTCGTCATATTATTAGATAAATATTGTTTCAGAACTGCTCCAGATAATGTAGGTGGTACAGTTGTGGTTGTAGTGTAGAGGTTTGGAGTTTTCTTAACTGGGTTTTTTGCATTAGTAAAATAGTATTTACCCTTAATATGTGAAATGCCCCTCTCTCTGTGTTGCCACGCGTTGTTATTTTGCACTACACTATTAATGGTTTCTAAAATCACGATGTGATAGTGGTGGTATTAAGAGGTGGATTAAGTCTGGTAAATCCCCACTGAAGGCCCGGGTACCAAATGCACAATCTGCCACTGGTGTCTTCTATAATTACCATTGTATTATTGGCATATGTGGCATAGGGTTTCAGTTATATATATATATATATATATATATATATATATATATATATATATATATATATATATATATATATATATATATATATATGCAACTATTCTATAGTAACTTCTCATTCAGAAAGACTTGTAGGCAAATACACAATTAAAAAAAAAAAATCTAATAAATATATATATAAAAATGGAGGGCAAATTGTGAATATACACCACTTTGTGACTTGCTTTTATAGAAAACCTGTCATTAGTGTAACAGTAACTGTTTCATCACACCCCATCACTATGTCAATGATTATTTCCCTATAACAATACACATTTGTTGGGGTCTGTTATTTACCTACAGTATAGAGCACATACAGTACCCACTACATACAGCTGTGTGCAAAAGTTTGCACACCCTGTATTATTAGTAAAATGATTGACTGTAACCCTGAATTGCAGGTATAATTTTCATTCCCCAGCAATCAGCAAAGATTTGCACCTCATTTGTGTGTTTGTGTGTAGGGAGAGAGATATGAGTACCTTCCAGTTCCGTCCACATTGCGGTGAAGCTGGCTCCATCACTCATCTGGTTTCAGCTTTTCTCACTGCAGATAACATCTCTCATGGCCTTAACCTTAAGAAGGTAAAGTGCGCTCTCTCTCTCTCTTGCACTCACACACACACACACACACACACACACACACACACAGGATAGTTTATCAATTTCTTTTGCTCATTACCTACCATTGACCGTCTCTCAATAGTGTTTATATTAGACATTTACATTTATTGCATTTGTCAGACGCCTTAATCCTTATCTCATTCGTACAATTAAACAGTTAAGAGTTGAGGTTGATGTTAATAAGATTTTTAACTCCAGACCTTCCAATCTGAAGGTCTTAACCTCTCCACCACCACTTCCCCTTATATACTACAGCCTGTGGTTTCTTTCCTTCTAATATACACAGTGCGTTGCCAAAAAATTACTATTTTTGGTTATAGATGCTTATTTTATATTGTTTTATGCGTTATTGAATCAGTATGAATAAAAAGGCAACAGAAAGAGATGAAGGCTGCTATTTTTGCCAGAAATATTGTCACACCAAATAGTGATTGTATTTATTGGTGTTTATTAGTGTTTACTGCTTGTTGGTTAAATTGGTTAATAAATAACTATATTTTGCTGTAGTTTAAACTACTACTATTTGTCAGATGGTGAATTTGGGTAAATCTTTCTTTCTTAGTCTTTTTTTATTACGTTTATCCTTTGAGCATGGGTCCAACAAATATTGTGCAAGTGTACTGCTTTAATATTAAATAATTTGACCCATGCTGTCATATTGTATATAAACTGTGTGTGTGTTCTCAGAGCCCTGTCCTTCAGTACCTGTACTACCTGGCCCAGGTACCCATTGCCATGTCCCCCCTAAGTAACAACAGTCTGTTCTTGGAGTACTCAAAGAACCCACTGCGAGAATTCCTGCACAAGGGTCTGTGTGTGTCTCTGTCCACTGATGACCCCATGCAGTTCCACTACACCAAGGTCAGCACCTGAAAATGACATGCTGTATCAGAACAATTAATATAACATTGGAATAAAGTACTATTCAGTGCAAAAGTTTGCACCCCCCTTTTTTGTTTGAAATTTGTATCTTAAATAACATTTTATAATTTACCAAATAGAAATGGTTTATTTTAATATATATATATTTTATATATTATATATATATATATATATATATATATATATATATATATATATATATATATATATATATATATATATATATATATATATATATATATATATAAAAACTTAAATGTAACAAAACCTGTTAAATCCTAGTTTCTTAAACGTTCAAATGAGCATAAACTCTCCCACAGATTTATTCAAAGAGATGCTACAGCATTCTTCAGAGACATTTGACTTTGTGCTATATGTGATTTGCATAAATATATGTGATTGTAAAACCTCATTAATACAATGATAATGATTAAAAAATGATAAGAAGCTCTTGTTTTGTTGCAGGAAGCGCTGATGGAGGAGTACGCTATTGCAGCCCAGCTGTGGAAGCTGAGTACGTGTGATTTATGTGAAATTGCCAGAAACAGTGTGCTGCAGAGCGGCCTATCTCATCAGGTAAGTCTCTTTACTGAAAGGTATCGCAGCGAGAGCCATGCCGTTCTTTGTTCTATCTTTCTTGTGGGCCTTTAGTTTCATTCCAGATTCTTGATTGTGATTGGTCAGAAACTGCTGATTAATTTCCAGGATCCCAGGTTTATCTAAATGCACTCATTCTCATTACATTCTCATTTCTATCATCTTCGTCTTAGGTTTGTGAGAGGGGGAAAAAAAAGTGAGTGACTAATTTATATGTTTCACAAAATCTATCAATGTTCAATAAATGGTATATAATGTAAATTAATACTATGTAGGTGTAGTTCAACTCTAGTAAATGTAGTTCAACACTATCAAGTGCAGTTCTGTGCAGTTGTACGTAGGTGAACTCCACAACCACACTAAAAATCTATTGGAACATCATTCCAAAGTGTAAGGGGTTATTATAACAGGAAATGGGGATAGGATATTTAAAAAGCACATTCTTTCTCATGGTGTAGTTGTGTAAAAACTTGTCCTTATAGTGTATTTTATATTTGCTTCTAAAAATACTAAACATCAGCAACAGTTAAAAACAATTATTTAAACCTTTTAAGAAATTCAAGTAGGGCTGTTGCTATCAATTATTTTAGTAATCTAGTTTTCTAATGATTATTCCATCGATTAATCGAAAGTAAGTCTTTTTTCATTATTAAAGAACAATACTAAAGAAGGAGAAAATAAGATGAACCTCTAAAAAGAACAAGTCATATTTGTATCTTTTTTTAGAAAAATGTAAATAAATAAAAAAATAGAAAATTAAACCTATTTAGTGCATTTAATAGGCATATTACATAAAAATACAAACACTGCGCATTCAAAAAGCCCTTCTGCAGTGGCCATGTAGAGTTAAAGTTATGGGAAACTATTTGTTTAATAAAACTCAATTATTCTCACTCATGTATTTATTTGTTAAATCTCGTACAGTATTGTGATGTGGTTTTCTTGTTTTTTACTTGAAATTTTCCACGCACTAAATCTGTGTATTTATCACCAGCTTTAAAAACGTGCTCCACTACCTGTTCTACACCGCCACTGAGGAGGGACTTTTTAAATTACTTTAAAAAGGGTAACCGCACTGTACAGTGTTTTTCTTTGTTTTAGTTTGAAATGATCCCAAACTTTCTGTCTTGTTCTTTGGCCTGAATCTTCTCCACACCCTTCACCGTTTTCTCTCCGTTCCTCCATTTTTCATTCTGCGGCATCTTCTGTGTTACCTGTCCAGAGCATTCCAGTGAGGTCAGCGGGTTTAGCGGGTCGTGCGTCAGTAATAATGGTCTGTGGGAAACACAGTGCTCCGTGTTTATTTAAATGGACTAAACAAAGCAACACATTTTTGTAATCGAATTACTTGAGGAATCGTTACAGCCCTTAATGAAAGTCAAATTCCATATGCCCTACAGTAACAAGATGAATGTTTATATAGGAAGGAAATTATTATTCTTAATCTAATTATTTGTACTTTTATTCAACAGGAGAAGAAGCACTTTCTTGGGGAAAACTACTTGAAGGACGGGCCGGAAGGGAACGACATCCGTCGCACCAATGTAGCGCAGATCCGCATGGCCTACAGACACGAGACGTTGTGTAACGAGCTCAGCTTCTTGGTAGAAGCCATGAAATCCGAGGCCCTGGCCTTGCATAGTCAGAACAAAACACCCTCCATGCCATAAAACTGTAGCCATACACACACACTTGCATGCTGCCTTATGCACAAGACTGCCTACGTCAGGTATTACTTAATTTCTGCTGCTCGGAAAAACAAAAACCGAACAACCTGCCTCACTGAGATCTACACTGTAAGTCTTCCATGTGAGTCTTGGTCTGCATGCGTGTTCACTGTGGCCTGCGGATTTGTACTGAGCAGTGGATCCGTTTGAGATTTAATAATTTCCTTGTACAAACTGTCACCTACATCTGTACATATAAAAAATAAAGTGTGAAACTTGAGATGAAGCATGTCAGGGACTAAGGAAAAGCCAATGTAATGCCCCCTGGTGGAGGTGATCATAACTGTTCAACAAAAATTACTTGAGACATGAAAAACTGTAGAGTAGGCTTGAATGTGTTATGTTTTAAATGCACAATTATAGACACACTAGATACTCACACATAGAAGAACGATATAAGAACCTAATCTAGATCCCTACAATGCAGAGTGAAGCAGGATTGTTGGACCTCATTTACTGAATGTACTGTATATGATACTATTTGAGCTTAAACACAATGTAGCATTGTAGCTAATGTGCTGTATGTTCATTCAACACCTTGAAAGCTTTTTTGCTACATCTAGTGGCCTTTTTTCAGTTTATTTCAGAACTTGTACAATATTGCACATAATGTACAGTATATAAAGATGTATATGTAGTACATTATTCTTTAATAATAGTATGGGGAGAGAAAAAAGCAAATGTACCTTTATATTGTAATACTGATAAACTGTTTGCTAGGAGGTGAGAAAGAAAAAAGTATTTAATTGGATCAGCTGAATCTTAAAGCTGCCAAGTGCATGACATCAAAGTGCTAAATTATTGGCACCCTCCATAAAGATTAATTTAAACGCATGGCACATAGATCGACTGCTGTGGAGTGTTTAAAGATATTGTGAGTTTGTTTATTCTAACACCTATTTAAAGTAAAATGCCTTCTTAAGTCTACACTATGTTTTCTGCAAAAAAATATACTAGTTTCAAAAGTATTGGATTAAGATTTCATGATGTCTTACTGACACTTGTAGGATGCTTGTATGTACACAACATTGTATGTGACTTTATAATATTGTAGCGTTGTGTTCTCTTCAAAAATAAATAGGCAGGAGTCAGAGATCCATTTCAAAGCAGCAAACTGATGTGGTTTATTCCCTGCACTTTACAACCTAAGAACATGGGGAGGTGTTAGGAGGAATATTAGGTGGTGTCCTAATTTCCCCTAAAACAAGAAAAACCCAGAGGCTGAACAGTTCTTTCCTCTCTGACCTGAACTCCACACACACACACACCCCCAATTGCAGGAAACAACAATAAGCACATTTATGGCAGGGAGCCAACGGTCTCAGCACCACACTGCCTTCCCGTTTTCTCGTCCCCAAGAAATAGAAATTTCCCCAAAGCACTGTGGTGTGTAAGAGCCTCTGTGGGCTGAAGCCGTGATCCATCCTTTCTTTGCGCCTGTTGTGGGACAAAAGTAGGCAGCACCGTACCCAAGGGGTAGTCGGAAAGTCACAATGGCTTCTTCTGTGATGCCTTCTTTTTTTTTCAATAGACGCCCTGAGCCCATCATACTATCTTCAGGTGCCCTGAACCCAGACCATCCAAGAAGAATCCCAGACACCCTGATGCTCCTTTAGGAGTGGAGAGGATGCTCATTTCCCCAGTCAAGCAGCGGATTCTAGCCGTCCCTGCATGTGTCGCAGAAGACAACCCCTTCTCACATAGAGTACCTGTTAAGGGTTTCTCTAGACTGGAGGTGCACAATTAGGAAGATTTGGGGATGTCCAACCCCCCCATTGAACCGTCAGTGGCATGTCACCTCCACCCTAATCGACGGACTGCCCTATCCTCCTCCACCTTTACTGCCAGGACAGACAGAAAGGCTGTCTGCCTCTCTTTTTTAAAAGATTTACTACTCCTTCACCCTGGCGGTTAGAGCTTTGAATGCCACCCCACTGATCTCACAGCATACGAAGGGGAGCTCATGAAAGAGAAGGGGATGCAAATTGATGTTGAGTCACCCAACTCAGCCTTGTGGGAGGAGATCTGCATCATTGCAGATCTCAACCTGCATTCATAAAGGGAAACAGTCCTGCAGCTGCAGCATGGGTCTGGCCGTGGTGGGTGAAAGAGCCCTATGGTTGGGTTTGACAGGCTTATCAGTGAGGGAGAAGGTAGAGTTTCTTGACACCCCAGTAGAGATTCGAAAGCCCTTTTCGGGGCTGTGGTGTCAAATCACAGTCACAGTCACATTCTCTGTAGCACCCCTCCACTCAGCACAGGAGTCTTGTCCTCCCCCTCTAGCAAAGAAGTGTCGGGGAGTGAGTCAAGAACAATGTTTAGAAAAAGGAGGTTCTCCGGTTGGAGTATTGGTCAGAAGGTTTTACGATCATTCTCTTTTTCAAGAAATTAGTGTGTTCTGTGCATCCAGACAGTGGGCAGAGGGCACAGACGTGTGAAAAATCATACAAAAACACACACAAAAAAACAGAATTAGAGTTGAAACCCCCAGCTACGCCGCTAGATGGCGCCACCACGCCTCACGCAGAGAGTTGTTGCGCATGCACAGTACACCCTTGGGTATTGTCTACAATACAATGAAGGTATTGTCTGCAATTTGCCATAAGACCACCACTCTTCAACTGTGTGATATGGTAAACAGCAGAAGGGGAATCGGCTCATATTTTAGAGGACGAAATAACCTCCTTATTGAGCAAAGGGGTAATTTGATCACTACCGCGGGAGGACAGCCAGCACGGTTTTTACTCCCGGTACTTTGGGGGGGAGCCCCATTCTGGATTTACGGAACCTCAACAAACACCTCAAAAAAGTTCAAAATACTTACATTAAAAGCATTGTACAGTGTTATTCCCAGAGACTGGTTTACATCAGTAGATCTGAAGGACGCTTACTTTCACATAAGTATTTATCAGGCACACAGGAAATTCCTAAGGTTTTCCTAAGGGGCACAGCCTACAATTTTTTGACATTTCCGTTCGGGCTGGCACTAGCCCCAAGGATCTTTACCAAATGTGCAGAGGCTGCACTATCACCGCTGAGAACAGCGGGTTTCAGAGTGACTCTGTTTACTCCTTCTAGGGCTGATGGCTTCGTCAGTGTCTGTCATTCTATTGGGACTGTTGCGAATGAGAGTGTTTTAGTGCTGGTTAGTGGCACATTGCTTATGTTCGAAGCACCACCTCAACCGCAAAGTGATAGTGTCATCACTTGGCCTGTATGCTCTCCACCACTAGAGAAATTGCACTTTTCTGGAATCAAGAACCCTGCTGGAAGCTGTTTCCCTGAGAAAAGTAGTGACGAAGGATCCGTCGCTCACAGGCTGGGGTGCGGTGTGCGAGGGCAGGATAGCAATAGGGAAATGGCCCATCTCGTTACGGAACGCGCACATAAACTTCCTGGAACTGTTAACGGTGTTTCTAGCTTTAAAACATTTTGTGCAGTTTCTTCGGAGTCAACACATCTTGGTCAGATCGGACAACACGATGGCAGTGGCATATATAAATCGCCAGGGCAGAACACGTTTTCCCCGACTTCACAGTCTAGAGAACTCATGGTGTGGGGCATGTCCCCGGAGTAATAAATGCAGGAGCGGATCTCTTGTCCGGGGGAAATCCCCTGTACAGTGAGTGGACTCTCCAGGTGGTGGACCTGTTATGGGAGAGGTTCAGCCGGGCTGCCGTAGACCTTTTCGCCTCACATGAAAATACTCATTGCCCTCTATTATTTACTATTATTATTATAGTATATACCTAATACTCGTGTGCAGGTTTATGAACGGAGTGCGGCGCCTGAACACGTTTTCAAAGCCGCTGATTCTGCTGTGGGATCTGTCTGTGGTCCTTAGCGCGCTCTTTTAGCCTCCTTTTGAGCCAATAGAGAGTATTGGTTTGAAGCTCCTTTTGCTGAAGTTTGCTTTGTTAAAACTTTACTTTGTCGGTTCATAACTCCTGTATGCGGTTTGCTAAGGTGAGCGAATCAGCTTTCGCCTGCAGGCAGGTGGATTTACTGGTTTTTCATCCACCTTCTTTTTCCTCAACCGAGGAGGAGCAGCTTCATTGTTTGTGTGCTGTCCGTGCATTACGTCACTATGTGGACATGACGAGGGACGGAGTAATCAGCTATTTGTTTCATGGGCTGATTCTCGTAAGGGAAGAGCTGTTTCCTGGCAGCACCTGTCCCACTGGCTAGTGGAAGCTATTATATTGGGTTATAATAGCATGGGTCTTAACCCCTACAGTAGGGCTGAGGGCTTATCGTACCCGAGGCGTGGCCATTTCGTGGCCACTGTTTAAGGGCATTTTAATTTAGGACTTTTGTGCAGCAGCATGCTGGGCTTTGCCGCACACTTTTGTCTGATTTTATAGGCTGGACATCACAGAGCCTTCGTTGGCTCATTCTGTCCTAATAAAGAGAGGTTACCTTCGTAACCCTGGTTTTTTAAAAACAGGATTGAGGTATCTCACCACACTTCCCTCCTTGCAGTGCACTAAGAGATAAGAATGAGGCAGGGCCCGCAGAGGTGTATATAGAGAGGCGGGACTCCCGCATCACTTTCGAGATTGGTCTGTCAACCGACAGACATGGTGTGATTGGTGCTCTCAGGATTGGTCACACCCGAGGCGATTCCCATAGTGAGATACCTCACTCCTGTTATCAGAGAACCAGAGTTATGAAGAAAACCCAAAGTTTTTACTTCCTCTCTGTTCAGGCTGGGGGAGAGTGGATCGTGCTGACAGGCCAGGGAATGTACAAGTTTTCACAGCTTCTTTGTCTGGGGGCTTCATGACCCAGTAGGAAATGCAGAGGGCAGTCCAAGCAAATAAGCAACAACTGATCATAATGCTTGTTAACACCATTAATAGGTTCAGTAAAGTGAAAATGAGGCACTTTATGGAAGGGGTTGGAGGGTAGCAGGTTGGATAGTAGAACATTGTAAGTTTAAATAAGTTTTAAAAAGTTTAAATAAGAATTATTAGCCTTTTCTGTTAAGTCCCGCTGGGTAGGTTGTGTGCAAACTGAGCCATACTGATCAGCAACAGACCCCTCTTTACTGGGAAATTCAACTGTTTGGAGACTCCTCAAAACTTTAGAATAAGCAGAAAAAGTTTCCTCTGCTTTATATCCTGTACAGCAGCTCTGTTTAGCAGAGCTTCTCTCCACTAATGTTTTGGTCCGTGCCAATTTCTGATTCCAGGTCAACATCCCGGTTGTGCTCAGTGATCGGGCTTCTGCGATCGGAGTGCTCATGAGGTACACGTTTACTAAAGGAATCATACATACCAATTGTAGGTGTGGAATTTTAGGGGAATGTTCTTTTTCAACCTAATCCAACATAAAGGAGGCTGAGGCTTAAATTGTTTATCAAAAACACAGATGAGTTTATAGGTTTCAGTAAGAAATATAATAAATACAATGATTATTTTTTTTTTTTATAAGAAAGATAATTAGTTTCTCCTTCTGCCCGATAATATAATATAATATAATATAATATAATATAATATAATATAATATAATATAATATAATATAATATAAATGTCTCCCCCCCTCATGCTTATAAAGTGTGCCAATAATTCAGGACACACTAAACTAGCAATCAAAAGACATTAGTTAAAAAAAAAACAATAAAAAACAGGTATTTCAATTATATCCATAAACAGGGGTCTACTGTACAAATATTAAAAAAGAAAAACACTACATACAATCTTTGATGAAAAAGGGAATTTAAAAAAAGTTTGTTCAATTAATAAATACATTTGCATGATGCCTTTTCAGCACAGCACAGGGCAATGGTCTATCTATTGAGTCTGGTTACGATGGAGCTCCATTCTCGTTTTATGGTTGGATGGTCACTTTGACATCGTTTGGATTTGATGTTGTTTTGTGTTGCTTTTTCACCTCAGCCTTCGACACGCTGTCAGTTTTCTCACAAATGATAGTTTCTATGTTCTCTTTCTGCTGAGATTTGTTCCACCGACCCACACTGTTCCTGTTGTAATAAAAAAAGTTAGAATTGGATTATTTGATCAGATTTAAAATAAAATCTCATCAAAATTCACTTTACACTGTATAGAACTGTGCATAAAATCAATAATTTATAAAGCTTTTGCATCAATACATTTTTAGGATGAACAGCCTTGCTATTTGTTTATGATAAATTTCCTTTTTATTTACTAACTTTCTAAAATAACAGACGGCAGCCACAGTAACCAGCAGGAAAGCGAAGACCGTCGTGAGTACAGCAATCAGGCTGACTAGGATATCAGAGAAAGAAAAAGATTTTGTTAACTTGCACATATTAATTTTTGCAAAATAAATAAATAAAAGCAGATCAGATATATAGTTGAAAAGCACCTGCAGTGGTAGAACTTGTGTTGCTGAAGGCCTGCAATTCAGGCAAGTTGTTCTCAGAGTTAGGAAGACTGGATGAATTGGACTGCAAAATGTCCTGAGGTGACGAGTGAGACATCGACTTTAGATCGTTCTGAGATGCAGAATGAGTCATTTTGGATAGTATTGAATGAGCTCCAGATGTGTGAAATGAAGGCATGACAGTAGTACTCTCTTGCGCTTTATTCATGTGAGCTTCATAATCTGCAAAGAAATCATGTCATCACCATTTACACAAGACGCGCGTTAGGTAACGTTTGGGTAGATCCCTGTACAGCACACTAATTTCCTCTAGCATTCCGGGAGGAAATTAGTTTTGACTGAATTGATGCTTAAATACTGTACATACTGTACAATACTTTTTCCATTTCCTGTATAAGCACCACACAATGTTTCAATAGGATGCCAAGAGAGATAGATAAAAGTGAACTGGCAATAAAATGTGAAGAAAAATGTGTTAAATTGAGAAGATTTTTCAGATAAATCTAGAATCCAAACTAGTTCATATGTTCATTTGTAGTGCCTAAATATTTCAGCAACTTTTCTAACTGTTTACACTTGTATGATTTTGAAATTTCAAGAATTATTAATTTTTTGTGTGTATTTATTATATATGAAATTAGAGAAACAAGCATAGTCAAGTGGTTGCCTCAGAATTAATTGAAGGATTTCACAGCCAATTTATACATTGAGACACACATTGAGATCATATTCTATGTGCTACCTGTTAAATTGAAACAAAAGACATCAAATACTGAGCTTGGATGTGCACGCCAGGTAACAATCCCAACATCGCCTCTTCCACAGGAGACTTTGGGTTGTACTCTTGGAATAACTGCAACTTGTTCATCGATCCAGCCAAACCTGCAGAACCAAGAGAGACATGCGTTAGAGATGTGGCGCCAAGTTATTCATGCAAAGTGTATTGAATCGCCACAGGTCATACTTGCATGTCTCAAAGCCATGCTTGAGAGCCTTTTCCATCTGCGCCTTGTCTGCCATGACCACACCCAGCTGCTCACACATGTTTCTCGCTACAGACGCGTTGAAGGCATAGCCACTGGATAGCCCCGCTTGGAACACTCCAGACACGCTGCCATGGCTGGGGTTAACTGTTTAAGGGAATCAATGACACATTTACAAATCAATAAACAAAGCTGGAGTCCTCAGAGAGTTATCATAACCTTAAAGGGATATTCTGTTTTTACACTTATTGACTTATTGACAATCTTTTAGACAATGGTTCCTTAAAAAATTTGGAACCAAAACTGCATTTGTATTTATTAGAATTATTTTAATTTTTATAAAAAGCATGCATATTAAATAACTTGAAAAATAAGTTACTTGTATTATTTATTCCAGATTCAGAGAAAGGTCACAAGAAGGTCATCTTTAGAAAGCTGATAAATATTAGGGTTCTTAGCGTTCCAAAAGGAAACAGTATACAAAGTGTACCTGTGATGGAACTTACAAGGCTACAAAAAATCTAGAAAAAAAGTGTTTCACAGAAAGTCCCCTTGGCAAACCCTTTAAATTGATTTAACATGAAACACTCCAAAAGGGAAATTCTCTATATAAAACTCTCAAAAGTGTCTTGATTGAAAGAGTGCTAAGCCAAACCAAATATTTCTAGATTACACCCAGATGAGTGTACTTCTGGGAAAAAACTTAAAGAAAGCCTAAAACACTACAACAAATCACTTCAGTTTAAGAGACCGAAGCTTTTTATTGTGCTGAGGGTTCTAGACTCAATATAGAACCTTGGAAACATTTCTTAAGAAAGAAAAATGCTGTTAGGGTTTAAGCCCCCAAAAGCCTCTGCAGGAGCAATTACCAACTAACAATATTACATGCTTCTGAAACAATTAACCATTTTATAAAGAAGTGTCTAAGAAAAATCCTCTTATACCATAAAGAATATTTTGTCTATATGTGTTAATGCAATTTTCCTCTACTTTTAGCATTGAAATACATGCATGTAAAAATTTAACCACCGTAAGCTGTTTCATTATAGCAAAACAATTACAGTATTACATTTAATAAATGCAATTTGTTTAGTCAGCATCCATTTGAAAGAAGCATACCATTGATCATCTTGACATCAAAAAGCAGAGCCGATGTGACAAAATGAGCCAAGAGTAGCCACAACATCCCAGTTTTCTGCATGGCTGATGAGTCTTCTCCTCTGTCAGTGCTCTGTGATGGATCGTGAACTGATGATTGTGTTTCTAGGAGTTATAAAGCACTGATTCCCCCTGGGGGAAACGGGGCGGGAGATAGAATGGGCGTTTATTTCATAAATACCCCCCTATAGTGTCTGACGGCAGAGCCACAGTGAAGAGGAAACAGGAAGAAATGATGACGATCACAAGGAAGCCCTGGCCCAGCAGTGATGGATTACTGATACAAACTGATATCTTGGACTGCTGACTAACTATTTACTTAATCATGATCAGCTTTTTCAAACAGATCAAATGTAATGGTTGTAAGTTTGGCACCCCATATGTCACCTTGTACAACATTTAATATTGATTTGAGGCTCCTTGGGGGATATGCAGGCCATATCTCTTAGTATTGTTTGTTTAGCTTTGGTGCCCAATTATAAGAGTGATTAGTGCAATATTCCTGTACTTTTGTGTAATTTACAGTAGATAAGTTCTATTTACTTTTTACCATATCACTGCAGTGATTAAAACCTAGATATGTTGTTGTGAGAATTCTTTAATCTGCCTCTCTCAGATCATACAGGAACCATACTAGCAAGTAAAGTGTCATTCCTGTCACTTGTAATTTATCTCATGAGTTTAATTTCTTACATAAGGAGGAGAAGCATCTGTCAAATGTTAATGATTATAAAGCTAACTAGTGAATAATGCACTAATCAGAGACCTAATCAGAAACCGATTATCGGAAAATCTGCCTACAAAGTCGAGCATGCAGCATAAACCAAAACAAATTAAATGTACCAGTCATGTTTCGAAGACATCTGTTACTTCCTTATAAGCTTTATGTTTCTGGCCCCTTTTAATGAAAGGTTTTATATGGCAGATATGTCTGAGAGTTTGAGACTGTTTGAACTAGTTGTGAATGAGAAACTGAAGGAACATTGTACCGCACTGGTAATTAAATTGGTCTGCATAATCGTACGTCAATTGCTAGCTTTGTCATAGCAAATTTAACATATAATTAAGACAAAATTTAGAATTATATCCGTGTTGTGCACGCACATGAAACTATATTATATATTATATTGTATGTACGTACAGAAAATAAACAGTCCGTGTCTCTTGCTAGTGTTAATGTGATTTATAAAGTATATTACTATAAAAGTTAGTCTATGTCTATGACTTACCTATAAAAGTACAAAGTGACAAATCCGAATGTTTCCAAAATGATTCTTCAGTTCCCCACTCACAGCTAACTGCACTCAATTCTTATTTACTGCTGGACACACAACAACAGAAGGTAAAAAAAAAGTGTAGAACTGTGATTTCTTTTTCTTTCATATTTGACTTTTCATTACGAGTATAAATTAAGTTTCAAAGCATTTGCATTTACATTTAATAAACAATATAGCTTTGAATATTTCCATAGCTAACCCTTAGTCAGTTGTTCCGTAAGTGTTTTGGAGTAGATATCCTTTTTTCAGAAAAGTGTCAAATATCACACACAACAGATACAGTGCACAGAGATTCCGTAAAAAAAATGACATTTGGTTTTACAAGCAAATGTTCTTTACACTTCCTGTGATCCTTCACTGACATACAGCCTGCTTCCAGCAAAACATCCACACACACCATCATTCATTGATGGGGGAAATGATGCAGGAACACAGGAAGTGTGAGCAATCATCAGCGAGTCAGCAGATTTTTTTTTCTATTGGAACAAATCATGCACTTTCCCAGCTGAGGTTTGCATAATTTCACCTCATCATAGCAACATGAAAAAATACAGCATGCTAGAAAAAGTCTGCAGATTTTTTGTTCCCATTTTTGTTATACTTTAACATTTAGTAAATATAAGATATATATATAATGCACAATATTATTGATCATATTTCATTGAATTGTCTGAATATCATACTACAACACTTTTGAATTCTCAATTCTAAACGGTCAAAGTGAAGACTAATTTCCTACAACAGCAACTCTGTGTAAATCACAAGTTTATATATTTGCGCTCCTTTTAATGTTATTTTTTATAGTAACAGCTCGTTCATAGGGATGAGCATAGAAGCTAAAATGATGTAATAATAATAATAAACAGATTAAAAATGTGTAGCTACGCTAAAAGTAGAGCATGAAATTGTGGCAGATTTTACAT
This sequence comes from Silurus aristotelis, assembly GCF_946808225.1. Classification (NCBI taxonomy): domain Eukaryota; kingdom Metazoa; phylum Chordata; class Actinopteri; order Siluriformes; family Siluridae; genus Silurus; species Silurus aristotelis. The sequence goes on from NC_139586.1 coordinate 14,260,050, forward strand.
TTATGGAAGGAGCCTCCAGTGTCAGTGCTTTGTAATATTACATATCTCCAGAGCAGAGGACTTTCTAAGTTACATGAAAAGTTGTTTTATTTTTTATTTTTTTGCCTTATATACATTTTAAAATGTACAATAATTACACAAATAAAAAACAGGCTAACAAGTAAAAAATGTTTTTTTTGGGTGAAAATTGGCTTGAGATAAGAGGAAACACTTCAGGATGTGCTGTTATATGAATACTCATGTTTTGTTATTTTTTTCCTTAAATTGAAGACGGTTTGGGGAATAAATATTGCTATAGTATTACATGTGACTGTAAACAGATAATAAAGGTAGGTCAAGATGTAACACTGGAGGGTCTGTACGAGTGTGTTGTGTCTTCTTGGAATTGAAAGAGAAAAAAAGGTTGGTGTTGGAACGATTTTTTGTAGCTGCTAAAAGTGAAATAAATAATCAATTCTTTCCCAGCATTGTTATGTAGTTATAAATTATTAAAAAAGTATGAAGTGTCATTTGTAGACCGTGTTGTGACTGTAGTGGAAGAAGAATAAAATGCTTATGGACAATAATGTTATTGGAAAATGACCAACAATGGGACTGAACTTGTGAAAACTCTGCTTCCCCAGCTCATCTTTGATTATTTTCCTAGAACAGTGGTGTAGCAGTGCTGACGTCATACTGTAAACATTTAAGATTCTCTCATCCTGTTGTAACTGGTATCACAAATCCCACTACTTCGATGATCTATAATATGAAGGAAGATGTTAATACACTTTACTACTAACTGGTATAGCTGTATTGAGCTGTAACTAATTTGAATTCAAATGAAATAATAAAAAATATTGTGACATGTACTGCATTTTATTACCCTGTGTGAAACTGCTGGACCTTTTTTAAGGCCACTTTATTAAAAGGAGTGGAGTGGCACAAACCATTAACACACGTGAACATTAATGATTTAAAACGATGACAAACCTCTGGTGCTGGAAAATAAAAAGACTAAACAAGAAAAAAAAAAAAAAAGGGTTCTGACATTTTTTTTGTTTACATTAAATTCTTCACACAACATGTTTCAAGTGGACACGTCAATGGAACAAATCAAATTCGAAGATGTAGTTTACGTTTTGAAATTGATTATCTGAAGAAAAAAAACTAATCTATTGTGTTGCACAAATATTGCACGCTACCTCGGAATACCAGATCAGACAACGAAGACATCAGCAATGACTTCCAAAACCTATACCAAAAGATTAAAGCTCTTAAATAGTGTATACTTCATTTTTCAACAATGCTTCATCTCACAAACCTGAGAATAAAAGTACGGTATGAGTGGTAATATAATCTGCCTCATATTGTAACATATCAAACTATATATATATAATCTTACAAGGACTTCTGACTTTATATTTGTTGCAACTTTGCCCATTTTTGTGTGTGTGTGTTTTTTTAACAGCATTAAATTAAGTTATTTGGTTCCTCGTGAAGTGATTACAATTATATAGTTCAAGTTTATCAGCCTGTCTCTGAACATGCAGGTTTTGGTGTTACTCCGAACTTGGATTCTTCGATCCCACATGCAGTCCTAAAAACTTCTCCTTGGCTGGAACGTTGGACTTTTCTGCCGTCGGGTCTGCGTGATCAGCGTAGAGGTTGTTGAAAAAGTTTATGAAGTTGACTAAAAGGAACACTACTAAAAACAAAGTCAGAACAACCCATAGGGTCCAGTTGCTCCTGAAGATCTTTGGACATACTCGTTCAAGGATTTCCAGAACTCGCTCAGACCTGCCAGTGTAAGACACAGACGTGGTGAAGTTTTATAGGAATGATCAAAATATGAATTCATTAGTTTTTCTCAAACTATTTTTTTAAACCTTGGTCTGGCTGTGAAGTCGATACTGATTGGTTGAAAGTTATGCGTTCAAACGGTTAAAAACGCTTTTGGAATATTTCAAGTGAACACTGCCTTAAAACCAATTGTTACCATAGTAACTAGGGCTGAAACGATTCCTCAAGTGACTTGAATAATTAGAATACAAAAAATTATCCAGGCAAATTATTTGAAATCCCGCATTTACGACTATTTTTCAGCCAATCGGGCAGCGTCACCCCCTCTGCAGTGCCAGGAAGTTTTACACATTGAAAATTAAACAGACTACAAGCAATAGAATCGCATGGTATTAAACTAAGCATCAGATCCCTGGAGAGAACTCTGTCTAACAATCAGCTCTGGAGGAGACGGAACAAGACAGATGAAGCAGAGGAGCCTCGTTAATACACCAACAGCTTCAAACTTCAGGCCGACAACAAGGTCACCGGTGGGTGCACCAGAAATGTTGGATGTTTCCGAGAAATTGTAATTGCGAGAAAAAAAAAGTCGGAATTTGGACATTTTGTCGTTTTCTTTGGCCAGAATCTATTGAAGCCCGTTTCCGCTGCATAAAAAAAGTTTGCCTAAGTACATACAGGGCATTTCCTTTTCTTTTTAAATCGTTCGAATAATCAGTAAAATACTCGATTACTGAAATAATTGATAGCCCTAATAGTAACAAAGTTTCATTTCCATACAGAATGAAACATGGCAGGAACACATTCTCATACATTAATTCTTGGCTTAATTGAGCAGAAATTAAGAATCTTTTAATTATTTCTTTATTTATAATTAATTAATTAATAATTAATTAAATAATTAATAAATAATAATTATATATACACGTTGTGGACATATACTCTAATTAATAGATATAAAATGGTAAATGTAAGCCAATGCCTGGTGTATAAGTAGAATAAAGCCCTTATTAAATGACATTATTAGTGAATAATTGACAAATATTTAGCAGAAAAAAAGTGGCCTATTTATTATTATATACACGTGGCCTATTTATTATTATATAATTATTATATTATAATATACATCATTAATAATAATTATATTACCTGCTTGGATTTTTTTCTTCTTCCTGCTCCTCTCCAGTTCGGTCCTCTGGCTCTGAATCTTTTTCTTCTGCCTTTTCCTCCTCTTCCTTCACTTCCTTGAGCTCTTTAAGTCTTTTCAGTCCTTCCTGATACCTGCAGATATACATGCACACTATTTAAGACTAAATGTGACCATATTTATTGGAATGGATACTGCAGATTAATCTAGCTCCATCATGTATATGTTTTTAGGTGACTGTGATGAAATAATGAATGAGTTGCTATAGAGTCTATTTTACTTTGTGAGCAGACAGGATCAAACTAATGATCAAAAATCTGACTCCTTGAACATTTTCTGGTTTATTCATCCCTATTTAAGATGTGACCAACACAAACAAAAGAGTATGTGGAATCCATGCTCTCACAGCTTATTTAATTTCCTCCTTGCTGATCTAAAATGGATAAAAATGCATGTCAATTATACAGGCTTTTTGTTTATATATATATATATATATATATATTTATGTATGTGACACATATTTGTCAGACATTAAACCAGTGGATTTGGAAAATACAAAGTACAATATTTTTTCAATCTGTAAGCTTTTCAGAACCTAGTTATGTTTGTAGCTACATGCAATATGTTTTCCATTATATGTGTTTCCATGTGTGTCATCTCCAAATGTTGCACCATATGTACTTTATATTATCTTTAGGAGCATGTTATGATCATTTCCTTTTGCATATGCTGCTACAATAAAGCAAACTTGACCCCTTCACACACAGTAGCTTTATACCAGCCAATCGTTCGCTGCTGAAACCTTAGCCTTTGTTCATCACACATCACTTGGAAATGATTATGTATCTGTGTGGAATTGAAGACATTGGGGCATTACCCTTTGTTGTAGGCTTCCTCCTCAATCTTGGCCTTGATCTCAGCTCTGATCTCTTCTGGATTATAGGATACTTTGGCCAGAGAAGCTGCCTCACCTTCCTGCTCCAGCAGAACTTTTCCGCTGTATTGTTTTCAAATAGGAAAAAGAGGTTTGCACTGGAACTATAAAATTTTACTATTACGCAGCCTGTGCTATAAAGCAAAACACCTTCCCTTGTTTTAATGAAACAGCTGGACATTGTGTAAAATTCATGTCTTAAAAAAAAACATCGTTTTTTGAACACCTCCAAATATCAGGCTTCAGCTGAAAGATGTGGTACGACGAGCCTTTTAGTCTCACCTTATTAACAAGAGTCAGCATCTAGGCAGATGCCTGGACTTCATCAAACACTTTAGCTCAAATGTTTAGTTTAAATCTCAGAATAGCATGTTAAACCTGCCGCATTTCGAGCTGCTGCGGTACATCGAACACTATCCAAACCTGCGAAAAATTTTCTCGTCAAAGATTAACTGATGAATTCCTCGATTGGGGCTTCCTCAGTGTGAAACAGGCAAACAAAATATCCTGAGGCACAACAAGATGCCACGATAAAGGACCTTGTTTTCAATTAAATTAAGACTTAAAGATTACATTTGCAATGCATTTCCACAGCTTGACATTCCTTGGGTATATTTCTGTTAAGTGTTTGTAATCAGTTACTCACTTTTCCCCTGCCGCTTGCTGCGCTGGATCTGAAGTGGAGTCACTCTTCATACTGTTTGCCTCACACTACACAGTAGAACGAGAAACACAAATCAAATTTCTTCTTCAGAAATGGCCAGCACTTCTTGCATGTGTTATACCTTATCACAACAATGAAATAGCTTCATCTATCTTCCAGCAAAGACAAAATGACAAAAGCTACATTGCTCGCAGACAGGAAGAGTTGACCACAAATGCGCTCACCAATACAGGAAGTGCACCAGGACCAGAGCTGGGGCTGCCAGCAGCAGCGCTAAGGCTCACTCCTGAAACCGAAGCTGGACCCCCTGTTCCTGGAGTCTGACCAGGAATGTTCAGGAGATTAAATTTTGGAACCACAGCTACACTGACTCTTCTCCTGGGTAAAGCCTTGAAGCATAAAATACACAGAATTCACATGTATGCCATTTTTCAAGTTGTATGATTCATTGATTCCAACTGATGTTTCATTTGAAAAATACAATACAATACCTTTCCCATTGATATAGACAAGGATCTTGCCGAACGTGGAACTCCATCATCTAGATCAAAAACAGCATGAAAACAAACACATTTAGCTTTTAGAATGTTCACTTTGTTCAGCAACGATAATAATGTCACTTCACAGATTACCTCCAGTTTCTATTGACCCGCCATAACAACGGTTCGAGTTCTGGTTGGCTAGTTTCTTAAACTCCAACAGCTCTGCATGGTCCTTCTCGTATGTCCTCTTTAAGTTCTCGACATACTGCAACATTACCTCAGTGGCCTTGTTCATCCGCTTCTCCTGCAACATTCAAACACCATATCATGAAAACTAAATGTCTTTATAGTCATTAATGCCATGACGGATTATGTTTAATAAAACACAAAATATAATATACATTTTGACTGAATATTTTTACTAGTGCTCTGTAAACTAATACAAAAAAAGCTCAAATTGAGGCTTACTGTGCTGCTATATTATACTATATTATTAACATGAAATTATACTCTCTACTTTTTAATTTTTAGTACCTGCCTATTCAAGATTGCACTTTTTTAAATTAGGCTACTATTTGATTTATATAAAAAAAAAAGGTTTAGTTGTTTTTTTTATTATTTGTATTATATGTTTTAAATTTACTGCGATGTTTTCTAACATTAAAGCTACATTGATTTTTAAAATTATAGACTGGAATGATTCAGCTGAGGTTGAGGAGCCAAAACAATAATTCACGCCCCATGCTGACAGTGCTGACATTCTTTTTTTTCCATTAAGGACACTCTCAGCAATCCCTCTCAGCAAGGACTTTCAGCAAACGGTATGCAGAGTCTATCGTGAACAACGTTGCCATTGGCAACACGCAGCCAAGCACTTCTCAGTGCTTCTCCGTTCACAAAGTTTACTTTGGCTCGCACATTAACCCTAAGGGCAAGCATAACATTCAGCTCAATCTTTCACGTCTTATCTGCTGGGAAAAGGCACATTCCTGTCCCCTTTAAGGGACTGAAAAAAAATAAGGATGTGGGCATTAGGAGTTTATTCACAGAAGTTTTACAGCAGTGTGTGTACAGTCTTACCTGTCGCACTGCACCCACCATCTCTGCCCGGCTGGACAAACGGTTGGCGAGGCGGTGCAGCACAGCTACAGTCTCGATGAGACGCTGGTAAAACTCCCTCTGGTCTGCATTCTGCCATAGAGACACTGTGCTCTGAATTACAAACAGAAAAAAAGATTTCGATAACCTTTGCTCTCTTGCCTGGGGGGAGCATGAATGCATTTACTGCAACACTGATAGACTCAACTGTAGTATCTGCTAAAGATTCTATTCTCACAGCTCCAACAATGAAGTTCTTATCACAGCCAAGAGACTAAAGAGTTTATTCATGCACCCCAACCCAAATTATTTACATTGCAAATAATTGAGTCACACATAGACAGAAGGATCTAATGTTATCCACAACATGAGTAAACCCAGACAATATCTTTGTGCATGTTGCAGGTTTTAAAACAGTTGCCCACAATATTTGCTTTATTGGTTCAGCCCTGCACTGGCTATGCAGCACTAGGGGCATACAATGTGAAGTGGTGTGCCTCAAGGCTCTGTTCTGGGTCTGCTATTTAGTCTCCATGGGGAATATGCTATCCCAGAGTTTTTACATACTTTCAATACGTTCTAATGCTTTTCTTCGTAGTGCTGCACTACCCAGACATAAACAGCAAATCCTGTCCTTTAGACTTCTTCCTGAAGTCTATGAGCATGTCATTGAACAGGTGCAATACATCAATTGGAGTGCAGTACTTTGTTTAATCTTATGACTGGGTTCTTAACATTTCATTTCACATTACCCCTGGATGTCCATCATTCTTCAACTGTTCAGCTGTAAATTAACATTTACCTACATTCATGTCTGGGGTTAATACCCATAGTGAGACCTTGCACACCCATCAAAAGGTGTGAAGAAAACTTCTCTATGAAGTACTATGGGGTCAGTTGTTCCTCACTAGGCTCACCTTAAGTGAGGTTTTAAAATCTTCCAGTTCCTTCTCAGCGTTCTCCTCTGTAAGGTTGCGCTCCCTCTCGGCCTGTTTCAGCCTCGTGTCCAGAGTGTAGTTGTCATTGCGGAAAGCTAGAGACAGCTGCACAAAGGCATTCTACAGGGAGAGGATACATCTTGCGTCATTTGTCAGCTGAACAAAGAAAAAACAATACGCACCAAAGGAAACATAGAAGTTCAACTGGAAACCAATCTGAAAGATGACAGTCATAAACAAGGGCTATCATACCTTGGATGCCATAAAGAGGTCAACAAAAAGAGAATCTTGGCATTTGATAAACCCACAGTGACCTATAAACCACAATAATGCCTATTTGTTATGTCCTTTATTATTTTGCTCATTAGACAAAACAGCGATGTAGTTAGATGCAGAAATGTCCTTTAAGACTATTTGTTTTTATAGTTATGATCAATGCAAGATGCAGCGAATAACTAAGCTTGACTGCAAGGAGTCAAAAAACTAGCTAAAAACAGAATACCAGTCCATGACCTTGATGAGTTTGCTAGCATCATCCTGGGAGCAGCTCACATCCAGGCATCGAGGAATGTTTGTGCTTCTACATAGGGAACAGGAAACCACTAAGACCTTACAAATTGGTCGGTCCTAAACTGGGCCTGAGAGCGCCAAGGATTTTTCCATACATTCGTACTTTCAAAACACTTTCAAGGACACGGTGTACGAATGACCAGTGGCAAATATTGGTTACAACATCCATGACTCATCTCTGTGTAATAAAATGTTATCTTTATAATCATCCTTATAAACCCACCTCTAATAGGGTTTATGTTATAAACTCTCTATTTGTTCTTCCTGTCCTACTCTGAAACACAGCAAAGCTTCAGGACCTTTGATTTACATGTGAATTTAATTTCTAGTTCAGCCTTTGTCATTTTTACATTCCAGTTGTGGACTATAAGCTTTTCAGATGTTTTTTTGATTGCATTGCTAACAGTTATAAATGACATCATATTTATAACATTGCTTTAAAGTACATAAATATTTCTTGCTGTTTCAAGAAATTCCAAAAATGAAAAGTACTTACAGGTCTAGAACTAGAACTTTCTGGTCAGGGGTGTAATATATTTTAGATATGAAAACTGAACTTAACATTATATAAAAAAATTAATTAACGTTAAACAGTAATGTTAAAGTACCAATGTTTGGTACCCAATAAATAGAGCTTTCCCACTTTATAAAAATGCAATTTATACCCCAGATAAGACACACGCACATAAGCAAAAGGCTACAGTTAGAAATGAGATGAGACCAACCTCGACTTCTTTCTCTGTAAGTGGAGGGGCACTGAAACAAAGGGCATGGAGATTTAGATTGGGGTTTTAATGATACAGATAAAAAATATAATATAAAGAATTTGTAATGTGTAAAACGCTCACCAGCCTGGTAAGCCTCTGTGTAGTTTGAGTTTGCGAAGCATCAAGTCTGATATGTTGGGCATGGCATCTGCTCTCTCTTTTGTCTCCCCATCTCCTGTGGACTCAGTTGTAGAAGTTGAGGGATCTAACAGTGACAATGAAACGTGTTATTCTAATAAAAACACACCTTTGCTAGTGTCATAAAGTATCTCTACTGTGTGTTTGGAATGACATGCATAGACATCTTGTGGTATGGGCATGTAACTGCATGTTTTGTACATTTATTTTTGAGAAAACAATTTATAGGTCATAGCAAGATGAAGAGTAAATGCTAACCCTTACTGTAGGCCGCACCTCGATCTTGTTCGGCTGTCTCGCTCAGATCTGGCAGCTTTGACCCCGAGATGCTCTGGTTCCTCAAGAGCTTATGTTCCTGAATAATAAAACACTTCGTGTGAGCTATTTTCTGTTACTATTTGGCCATATAAGACCATCAAATAAACGTCTTTTTTATACCAAAGATCTAAAATCTTAAGTGAGCTATAAATAGCAAACAGGCAGTACCATGAATCTTCAGAATTACCTCCCGCAGTTTAGACAATTTCTGAGGATTCACAGGAGGCTTCAGGCTGTCAGAGTAAGAGAAGCTGTCTTCACCTTTTGGTCCCCCATTCCTCATGTTCAGAGAGCCCACCGTATCCCAGGAGACTGCTCTCATGAGTGGGGGAAAGGCCCCAATGGTCTTTATCTCTGCCGTGCATGGAGCTTGCTGCATGGCTAGCCGTGGTAGGGGCTTTGCCACTCCAGTTGCCGGAGCCTGACTATCCGAGTTCTGGACTGCAGGGCCTGAAGTTGGCTTTTTTCCTCGGTCCATGGAGGCACACTGCTCAGTTGATATGATAAGATCTTTGGCTGGAACAGAAGCGGTGTGGCGAGGGGTCAATGTGCCAGAGGAAACCTTGCGCTTCTCAGGCGATTTCCATTCTACAAGCTTCACCAGATTCTACATGAAGGAGAAAAATTTATTAATTTGGTTTGGATATGATTTGGATACGTTTAGATATGACCTGGTCCTTAGAACAAAACCTACAGTAGAACCTCTGAATTCGTTCAAATCTGCTATTTATGTTAAAACAAACAATTCTGTATGCCTCCTTGAAATATGAACATATGAGATTTTAGTCAAACTCAAACTTCACTAATCAGACTAGAGGGGGCACATCTCAAGAAAACTACAAACATTTTGAAAATTGCTCCCTTTCTGAGATAAAGTCTCCAGCCTTATAGCTATTCTGTTGTCTAATGAGCTGTCTTCAGCTAAATAATTGCCATAAACATATATGAGTGGATAAAAAAACAACAGCATAACAGATAAATAGTGATATGTGATGAGAAGCTAGACTGACCTCCTGCTCAGGCTTATTTGCCTCCCCATGGTCACGCACTGCAGGTACCTCCAACCTCTGCCCAAATAATCAATCATTAAATTGAAAGCAAATCGACAGAGGACAATCTTAAGCTGATCTTATGTGTTGTAATGACTTAGTGAATTCCAGACAACCAACCTGGCTTGTGGATGGGCTTGAAGGAGGATTTGCTAGAACCTCTGTAGATAAATGCAGAGAAAAAAAAACAATCATTTACACAATGATTTTATATTAAATACATACATTTAAACTAGTGAGCTGTATCCTACAGCATCTGTACCTATTTGTGCTGGTGCTGAGAAGGAGCTGCTTCTCGAGGGTACAGGAGAGGAGCCTGGAGTCGGGTTAGGCGAAAGAGCTGAAACGGAAATCCGATGAATGCTAAGTAAACATAAATTTGCATGCATGACTAATGCTTTTGAGCTTTACTGTTTTGCATGTAATGCTAACTGTACAGAATATACAGTTATATTTATTAAGCCAGGAGTTCAGTAAAATTCTGCATGGCAGAGTGGACTGGAGAGTGGAGTAAGGCTCACTGACATGGCAGAAATAATCATATCACAAAACTTGAACATTTACATAATGAGTAATAATAATGGGGTTAGTAAAAAGGCGAAGGAAAAACAGTTGGTTCAAATAAATCTATATTTAAATAATAAAAAGAATAGAAAAAATTGTGTCTTAATTAATAGCAATATCCATTTAGATTAGAAACTAACACTGGTGTGGTATAAAATGATACACAGGACAAATCCATCGTTTACTTTCTCTCTTGGTATCAGCTCAGGAGCTGTATTGGGGCGTTATATAAAAACAGATGAAAATGTTTGTAATTGTTGTTTATATGTTGAAATTCACAGTGAGTAAATGCTTATTTAGTATTAATGGAAGGGAGTCTGTTGTGTCAAGGCTTTGGAACAGTCAGTAGGTTTTCTGCCACTGGACATTCTTCAGGTTACAATTAGGATTTTTTTTTCTCCACTAACATAACGTTGTTTTTTTTTTTCCCAAGAACAAGATCAAAAAACAGAGAGAGAGAAAAATATTTTTTTATAGCCCCTTCAACAAATGACAACAAAAAATTACTTTTTTTTGGTGGTAAGATGGCATTAAATACAAGTATAAATGTATTACATTACAATATGTAGGCTGTACATAAATTGCTGTGTTATAAGAGAAAGGAAACACTTCAGAATGTGCCTTTATTGGAAATGAAAAAAAAATCTGGAGTAGTAACAGTTAATCTGCTTTGCAATTCACATCACCACACCATCTTTTATTGTTGTCCTTTAATAGCATTTTCTGACTGTTTTATATCTATACTATAAGCTTATGGTTGGGTTTAGAGCGGACATCTAAAAAGCTGAATGCGTGCGATCATTATGGTTACCTGTAGGAGACTCTGTGAGGCTACACGTAGATCGACGTCCCCTCCGGGTCAGGAAACGATCGCTCACTTTCTTTGCCTCCTCTAGCAGCTCCAGGTTCTTCTGCCGGTCCTCATCAGACAGCTGCATCTCCGGAAGCTCATCTTTTACCAGGTCTATCACGTAACCATCATTATCTGTCACATACATACACATACACACACGTACACACGCACACTTTCCTAATGTATTATGCCAAAAGACACTAATCAGAGCTTCATCATCATCACCACCACCATCTTAGTCCTCTGCATTTGTTTCCCCAAAATAGCCTCACAGCTGGACTCTCATGTTTCCTACTTCTACAATGACCAAATATAGACAATTACAAGGGCTTGTTCCAAATCTGTAAATGCTGGAGTTGTAACTCAACCTGGAAATGCATTCTGACTTTGAGTTCCAGTTTCATTAATCAGACCAGTAAGTTAAAAGTAAAATAAAACCACATATTCAACATGTGACAAACTTTGGGATTAAGCTTGAATAACATACCTACTGTAGTGATTGGTCCAGAGGAGCTGGAATTCCTCGCAAGACGAGGTCTCGGACTAAGTGGTCTGAGATGGAAAAAATAATGTATATATAGATTAGATTCAACTTTGTCATTGTGCAAGGTACGTGTACAGAGTCAATGAAATGCAATATATATACATACACATACACACACACAAATATAATATATGTGTGTGTGTGTGTGTATATATATATATATATATATATATATATATATATATATATATATATATATATATATATATATATATATATATATATATATACACACACACACATACATACACTACGAAATTGTCATCGTAGGTGCATGTCCATGAGAGACATAATCTAAAAAAGAAAAAATCCAGAAATCACAATATATGATTTTAAACTATTTATTTGTATGATACAGCTGCAAATAAGTATTTGAACACCTGAGAAAGTCAATGTTAATATTTGGTACAGTAGCCTTTGTTTGCAATTACAGAGGTCAAACGTTTCCTGTAGTTTTTCACCAGGATTGCACACACTGCAGGAGGGATTTTGGCCCACTCCTCCACACAGATCTTCTCATCGCACCTACGATGACAATTTCAGACCCCTCCATGATTTCTAAGTGGGAGAACTTGCAAAATAGCAGGGTGTTCAAATACATATTTTCCTCACTGTATATTATATATATATATATATATATATATATATATATATATATATATATATATATATATATACAGTGAGGAAAATAAGTATTTGAACACCCTGCTATTTTGCAAGTTCTCCCACTTAGAAATCATGGAGGGGTCTGAAATTGTCATCGTAGGTGCATGTCCACTGTGAGAGACATAATCTAAAAAAAAAAAATCCAGAAATCATAATATATGGTTTTTAAACTATTTATTTGTATGATACAGCTGCAAATAAGTATTTGAACACCTGTCTATCAGCTAGAATTCTGATCCTCAAAGACCTGTTAGTCTGCCTTTAAAATGTCCACCTACACTACATTTATTATCCTAAATTAGATGCACCTGTTTGAGGTCGTTAGCTGCATAAAGACACCTGTCCACCCCATACAATCAGTAAGAATCCAACTACTAACATGGCCAAGACCAAAGAGCTGTCCAAAGACACTAGAGACAGAATTGTACACCTCCACAAGGCTGGAAAGGGCTACGGGGAAATTGCCAAGCAGCTTGGTGAAAAAAGGTCCACTGTTGGAGCAATCATTAGAAAATGGAAGAAGCTAAACATGAAGGTCAATCTCCCTCGGACTGGGGCTCCATGCAAGATCTCACCTCGTGGGGTCTCAATGATCCTAAGGAAGGTAAGAAATCAGCCCAGAACTACACGGGAGGAGCTGGTCAATGACCTGAAAAGAGCTGGGACCACCGTTTCCAAGGTTACTGTTGGTAATACACTAAGACGTCATGGTTTGAAATCATGCATGGCACGGAAGGTTCCCCTGCTTAAACCAGCACATGTCCAGGCACGTCTTAAGTTTGCCAATGACCATTTGGATGATCCAGAGGAGTCATAGGAGAAAGTCATGTGGTCAGATGAGACCAAAATAGAACTTTTGTGTCATAATTCCACTCAACGTTTTATGGAGGGAAAAGAATGATGAGTACCATCCCAAGAACACCATCCCTACTGTGAAGCATGGGGGTGGTAGCATCATGCTTTGAGGGTGTTTTTCTGCACATGGGACAGGGCGACTGCACTGTATTAAGGAGAGGATGACCTGGGCCATGTATTGCAAGATTTTGGGGAACAACCTCCTTCCCTCAGTTAGAGCATTGAAGATGGGTCGAGGCTGGGTCTTCCAACATGACAATGACCCGAAGCACACAGCCAGGATAACCAAGGAGTGGCTCTGTAAGAAGCATATGAGGGTTCTGGCGTGGCCTAGCCAGTCTCCAGACCTAAACCCAATAGAGAATCTTTGGAGGGAGCTCAAACTCCGTGTTTCTCAGCGACAGGCCAGAAACCTGACTGATCTGGAGAAGATCTGTGTGGAGGAGTGGGCCAAAATCCCTCCTGCAGTGTGTGCAAACCTGGTGAAAAACTACAGGAAACATTTGAACTCTGTAATTGCAAATAAAGGCTACTGTACCAAATATTAACATTGACTTTCTCAGGTGTTCAAATACTTATTTGCAGCTGTATCATACAAATAAACAGTTAAAAAATCATACATTGTGATTTCTGGAATTTTTTTTTTAGATTATGTCTCTCACAGTGGACATGCACCTACGATGACAATTTCGGACCCCTCCATGATTTCTAAGTGGGAGAACTTGCAAAATAGCAGGGTGTTCAAATACTTATTTTCTTCACTGTATATGTATATATATATATATATAAATATAAAAACAGTTGCAGGTTGAAGGAATAAAGTGTTAATGGAAGCTTGAATAATAATTTAAACAAACCTGGTCTCCTTTAATGGCCTTGGCTCCTGCTTGTTGACTTGTCTCGGCAGAACGATAGCAGGAGGCAACAGGGTTACATTCACTAGTTTGGACTCAACTGGCAGAACCTGAAAAGTGTAAAAGCACAATCTAAAACACAATTTATAAAATGCTACATTCTCAAGTCGCACAGCTTGGCCAATAGCATTGGCTGTTAAATGTTTATGACTGGTTGGTTTGTGGTTTAATTTAATGTTCTCAGTTCTAATTTATTACCATTTGTATAGTAACAGCTACATTTACAGGGACTTGTATGGCAAACATTCTACACAGTTCAATTCTAAGCAGATAAAAACATGTTATTTGCCAAAATGTTGACAAATTGTTTTAACACATTTAGCATTTATGGAATAAGCCTCTAGTGTCAGTGCTTGCAACAGTTAGAGTTGCAACAAGAGAAAGTCTTCAGGGTTTCAAGAGCAAGTCTTGTGTTTTGTTTCAGCCACACACAAAATCTAGGAGAGCTTGGGATTTATAGTGTATTAAACACAGAGACAGAGAAAGAGAGAGAGAGAGAGAGAGAGAGAGAGAGAGAGAGAGAGAGAGAGAGAAAGAAAGAGAGAGAGAGTAGTATTTATAGTTTCTAACAAAAACCTTTCAATCATTCTTTAACAAAATAACTAGAAATGACAGGTTTATTAATAAATGAAAAAAAAAAGTGTAGTATGAAAGTCTAAAAGATATTAAACCTCAGTTATAAAAAAAAATATTAATTTTTGGAGTGGCAACAGTCACTCTGCTTATCAGATGACCATGATGATAAATTTTTCTATAACAACAGCAGGTGTTTGTGACATTAAAGAAAAAAGCAAGGGCCATTCAAAGCACACCATGAAGGAAAAAATGAAAACAATGTTTTAGTGTTTTTTAGCCAGTATGTACAAACTCTATTCCAAAAAAGTTGGGACACTGAACAAATTGTGAATAAAAACAGAATGCAATGATGTGAAAGTTTCAAATTTCAATATTTTATTCAGAATACAACATAGATGACATATCAAATGTTTAAACTGAGAAAATGTAAGATTTTAAGGGAAAAATAAGTTCATTTTAAATTTCATGGCATCAACACATCTCAAAAAAGTTGGGACACGGCCATGTTTACCACTGTGTGGCATCCCCTCTTCTTTTTATAACAGTCTGCAAACGTCTGGGGACTGAGGAGACAAGTTTCTCAAGTTTAGGAATAGGAATAATGTGGTCTGGCATTGTCATGTTGGAAAATGCAAGGTCTTTCCTGAAAGAGACTACGTCTGGATGGGAGCATATGTTGTTCTAGAACTTGTATATACCTTTCAGTATTGATGATGCCTTTCCAAATGTGTAAGCTGCCCATGCCACACACTCTAATGCAACCCCACACCATCAGATATGCAGGCTTCTGAACTAAGCGCCGATAACAACTTGGGTTGTCCTTATCCTCTTTAGCCCGGATGACATGGCGTCTCATTTTTCCTAAAAGAACTTCAAATTTTGATTCATCTGACCACAGAACAGTTTTCCACTTTGCCACAGTCTATTTTAAATGAGCCTTGGCCCAGAGAAAACGTCTGCGCTTCTGGATCATGTTTAGATATGGCTTCTCTTTTTGCCTATAGAGTTTTAGCAACGGCGAATGGCACAGTGGATTGTGTTCACCGACAATGTTTTCTGGAAGTATTCCTAAGCCCATGTTATGATTTCCATTACAGTAGCATTCCTGTATGTGATGCAGTGCCATCTAAGGGCCCGAAGATCACGGGCATCCAGTATGGTTTTCCAGCCTTGACCCTTACGCACAGAGATTGTTCCAGATTCTCTGAAACTTTGGATGATATTATGCACTGTAGATAATAACTTCAAACTCTTTGCAATTTTTCTTCTGATATTGCTCCACTATTTTTCGCCGCAGCATTGGGGGAATTGGTGATTCTCTGCCCATCTTGACTTCTGAGAGACACTGCCACTCTTAGAGGCTCTTTTTATACCCAATCATGTTGCCAATTGATCTAATAAGTTGCAAATTGGTCCTCCAGCTGTTCCTTATATGTACATTTAACATTTCCGGCCTCTTATTGCTACCTGTCCCAACTTTTTTGGAATGTGTAGCTCTCATGAAATCCAAAATGAGCCAATATTTGGCATGACATTTCAAAATGTCTCACTTTTAACATTTGATATTTGATTTATATTCTATTGTGAATAAAATATAAGTTTATGAGATTTGTAAATTATTGCATTTCTTATATATTCACAATTTGTACAGTGTCCCAACTTTTTTTCGAATCTGGTTTGTAATATTTAAATTAAGAATTAATAAAAAAAAAAAAAAGGGTGCAGCAGAAGTAGCATAGATGGAAACTTAGTTTTTTTCCCCCACCCAGTTTCTTTTAACTGTAAATGTTCCAGGCAACTCTTTCTCGTGCATGAAGCAAACATCAGCATTTTTTTATTTTTTTTTAAATGCTCATGCGGCATCACAGGGCAGCATAACATGCACTGAGAAAAGATTCATTTCATATACATGTGTCTTTTATATTTTGTTGGATTCACATTTGCAATATCCAACAATAATAAATAAAAAAAAAAATCTGTTGTTCTCCAGAACTTCCACAGGAAGACAAAAACTTAAATTCCCATGATAAAACACACACAAACAGACCTGCCTCATGGGAAAGCAGCTAACATCTGTGTCCATCAGAATGCTTTAATAAATTCAAAGCAACATTTCTCATTTACAAAAGTTCAACATTCACTAGACAAGTTGTATTTTTTGTTGTATTTTTAAATCCTCTGATAATGAATAATACAGAATTCTTAATCAAGACACAGACATGACCTACCAACAGCGAGCGTAATTCTGCCATCACAGAGAAGAGACCCACTTTTATTTGTTTCTCCTTTAAATTCTTTAAGATTAGATTTTAATAGTTTATTATTGGCCAGGAGTGGAATCTTATCTTGGTCATGAACTTTATGAGCATCTGTGTGGGATTATAATGCAGTGGCTTTAATAAAACCTGTGACACTGCAATGTGTGTTTTCCGAAGAGAAACAGAACAGTCAATCCTGTCTTTTTTTTTTTTTTTTTTTTTTTAAAGACAGAGTCAATATGACCAGCACAAAGTCAAATAGGAAGCAAGAGGTCATAAAATTTGCCACAAAGTCCAGTATGAACAGGTCAAATGTTTGTGTGAAGTTCTGGGTGATTTAAATGGCCAAAAGTACTCTTTGGAGTAAAAGAATGGGTAAAAATTCTACATTTCAGATTCTGCATTTCAGACACTTTTCCCTTCAAATCATGGCATGTGCTAAATCTTCTAGTAACACAGGTCAGCCGTTGCAGCGAGTTGGGTAGACACATACTTTATACCCATAAAATATCTAGTCTTATTTAAATCTTATCTTCTCAGTTTCTAAATTTATTTTGGTTCACAATAGAAACTATTTAAAATCAACAGTGTAATAATAAAGAATCATACCATTTCAAGCTGATCAATCAATCTGGTCTTCTTTCAAAAATCAAGATCAAATGTAAGGTATAATTTTTTTGCTAACTGTTAAGGATGGCATTTCTCATGTAAGTGATTCACAAATAAATTCGTTCATAGCCAGTTTAAATTCTGTGTTCTAGCTCATTATTTAATCAGTAGCTAATCACAGAAATGGGGAACTCGCACTTATTCGAAAGAAGAAAAAAAAAACATCCAAATGAAGTTTTACGATGACCCATTTTTTCCATCCAGCAAGCAGCTCTTCTTTAGCTTAATCTAAGTGGTAAAGAATAGTGTAAATACTCTAGACTTACGGAGGATGGGGAGCTGGAGGTGCTGTCAATCTCCTCGGGAGAATCTTCTTCCTCTTCAGGTACGGTGGGCATAGTGGGGGTGGTCGGAGGGCGAGAGTGAGTGCGAGGGAAAAAGGAAGGAGTGTGGGACTTTAGAGACTTTGAAGAAGCTGCTGGGTTTGCCGGAGATCCTGCTTCTTCACATTCAGCAGAGATTTCTTTCTGCATCAAGTCAACATTACACAGATATTTAAACCAAATGCATATTCAGGTTTAGAGCTAGAGGGTGTTGGGTGTCTAATACCGACAGCCTTCACATCATTCCATTTATATACAATATCAATCACTCTGCATTCACCAGAGGAGCCTGAGAGGAAATGGTTTCTCATGCAAAATTGATGGCAATCTTTATATATATAGCATTCCCAGTGCAGAAGTTTTAGCACACATTGTTTATAAAGTCGTAAACGTGTTTTAATTATGTATCTCAGTTACAACGCGCTGCAGAAAACAACTCTCTCATAGCTTTCTCAAAGATGGAGCTCAAACACTGAAAGCCAAATCCGGAGTCTACTTCAAACTCCCAAAGGACGAATTCCTGAACCCATTACCATCTACTTTCATTTCATTACTACAAAGGCTATCTTTGGGTTCATGTTAATCCAAACAAAAAAGGGAGACACTGTTACTGTTACTGTGTTTTTAAAGATGGAAAGATAGGAAGAGAAACCCAAGAGAGAATGAGTGAGACTGTTTTGCAGAAAGGTAAACGCCTAAATCAACTTCCTATAGCAGAAAGCCTTTGGAGAATTCACAGGAAAAAGGAATGTGGGTTGTTACCAAACTTCAAGTAATAGCAATTAAAATTAACAAGCTGCTGTTTTTTAACCAGCTTGTGATTTTTAAATATTTACCAGGAATCATAGCAACAACCAGACAGGCTTTTTATGAACCCAAAACTCACTCTGCTTTTTCAGGTCAGGCATGCAAAGTAACACCAATCTACAATCTCTCTGGCCTTCTCTATTTTTGACCAAGTCAGTTGCCTTCATTTTTCTTAATCTTATATGCTGAAACTTATAAACTGGTAGCCCTTAAAAGGAAGAACAATCAGATTGTGATTATCACAAGCTATCATCCAAAGAAACAGGAACATCCAAGCCTGTGGGGCATCACTGCTTACAAAAATTATGATAGCTGTTGAGCTGAAAAGGTCATGTACTGAACATAGAAAATGTACAGATGCAACACTGATGCAAAGCTACACTTCACGTTTTTTGAGGATTGGGTATGAGGATTTGAGCCTACATGTAGGACACCAACCTTATTGTTCCCTTCTCTGAATTAATGTAAAAAATATATATATATACACACATTTGAATATGACATGGATATCTCTTTTGGGGAAGTTTGGGTCAGTTGTAGTCGAAAAGCAAACAAAATGTTCCATGTTAGTGTGATTACAAACATAAAAACAACATAAAGGTTTGAAAAGCTTTTTGTGAGACAGTTAAAATAAATATTTAAAACAAAAATGAATATTTAAGGTGGCATATTTTAAAACCACAGACTACATGTTTCATTTTTTTTTGGGGGGGGGGGGGGGGGCGGAGAATTATCAGGGTGTAAGATTCCATACTTAATAGGCAAATGTGAAAATAATTATTTACCCCACACCACAAAATAAATCAACTTATTTAAGAATACAAGAAAACAAAAAAGATTACCTTTAGTGTTCCAACCGGTTGTGCAGTTTGTTCTTGACAGATTTGAACACTTCTTCCTTCATATACATCAGAACCTTGTCTGTTCCCAGATTCTAAAGTGCTGCAATTTGTTGATAAATCCTTTACATTCCCATTTGTCACCTCTTTGCTTCCTGTACTTGTTCCCGATTCCGCTTTCCAACTTCTATTGCTCTCCGATGCAACTTCACGTAAAAGAAATTTACGTGTTCGGAAAATTTGGTCACACTGCTCCCGTTCTGAAGAGTCCCCTCTCTGCACGCTCTCAAAGACTTCACACTTTGTATTCTGTCCTGATTCAGAACTTGCAGAAGTTTCTAAATGTTGCCTTCTTCCTGTGTTGTCTGGTTTACAGTTGGGATATTCTTTTTCCTCTAGCTTGAGGGTTTTATTATATACAGCTTCTTCTAGGGAAACTCCAATGTTCTTCCGTTCTTCAGACTTTATTAGAAAGTCATCTTTGTCATCTGGTTCCTTTGACCTAAAGTAGAACCAGGAGGTAAATATTAGACTTGATAAATACTAAACAGGCCCTACTAGAAGCAGTTCATCATTGTGCATAATAGCAGTGGAGAACGTATCCTGTTGTATTACCTAAGCAACAAAAACATGTCCTTGGACAACGTGACACATGGGCCTTTCATTCCAAACTAAAAGCACTCAGGATTTTAGCAGGAACTTGTAGAGAGCCTCTAGTAATTAATCGACGCTTCGGTGGGTGACAATGTAAACTCTGGCGTTTCTGCACAATCTCACCTCTTTGTGAGGGGATTTTACATAAACACACACGACTCATCCTGCAAGAACTGAAAGAATGTAAACACTCACCCGACTCCATTCTCCTGTGTGCCATGGCGCCTTCGCTCCTCACAGGCAACACTCTGGGAAGTTTCCGGAACAGGGTCGTGAGCAGCAGTGGATTCTTGCTCACTGCTGTTCCCCTCTGGTGGATTTTGTTTGTTAACGAGTCCCACTGGAAGATAATCCAAACAGTCAGGAACCAACATTACTTTTTGTTGCTGATAAATGTCAAACGGAATAAAACGAGACATTACACTGAAACAAAGATAATTTCATGTCTGTAATATGATAATGATGATGCAGGCAGTACCTAAAGAACACAAAGAGTCTGACAGGAAAGCACTTTCACTTGACACCAACAGTCCAGAAAAGTCATTCAGAGTTCTAGTTGTATCATCTTTGTCCAGGGATGTGCTCTGAAACACAGATGCTGTTGGGTTCCACAAAAACTCAATTCAATACATGTATCTTAATAACTGAATACTCCATAATAAACTTTGGAAAAGGTGGCTTGTGAGTTCAGTCAATCTGGCTGTTATAAATTTTTGTTCTTCTAGTACTTTAATTGAGAATAATAAGTTATTAATGATAAAATAAATATTTACACTACTTTTATGACTGGAATGTGTGCTCTAATTAGCATTGTTACTGCAACAAGTATTCTCACTAGTCTTATAAGTAGAACTAGTGCAAAATGTAGCGTTCTATAACTGGTAATAGCATACTGGTATTACTACTGAGACTAGAGATCATTATCGTTAAGACTGTACATAGCATTCAAATTAGTGCTATAACCAAAACTAGGTCTCACATTCATCTTTCGTATGGAGCTAGATTTTAGATTAAAATATATGACTAGAATTAGCCATTATGTTTGTGGTAATAAATGGAACAAGCACTCACACTGCTTTTATTTAATTAACTAGCATTTTCACTAATCTTATGACTGAAACCAACAACTACATTAACGTTTCATACCCAGAACTACGGCACACATTAGTGTTGCGAGACTTTGTTAGTATTGTGACTGAAAATACCAGTGAGTGAGTTTTCAAAGGTTCTATTTTCCATTAGATTAAGAATTTGTTTACATTTTTGAGATTGGTATAGATGCAAAATGCCCATACTAAGAAATAAAGCTAAAATCTTTGGCAGATCGGTTTTATATGGTAGTTGTCCAAAGTTTGCTAGCTTAAAGAACACTACAATACAAAACATTATAGTCCATAATCTACTTTATACAGAAACATAAAAAAAAAAATTAAAAGCAAAGACAATATTAGCCAAGCCAATTAGCGAGGTAGTTATAGTTAGCTATGGGTTGTGCTTAGCTTGCTAAATTGCTGCAAATAATTTAGCGTAATTATAATATAATGCTGACTTCATTTACAAATTAATACAGAAAAATAATTTTTATTATTTATATTTTTTATTGTTTATAATTATTTAAACTGATCTAATTGACCCAAGTGCTGCTTAGATTTTTGTTGCTAAACTGCCTGAAGAGATATTTTACTTCCTGTTCTAATGTTATGGAATGTTGAAGAGCAAACTATGACCTTTCTTAGCTGGAAGAGATGTTGGCCCAGTATCACACAAAATTTAGTACACACCTTACATTGTGGCAACCATTTTAGTATATCTACTGTAGAAAACACTACAAAAGTTTAACTTCGATATATGTTAAAGTAGTCAATGTGCAGCTTATATAGCAGTATAGATTTACTGTCCTCTAAAAAAAAAAAAACACTATACAGCCATTTTTGTCGAAATAGCTGGCAACAAATGTGAGTACACCCAGTAAACATGTCAAAAATGTGTCCAAAGTGTCAGTATTTTGTGTGATCACCATTGTTCTCTAGCACTGCCTTAATTCTCAGCATGGAATTCACCAGAGCTGTACAGGTTGTTGCTGGGACCCTCTTTAACTCCTTTATAATGACCTCATGGAGCTACTGGATTTAAGACAGATGGTGTTCTCCACCTTCTGCTTAAATGATAGCCCACAGGCCAGTCAATCACCTTCACCCTCAGAAAGGCAGTTGTCATCCTGGTGGTGTGTGTGGGTCATTATAATTTTGGAAATCTGCCATTTAGCCCAGTTTCTGAAGGAAAGGCATCATGTTCTGCTTCAGAATGTCACAGTACATGTTGGTTTCCATGTTTCCCTCAATGACCCGCTGCTCCCCAGTAACAACAGCACTTATGCAGCCCCAGACCATGATGCTACCACCACCGCCATTCTTGACTGTAGGCAAGACACAATCTTCTTGGTACTTCTCACCAGGGCGTTGCCACACAAGTTTATCTTGGTCTTATCAGGCCACAAGACATGGTTTCAGTAATGAATGCTCTTGGACAGGTTGTCTTCAGCAAATTGTTTGTGGGCTTTCTTGTAAGCCAGCTTTAGAAGAGGCTTTCTTCTGGCATGATGGCCATGTAAACAGACTTGTTGCAGTGTGCGCAGTATGGTCTGAGCACTGACAAATGGACCTTCTGCTTCTGCAACCACTAAAACAATGTTGCAGCACTCATGCGTCTGTTTTCTAAAGCAGCTTCTGCACTTGATGCACAGCATGAGGACTCAACTTCTTTAAATGACTCTTGCGAGGCCTGTTCCGAGTGGAACCAGTCTTGGGAAACCTCTGTATGAATCTGGCCACTGCACTGTAACTCAGTTTTAGGGTGTTACCGATCTTCTTATAGCCTCTGCCATCTTTGTAGAGAGCAACACTTCTATGTCTCAAATCCTCAGACAGTTCTTTGCCATGGGGTGTCGTTCAACATCCAATGTTCAAGCACCAAAAGCTAAATTTTAACTGCTCTAATACAAGACACACAAATTTGTATGGTCCTGTCAAGATTTAGTGTCCTCTAAAAAAAACTCAGCATACAGCCATTATTGTCAAAATAGCTGGCAACAAATGTGAGCACACCCAGTAAACATGTCAAAACTTTGTCCAAAGTGTCAATATTTTGTGTGATCATCATTGTTATCTAGCACTAATCCTTTTTTGGATTAAGGCAGTGCCTTTTTTAGAGGACAGTAAATCTACAAAAACATTAACATGATGAATAAAAGACATGTGACTTGCATGGTTACATAATGTACAGCTATTATCTCTTAGGGTGAACTCTTTTGTTTACAGTTATTTTGACAATAATGGTTGTATCTCAAGGTATTTTTAGAGGACAGTAAATCTGTGCTGCTATACAAGCTGCACTTTGACTATATTTACTCAGTTGTGTAGGTGTTTTAAACTTGCAAATATTAAAAGATACCCTGGAAGACCTGCCCCTTCCCCTTCTTTTTCTGTGCACTTGTCATGACTCAATGTTTCTGCTTGAAATATGTGTTGATGTAAATCCGTCGCTTTCTGTCTGTATGTAAATTGAGAAAACTTTGTGGTTATTAATGTGAAATAAACGCTATAATTTTGTGACTGTAAAGTTCACAAACAGCATAGATGTTGACCCACAGTATAGTTAAATTACATCTGTGCCTTTGTTGCTGCTCTTTCTGTCTCTCTGGTTGCGATCTTCTCATTGACCAAAGCTATTTTTGGTACGCCTTCCTGCTCAGAAAAAGTTCCGCTCTCAGAAGAAAAAAATCTGGAGAGGACAAGGAGGGTCATGTGGCTGCCGGGTCCCACAGGGTTCTCGGACCAGATCTCTCAAAAGCTCCATGAGAAACTGAACATCTCCACTTTGTCTCTGCTGGCTATGTAAGCCACTCCAGCTCAGCAGATTATTTTTTATTTGGTTGTACAAAGCACAATGAGGGAACAGTAATTAACTCATCTAAACAGACATGCTAAAAACAAGGGCAGGTGAGCATCACCTGAAGCTTCATCATAAATGAATAACCAGAAGACACAAGCTGAGCAAACACAATCACCATCGCAAGCATTATATAACTGGGTTTAAATGTGGCATTGCATTGACTGGCACACAACTAGAGTTCTTGGCAAGAGCATAAAATCGACACTGCATACAAAATGCTCTTCAGTACAGCACTCTGGCTCATAAATGACATTTAGGGAGAAGTAAGAAATGAAAAACAATCATCAATCATTTGTGTTTCTCGGAATGTCCAAGTATGTAATAAATAAAAAAGTAGAGTCAGGCTATACCTCAAGATGCTCCTTCTACTTTCTTCGCTCTTCTCTACTTTCTTAATCCAGCTCTTGTTTTTTCCCCCACTCCAATGCTTCAGTCTTTCTCTCTTTTCCTTTCCCTGACTTTTTTTCCCCCTCCACGCCAGCCTCCCTTTGACTCCTGGGAGCTTTGACCATTTAAGGAGAAGGCTTTTTGTGCCTCTCTGTGCAGCTACTGCCGTGTGTGCTCTTTTGCCTGACAATCCAGTTTGCTGTGTACTGTGTACCAAAGTGAGCCTGTTTGTACCCTATTCACTATTAAGATAAAACACTACAGGCAAAAAAATAACTTGTCCTCAACAAAATACATTGCCACCGATCTACACTAGACAACTGCCAGTGCTTTTTTTCGTTGTTTATTTAAAATGGAAACTTCCTTCATGAGATCTGCATTTATTCATGCACACAAAGCAAAAATCTACTCTTCGGATGGTGACTGAATTCAGATGTTTCTGACTGTGATCTACAGTCGGCAAATTATTTCAATCTGTTATATAAAAAATAAAAAATAAAATAAAAAACAAAACCACCACAGGCTGCTATAAAACATTTAAAAATTAAGTTTACAGTATAAAAAACAAATGCAAACAATATAAATTAGGCAAATTTAGAGACTCAAAAAACCAAAATAAAAAACCAGAACATCAAACAACAGGAAACTGCTTAGAAAGTCAGTATTATAAACTCCCAGCATTATTTCACTAAAGACAAGCACTCCTATGTCTTCTATAGAGAGTGTAGTAATTGCTTTTTTTTATCATTTGTTTGCTTATTTAACAAGGACAATACACTAGACATTGTTACACACTGAGAAACGATGCCGTGTATATAGGACATATAGCATAAAGCTAGTTTGTGGCCCTCGTCTCTAGAAGGTGTGTCTAGGTGTGAGTGATTAGTAACCTGGTGTGGATAATTAGTAATCGGGTGAATGTAAGCGTGACAGTCTGTTGAATGGAAGTGAAGTCTCTGGTGCCATATTTGAATGTTGCGGTGTGTTTAGGTAAACACAGTTCTTGGGGGATGTTGCGCATTGTCTGACACACAGTTATTATCTAGTCCACATTTTGTAATTTATATGTAATGTGAGCTTCATATTCATCAAAGTTTGTTTGAGAACATTTTAAAGGACAAGGACTAACAATAATCCAAATATTTGCACCATATTTAAATCAAATGGTAAAAATGCCATTAATTATTATAGGCCATTTTTAGAGATTGATGACATGCAATCCCAAATAAGTTAAAAAATTTTCTAGGCTGTAAGACAACAAAAGATTTCCAGCAACTTCCCTCAAAATTATTCAATGATATTCAGCAAGAGTAGTTCATAACATCCATCACCCAGCTATAATGTTTTTTCTCCAAAAGATGTTATATATAACATCTTAGTAACATTTATAGTGCTAAATGACACCTATCACACACAAAAAGTCCAGTCGTTCTGTTCATTAAATATGTGTAAAAGTATAAATATGTGTTGTGAAACAGAGCTTTTCTTACCTCTGGGTTGTTATCCTCAGCTCCTGTGTACAGAAAGAAGCCACCTGTTTGAATGGAAGCGGTTACAAAAGAGACACATGGGTTTATTTGCATCTCACTGGACCGTCATGCAAATGATAGTGTTACAGTGCATTAAAATGGCCAGCCTTCTCTACACTGACGTACTGAAGCTGGTTCAGACACTATTGGTGGTCGAGTTTCCCATAATTATTTTCAATTCCCTCGTCTCGCTCTCACTCAGTCTCCATATCTACGGGCAACAATAACCTGGCAACCATTTACATGATCCTCTTGATCACACTGCCCACATTATGGACCTGTGTGTGTGTGTGTGTGTGAGTGTCTTCTGTTCATAGTGACCTTGATATTTCAATTTAAAAAAGGGATTGGGGAAATTATTCTGCTTCGTAAACCATTTTCGGAAGTGCTAGCTAAGCGAGATCAGAGATGAGCATGATTGAGACACACACACACAGCAAGACTCCATTCCACAGCTGGATTCTTTAGCTTCAGCTTGATTCATTGATCATCTATGGCAGAGTTTACTTCTGCTGCCTGCATAGATTTCAGATTTGAAAGTCATGAAATCTTTTTTGCATCAGAACCTTAAAAGGGCAGCTCTTTTTCTAAAGAAAACCCCTGAACTTCACATAAATGTAAAGGTTTAACACAACCTTATTAGACAGAATTATGTCCATTCAAACATAAGCTACCAGAAACCAAAAAGGGGTACATACAAAATATTAGACAGGTGGGTTTAAGGTTACGGCTAATTGGTGTGTGAAAAATAATTTAAATTCTTTAAATTCTATGCTTTTAAATATGAGGAAATAAAAATCATAGGTCTTTATTAGGTCTTAAAATTAGGTAAAGAACTTCAGATTACACTGTCGTTATTATTATTATTTTTAATCAAGCCAAAAGAAAACCAATTATATTCAATAGCTTGTAGAACCACCTTTACAGGCAATAACTTGAAGTTATTGTGTTCTGTATGACTTTATCTGTCTCTTACATGGTTTTGGAGGACCCACTCATCTTTACAATGTTGCTTTAGTTGATTGTGTTTTTGCAGGCATTTGATATGCACAGCTCTCTTAAGGGCCTACTAAGCATTTCAGTCAGCTTGAGGTCTGGACTTGGACTGGGCAATTTAAACACCTTGCTTCTTTAATCTTTCAGTCATTCTGTTGTAGATTTCTGTTGTGCTTGGAATCATTGTCAAGTCAAGTCAAGTTTATTTGTATAGCGCTTTTTACAACAGACATTGTCTCAAAGCAGCTTTACAGAAAACAACAGTAAAGGTGAATGGTGTGCGTTTGTCCCTGATGAGCATTGTCCTGTTGCATGAACCAATTTCAGCTAAGCTTTTTTGTCCTAACATTTGACTCTAGAATATTTTGGTATACAGAGGAGTTTATGGCTAACAATTGCTGCAATGACTTGCCCAGGTCCTGTGGCTAAAAAACAGTCTCAAATAATATCACTACCCTGTTCGACTGTTGCTATAAGATGTTTGTGCTGATATGCTGTAATTGGATTTCACTAAAATGTGTTAATGTGCATTACAGCCAAACCTTTGCAATCCTGGGCCATGCCGCCATATTTTTATGAGAGAGAAGAACACTTCCATACAAACCATAATTAAGTCTTTTTTAATTGCACTGTCATGAACTTAACATTTAACATTCTTAGAAACTGAGATGTAACCCTTAAATTTTATGCAATTAGGGGTAATTATGCTGAGATGTGCTCCTAGGAAGATTTGCAACCGTCTTGAATGTTTTCCACTTGTGAATAAATGTTCCTCACTATAAAATCGTAGACCTAAATTTGGTTGGAGATGGCCTTATAACCCTTTCCTGACAGATCCAAGGTAGCAACAATTGCTTTTTAAGACCATTGCTGGTGTCTCTTCCTCCGATGCAAACAGTAAAGATACACTTACTTTTCCCACACATGGCTTTTCCATTTTGCTTTATTTTTGTAACATAAATAATGACAAGGTGTCAATGGTCATGTGTTGTTGTGTCTCTGAGTTTGTATTAACTTAATTTTTAGACCCACTAAGGATCAGATGATTTTAAAATGTGGGTTTTTAATTTTAATTAGAGCCTATTTTGCACCTTTTCCCATCAAAACATCTAAAGTGATGTATTTGGTCTGCAACAATGTCTGGTTAGGTGGTACCTAAACATCAACATGCTCCATTTCAAGTTTCAGCAAGTCCAGGAATGGAGCATGCTTTGCCCTTTTGGTATTTTAACATGCTTTACAACATGATGAGTAGAAAAGAATCTCAGCAGTCTGTTCATTCTCCTCTTTTTCCCCCCATTTTTTTTTTAACAAGGTGTTTCAACCCAATGAACTGTCACTTGCCATTCTGTGTAAATTCTAAAAGCTGATGTATCTGAAAATCTCATTAATTTGGTACGGACATTCATGGCGCAGTTTAATAATAAAGGCATAAACAATTATTACTGAAATCAGCTAGACAATATAATCCTAAAGAAAATAATCGTGTTAATGTTTGCCTTCTTCTCTTATGAAAATATTTGCATAATATATTTCATTACCAGATGTTTCTCTTCTCCAAGTGAACACACAACGCACATATCTTTTCAATCAACTTTAATCAGCCTATGAAAAGATCCAGAAAATGAGAAACAGCTACACTAACAATTATCAGCAATATAAGCCGGTAATATAAGCAATTTGAAGTTTGAAATTTAAATGGTAAATATGTAGCATGTAGCTCGTTTAAACTATAATATGTAATAATCTATAATTAGTAATTAATTTCACATTGTAACTAAAATGAACTCCTGCTAAAAAACCTTCCAGTGAATTTTTTTATTTACCGTTCATTTACCTGCTCATTTGCCATGCAAATGTGACACTGTTCAACACAGCAGAGTAGAACAGGAAAAAGAACGGTCACATGATAAAAACGATAAGGTCATGCAAGATCAACCCTTTCCTTGCTCCTCAATTTACATAATCTTCACATGAACAACAAGCTTTATTACCGGCTAGCCCGTATTACACACACGCAGGGTGTCTGAGAAGAAACAGACATTTCTACCCTGTGAGTGTGTTATAGGGGTAGACAGGATGGAAGGAAGGAAAGCTGAATTTTAAAGAAGTTTGGATGGAAGCCATTGAGACCCCTGAGGATTAAGCAGGAAGAGCAAGAAAATTTCACTACCCAGAAACATAAAATAAAAGCTCAAATGGAGGACTTGAAAGTTAAGAAAAAGCAACCAATTTTGATATAGATAAAAGTAGCAGTTACCATTTGTCGCGTTCAGGTTCACAGGTTGTGAGATGAAGACACTACAGACTGCTGGATGATGCCCAGGTTCTGACCTCTCAGAAGGACATGGCGAATTATCAGAAGACTTTTTATTATAGAAGCATAAGAATTAGTCAGATGCAAATATACTGTATGTACATGATAAAGACAACATAACAAAAGTGATATGATACAAACAACTATAAAATGTAGAGGACATAAATGTAGCTCAATCATTTGTTTTGCTATTTTCATGGCTAGTTATGAATTGTTTGTATGTTTATTTCTTTGCAGGATACATTTTTGCCAATCACTGGTAATCACCATGTTTTTCTTTCATTCTTTAGTTAGAACTCTGCCAGAGATAAGGTTAATGCCTTATGTTCTGCACTGTTAAATAGCCCATAATTATTTTTTAAATAAATATATGTTCAAAATAAATATTTCTTGTACCATTATTTACATTTTTTTTTTTAAATTCCTCCAGATATCTTGTATCCCCATGATATAGTTTTCCACATTTTTTAATTTGTAGTGTAACGTAACAAGTGATTTTATTATAAAACTAGGTAGGTTAAGTTCATCATGACCAACTCTGATGTTGGCTTGACCAAGCTTATAAACTTTCAGACTGTCTTTAAGATGGTATGAATTTTAAATAAGGAAAGATGCAAAAAAAGAGACATTGTGACAGAGAGAAAGCTACTGGTTTGAATGATAGATTGTACTGTAGATACATAAATAGACAATCAGTGATAGGACGACAGATGGAGTGAGAGATTGACAAGTATATAGATGGAGAATTTTATTAGTAGAAAGACAAGAAGGAATGAGATACAGATAAAAATGATTAAAAGAAATATGGAGAGTGAAAGTATGTGACTGGTAGTTGATAGAGAGATGGTAGAAAGTATGGCATTGAGGGATAGATATATAAAATGAGTGTGTGCATTACAATAATAGAGTTAGAGGGAAAAAATAGGGGCATGAGCATGCAGGTATGTGAAATTTTTGACAGCTATTCTTTGAATCATAAACATTCTGAGCCAGGATCCGAACATTCTCTCAATATAAGTTTGTAGAAGTTTTTGAGATGTTTGATCATCCAAAATGGGAATTTCGATCCACTTGAAAAGTCAGTGAAAGGTTGGTGTTCAGTTTAGTGCATGTATATTGAAAGCTCTAGGAGGAGTATTGTTTAGAAGTTTTAGGCCTCCCAATAATAATAATAATAATAAGCTTAAAAAGCAGAGCAAAACTTTATTAAACCTATTTGAAATCCATAACAGACCTGTTTGACATCCTAATCCTAGACAAATAGCAGTGAACCACAGGACATACCTTTGCGCAGGAAGAAACCCGAGCCTCAAGTCCCCTCAGCTGGTTTTCGGCATCTGTTGTTCTACTCAGAGCTTCCTCCACCTTTAGGCTGATGGCCTCCATCCTCTCCTTCGTCCTTCTCTCGCTTTCAGTTAGCACCTCAGCAGTTTGCAACGCCTTCATCACCACCACCTCCACCATTCTGAGAGACTCCAGAACTTTCTCTGCAGCGACACATTTCCGCTCATCTCCAACCTGCTCCGTCTGCACGCCCACGTCTGCCCTCTCCACCTGGACTCGGGCTTCTCTCAATTCCGTTCTGCTGTTTTGGACCTAATGTAGACATTTTCAGAATGTTTAGAAAATCCACTTCAGGTGGTTTTTAAAACTTATCAGGAAGTGGCTAAGAATATATAGAACTAAATCTCTGGTATAGATCAAATCTTTCACAAATACATACATGTTAAAAGGAAAGCCAGGAATGAGAGTTTGTGCAAATGTGACCTTAGACTGTTCGGGATGGCAGAAGGGCACGAGGAGCGGTTTTAATTTGTATAGTAATATATAGTTACTGTATATATCCTGTAGTTTTTAATGAGTGTAAAGTTGTTACTTTAGTTGTTTAATACAAGTTAATTTTGTAAATATAGATTTATTGTTTGAATGGTATGGAAATACTTGGTCAATCAAAGTTAAGTAATAGATGAACATATTTAAAACATGAATGAGCTGTTGATACACAAAATTCAAGAGAAACTTCTGCCGTGCATTTCCTCTGTCACCTCTACTTGTGCATCCTTCAACTGGCTCTCAAGAGAACCGAGCCTTTCCTTGGTTGTACCATGAATGTCACTGGTGTTCCAGTTTCTCTCATCCTCCACCCTCAGAGTTCTCCACCAGGTGACGAGTGGAGCTTTGCGCAGTTCCTGCCTCTTCCGGTGTGTTTCGATCTGTCTGCGCTTTGGCTGCTGGTCCCATGGAAACCACGGCCGCTCTATTTCTCTCAGACTGCACCACACACACAAAGTTTGGACACTGAACTGATTCTAAAAATATATATTTTAAAAAAATATTTCAAACATGAAACTAGATTCTTGACTTATCTTCCCCATTTCATAGGTTATATTCAAATCACTTTGACCCAAGAGTTACATTTGCATACAAGTATCTTTTTACATTTCCAGGCATCAGGACACAAATCTGCTATCAGAGCAATACTGGAGTTTGTCCATTTTCTTTATGGTAATGTATGTAACCATTTCTGATAATAATTCGTTCAACATAAAAGATTAACTAGCTTGAGTTAAAAGTGAAGAGCATGCAAAATAATTTGAATAAAAGGCTGAAATATATATTTATAATAACATGCTTACATTGTCAGTAGCTGCTTGGATCTTGTTTGCTCTTTTTGGTCCTCTAGGAATGCTTTTGGTAATGATTCAGCTCTATACGCGTCCTGACAAGCAAGAAATCAAAATCATGTAATGTAGAGTTTAGGTTTAAAACGAGGACAAACTCTTAAGTATGATAAGGATGTGCTTTTTCCCCCCATTCATAGTACGCTAGTGATTAGCAGAGTTTTCTTTAACAATCAGAGAATCAAAAATCACAAAATTCTATGTATATACAAAATATACTCTCCCTTTTCTCTATCTGTACTGAATCCCACCACCTGCTACACCACACAGATAGCTTTTAAGTCAGGTGAATTAGCTTGTGTGGAAGTCAGGAACACAAATATAATATAAAAAAGCAACCTAGAGGTTTAGGAACCCTCTGTTTGGAAACCCTGGCCAAGTAATGTTTCCAGGCAACAAAAACATGCCACTACACACTGGAACTTTTTCTTGCCCAGTAGGAGAGCTAATACATTAAAGATTTATTTCTTATTACACCACAAACAGTGTTTATTTATTAATCCATAATTTCTCACCCGCAGCTCTGCAGACTTGATCTTGTGGATGAAATTGTACAGATCTGTCTTTGAAGATGAAGGAGGCTGAGGCTCAGGCACTGAGCTATTGTTTTCTTCTACACATGTCTTCTAATACCAAAGAGAGTAAACATCACTTCTAACCAGGAACTGCAACACATCATGACTAAAATACACAATGTGCACAGTAATTCTAGATGTGTTTCTTTTACCGGCTCAGCCTCCTGGATCTCACGTTGTAAGGAGTAGTGGTTGGGTGCACTATTACTTTTCAGACTTGCTGAACATTTATCAAACCTGCCATAAAACAGCAAATAGGGTAAACCAAACATTAACTGTGCTTAAGGGT
Source organism: Silurus aristotelis (assembly GCF_946808225.1). NCBI lineage: Eukaryota > Metazoa > Chordata > Actinopteri > Siluriformes > Siluridae > Silurus > Silurus aristotelis. The sequence goes on from NC_139586.1 coordinate 14,293,184, forward strand.
GGCACTGGTACGATGCAGGGTTTTTCAATCAAACTGGTGAATCCATGATTAAACATAGAAATAAATAAATGTAAAAAAGCATCATTCAACATTATAAAAGTTTCTTTGAAATTTGTTCTAAAATAAATAAGGTTGGAATAGGGAATTAGTAAATGCAAAAAACTTGCTTAATAATATATATTTTTTTTGTTTATTAATAGTTTACTTTCCAGCTATAATGTGTGCAATACATTCAGAATTTCAAAGACAAATAAAATACAGAAAGTACTTATATTCTTCCCATGATCTAAAGTAAAGAAATCAAGTAATCATGGTACTTAATGTTGACATACAGAATATTCCATTTTATAGGGCTTAATGTGTTTAGGTAACAGGATATTTTCTAAAGTATTTTAGCATTTAACTTTAATTTCATGGTAAAGTAGAGGTGTAGTGAAGTAAACAGGGCACAGATCTGTTTTCTAAAAGTTTTATGAACACACTTCGTGTGATGGAAACTTTATCCATGTTTAAAATGTCTTTAACCTTTACTTTTCATGCATGCTTTAAATTTGCCAGCCATTAAAATCAGTCATTAAAAGTTTCCTTTAAAATTTTGGGATTCACCTTATAAGAGCTTGATGTGATTGCTCCTGTAATCTCACCAGATCACACTGCAAACCCTAAGAAACAAAACAAAAAATGTGACCAAAGAATGTAATTTGCTAACATACAGTATATATAATATATATAATTTGAATTAAATAATGTGAATTTGGTACATCGACGATTCTTTGGTAATCCAGAAATGTTTCCTTAAACCTTTGTAGCATGGCGTTTTTCTGAAAGCGTAATTAAAACACACATTTTTAGTGAATAGGGTGTAAAGAATACTGTACTTTATTATTTTTTTAGACATGCATGTTTTCTTTTGTTTATATTCAACAAACTAGGCAAAATACAAAAAAACCACAAAAATTGGACAGTGAATGACTGGAAGAATGAAAGAGTCTGGGAAGAGATCAATTTAAAAAAAAAAAAGACAGTTTTGGTTCCAACAGAATAATTTTAAGATGGAATAGAGGAGAGATGTTTTAAGACTGCCTCACACCCACAATCAGACACTGAGGTGGAAACTTATTGTTTTGGCAGATTAAGGAAGGTTGGAAACCTTAAAAATATATATGGACCAACATGGCTATCATTCCATATTTTAATGCCTTGCAATGACAAAAACACACGACTTGAAATTGCCTGTGTGTTCTCATTAATACTCTCATTCTTCTCTCAGTCACAGCAACACAGTTCAACCAGGTACCGGTACTCCAAATATGAGCGCAAAATTACAGCATCAACAGAACTTCATTGTTGAGATTCATGGAGGAAACATGTTAGCTGACCAAATTGGGACGGAAATGGGGATCAAAAATCTATGCGAGACAGATTGGTAAATAACTGAGCTGTGACCCACTAATGAAACGGTAAACAATGCTTTTGCAAAAAGAACATATAAATAAATACTGTGTGTCTGCTCACCTTAGTAATTTCTCTTTCTTTCACTGCCAGTAGCATCTGCAATTCGTCCAGTTCCTCCTACACACAGTAAAGTGTGTAAAAATAAAATATAATGTGTGTAAATTAAATATTTGCAGAGAAACATTAAATACAAAAACACATACTGTATTTTTTGTCAATTTATAGTTACATTTAATGTTGTGCCATTTCCACAAAACCAGCAAGCCCTGATAAAACTTTACCTCAGATTGAAATCGCTGAGCATGGAAACTCCTTTCATAAATGTCATACAAACATCTTTCAATCACACAAGTTTTACTTTCTTAAATATAAAAAAAAATGTGTTTGTTTATTATCAGCCTTAAATTTTGTGACGTGTCTACTGTATATATTAAATTAACTGTTACTATTAAAATGATAATTGTATTAAAATAAGTACTTACTCATTCTACTCACATATATTGTGAGTCTATAACTGACAATATAAACCTGTGATTTGCAGCTGCACTACTGTCAGAGCCACTGTTATAGAAAATTAATCAACACCTTACAATGAGAATAGAGTATAAACAGCTACAAGTCCTCACCCTGACATATGTGTTTGCTCCTTTGAGATTGTTTATTCGATCTTCTGCAATGTTTCTCTCCAGCAGCAGTTTTTCATTCTGCAGAAAAAAAGTGATAAAGGTTCCACATGATTGCTTTAAATAAATATTGCTCAAATAAATGACACAGTGTACCATCTCTTCGATGACTTTGATACGAGTCTTCAGGTGTTCAATCTCCTTTATCTGGAAAAAAAAGGAAAACAAGCCAAAATACAAGCATAAATCTCAATTTTTACATTCGATCAGATTATAATAAAATGTTCATTAAATTGTGTATAAAAAAAAAAAAAAACAAGATCGTATTGAAATAAATGGCATAATTTCACACAATTCCTAATTAATTCCTTGAAAGTAGGAAGTTTCCTTCCTTATTTATAAATGATTTTCCACATAATCACTAATTACATTTACAGTCTTGGGGAGTAGCTAGCTATAAGTAGAAATGTAGCTAGCTTAACTCGCTTTCTTTAGTAACTAGTTACTCTTTTACCAGTAATTAACTACTTCTTTCTAAGTAGCTTGTAATGTAGTTAGCTAATTTTTCAAAAGAGTACTTTGGCTGAAGCTTATCTTATGGCCACCACAGTTACAAATTCAAAATGGCCTGCCTAATGTTATTATTAACATTTTATTCTTTATTTTAGTGTGGAATTAATGTCATCATATAGTGCATATTATACAGTATATTAACCAGACACAAGCCTTATAGAATGTTAAGCTGCAAACACATATATCGAGAAATCCATCTAACTAAAAGTTAATGATGGATAGACAGTCATTGTTGTTTTATATATGATTAGATATGTTATGTTGATATTGTTGTGGCACTGAGATGTTTAGATGCTTTAAAATTATTTAAAATTGAACTGAAATTCCACACTTGTAGACACATTTAGTTGACTAGTCAGTTAAGTGGACAGAAATATTAAAAATGGACAGACAGACAGACAGACAGACAGACAGACAGACAGACAGAGATAGATAGTGATTTAGCAATTAAAGAAACCCTATGTTGTTTTATAAATTTTAGTTTATTTGTTCACAGACCAGTGACTGGCTGTAAGCCTGAGCTTGGCTGGTTCTCTCTTGACTTTCTCGCCTGGCCTCCTCCAGCTCTTCAGCCAGACATCGAGCTCTTCCTGCTCTCAGCTGGGCACTGAGGAGGTTTACCACATTACACATAACACACAAGGAACAAAGAGGTATTTTTTTGTATGGATGAAAAAAAATTATTGAAAATAATACAGCACCTTGCTAGTTTACTCTGAAGCTCTGAAGCATCCATCATCAACTCAAGGTTGGTTTCCTCGCACTGAGAGATGCTCCTCAGCAGGCTGCTGTTCTGTTTTCTCAGTCTGCCCTGAGTGTGTTTCAGCTCAGCCACCAAGCCCAACAAATCACCTGCGTCACTGGGGCCATAAAATAACACGCCTTTGGCTAGAATATCAGCTATGATCCTAATCAAGATCATCACATACCATATATGTTCAAGACTTTGTCTTGTTAAATTTAAGAGGCTGGTGAGAATGATTAATAACTGTACAACATGTCGTTCATGAATTAATCATTATAACAGGTGGAAAAATGTTGTTCTTTAAAAGGAATAAAACTTCAGGTTGTACTGTTACTGAAAAATAGTCACCATTGATTATTTTCCTATAAAAGCATGACACACTTTTATTCTTAACACGCAAGAAATAAAAAATATTTTACTAACCAACTATACTCGCTTTGGTCTGTAAATATAGTTTCACCCGATGAAGGAGAATATTCAGCTTCTAAGAAAACAACAGCATTAACACAAGGTTTTATAGTTTTAAAATTATTGGCACCAATAATAATAATTTAATAATTATTTATTTAGAGAGAGAAAAAACACTGAACCTCTTCTTATGATGTTTAACAAAGTTGGAAACACGTACATATTCTTGCTGCGAACTGAATCAAGCTCCTATTTATTTGGAGTTCCTTTAAAATTCAGACCACAGGTCATAGGTCACAGGTCATCACCACCAATTTGGATCTATATATGGCTCAGTCACATTTCTTCATCTTTTTTGTTCTCATCTATTCAGGGCACAGCATTTTCTTTTTTTTTTTCAGGCTGCTCTCAGGATTGATGGTTTTCTTTTCCTGCGATTCCTTACACGTATTTATTAGACTTTAGAAAACTGTGGAGTTTTAAAACTGATCTTTGGGGTCTTTGTGCCAAAAGTATCTTTTGTAATGATACTGAATGTATTATGTGGGCTTTTAAAATGGTTTTAAAATCTCATTGGGTTTTATTTATTACATTTTATTTCCCTCACCATAGTAAAATAGTGTTGTCAAGAAATTTTGCTTGAGTGCGCATGTGTATTCATCTCGGTTTTATTTGTTTAGCGTTATCCCAAATCAGCTTAACAGACAACTCGTAAGACTCACCATTGCCAGTTGTTCTGGAATAGTTTGTTCCTGACATCTGGTAGCAGTCATCAAATAATCTACAAGTCAATGGGAATGTTCTTCTCAAACAGCATCAAAAAAATAACAGAATGGTCTAAATTTCTACCATTTGTTATTCAACAGACTAATTCCTCTTATTTTTGACATTTATGTTTTGAAGGAAAATGTTTCTATGCATTATGTAGAAATACTTCAGTTTTCTATGTGTAGCCATGTCTCACCCGTCCTGACTGCACTGAGATATCCACTTCCTCATGGTTGCGTGGAACACGTCTCTGTCGATGGGCAAATCTTGATCCTCTGGGTCCAACATGTGCTTCAATACGACCAGCTTCTCCTGTGCACTACTGTGGCCTGTCATGGCCTGTAGAAACTGCACCACCGTGGAGGCTAGAACTTCTCCTGTTGAGGCGAAAGAAATTGTGTGCAATATTATATTATATTATATATACACACACACACACACACACACACACACACACACACACAAATATATAGTATACATATATTTATTTATTTTTTAAATCCTGTCAATTTCAGGAAAGGAAGATTTAAGTCTACCTTGTCCACTAGCATCGCATTCCTCAAATGTAATGTTCAGCAGCTCTTCTTCTGAGAAGCCATTCATGTCAAGGGGGTCACATAAATACCTGTCGCTTAGACTGAAGTCTAAAACAGAAAGTTGTGAAAGTGTATCATACAGTGTGTGTGTATACAGACAGACAGACAGACAGACAGACAGATAGATAGAAGAGTGAGCAGATATCAGTGTTCAGGTACTTTAAGTGTATGAGTCAAATTATATCCATTATTTGCCAGGCGTGTAAGCACTACATTGCACAACAAAGAAGACATTTTTAGCATATCCAAGTAACTTCCCATAATGTTATTGTGCTACCTATTACCTTACATCCATATAATGTTTTATTCCTACTTAAAAATCATAAGATGAGTTTTGTTTTAGAGGTATAGGTTACTGAGTACACTTTACTCCCATTAATTGTTAATTGACCCCGTTATAGCTATTATAAAGACTAGTTCAAGTGCAACATTTTAGAAATGTTCGAGCACCAAAAATGTCTCTTTCTTCAGGACAATACTCGAATTCATTTTAAAAAATACATCTAATCACAACATAATCCACATTACCAAATGCCCACATATATAAACTGTGTAATATTCGAGTCTCTAAATCAATATACGCCAATGAAATGATTTTAGGACGAATTATAAGGATATGTAAGCATATTTTCTGACCAGTAGGTGGCAATGTTCCAAAACTGCTCATGTAACCACATGCCATGGTTGTTAATTAATAATCAAACAAAAAAAAAAAGACAAAAAAATAAAAAGAATTAAAAAAAAAAAAACATAAAATTTGATGTCAATATGCCAAAGCGTTAGAGAGATATACAGTACACTAATAATTATTTTGGAGTGTTGGGGTGTAGGTTTTGGCCTTCATTCTCTGGTGTTGTTCTCTAGACACTTTAGTACCGCAGTCTATCCAGCTTTCTCTCACTTCAAAATAAATGAATATTTAAAGTGTGCATTGGTGTCAATTTAAAAACAAACAAACAATTAAACAAACAAACCTACTATTGGTGTTGGAGTGCAGATGGGAAAATTCAGCCGAGGAAATTCCAGAGTCGATAGACAAACTCAAAGCTCTGTATTTGTGATTATCACCATCCTGCATGTTATTCTGCTGAGGAGGAGAGTCGGACACACTGTTTTTTGTTTGCCCGTAGGCTGAGTTCTCAGGAAAACTGTCACATGTGTCCACATATCCTGAAGCCATGACCACTGTGGAAATCATAAACAAATGCAAAAGCACTATAATAAATAAATGCACTTGGACAAGTCTCCATGACAAATCCCATGAAAATAGGATTGCATTTTAACTACAACAGGAAGGATCATTTAAATGCTACTGTGATCCTTTTAATACACTTAAATATCATTTAAATAAAAATGAGGCAAAGCCACAACTTTGTGAGGCTTTATTTCAGGAGAGTCAAACTCTTATACACTAATACACAAACCACACATTATACTTTCTGAACAGGTTTGTATTGCCCTTCCTTATTAAACCCCAAATTAACTGATGACTTGTGTCAGGTGTAGTTAATGAGGAAGGGTATATGGGATAAACATCAGAAGAACACTGAAGTCTTTTTCTATATTTCTGTTTAAATCCAAAACATCTCTATAAAATCAAAAAAGCAATAAAGGTCTGTAACTAGACATGACACTGATTTCCTGCAGGAATATATAAAAATAAAACTCAATGATTGTTTTATGCCAGCGAGAAATAACAACCTATACACACATACCTTTTATCACTCAAATATTATCCTCTTGAAAGCTTCAATTTCTGCATCTTCTATATACTTTGTCCCTTTCCCAAAGCAGAATATTTTAGATATCCCATTCTAACTGATCAAAAGTGTGTACAGCATCTGTGCTATTTAAATAAAATCTCATCTGGAAAGACGCTTTGCTTGTCCTAATCTCGGCACACACAACAAGACATCAAGTCCAGCTGACATGACCACCCACCTCCTCCTCTACCACCACCTTCACCCACACCCTCCCTTCCAAACCACTTATCCCCCTGCCTACAGACTCATGACACTACACAATGTTGTAATGGACCATTGTAATGAACACAACTGTGGTTTTCCATATCAAATGATTCTGCTTGGAGGATGCCGGACAGTAATCAGGCTCCCTCTCTGGGCTCAAAGGCAGAAATTAACCCCCAAAGAATACTGATGATAAGGAGATGTGTGAGATGACTGACGGCTGGTTGTTATATAAGATGTGATATCTATTATATTTATTAAATTAATAGTTTTAGACTTTCACTTACACGTTTTTTGCACCACTCACGTTTATAACAGCCATTTGTATATGGCTCAGGCCTGAGCTGCAGGATAATGTTTGCTTGTTTCTGCTAGGTTCTTTGGTTTCCTCCAACTATCCAATAATTTGTTAGGAGGTGGATTGGCTATGATAAATCGCCTTTAGGTATGAATGTGTGTATGCATCGAAACCCTAGATTTCTGCCACACAACAAAGGTTCCCAGGCTGAGATAGGATCCAGATCCACCCACCAACCTCACCAGGATTGAACGATTATTGAGGAAGAATGATTGGATGGATGATTGAATCATTATAATGCTGACAGTACTTTGTAGAATTTTTTCAATTGAAAGTAACAACACAGAGTATTCGAAAGAATATTAGAGTAATCATATGGAGCATATACTGTAAATAATACACTCACCTTCACATTTGTACAGTTAACTAATCAACAAATCATGCAGATACAGGTCAAGAGCTTCAGTTAATATTCACTTCAAACAGAACAAGCATTTATTATTTTTGATTTAATTAACATTGTGTGAGTGACATGTCAGTGGGTTGTAGTTGAAGTTCTATCTATCTATCTATCTATCTATCTATCTATCTATCTATCTATCTATCTATCTATCTATCTATCTATCTATCTATCTATCTATCTATCTGTTAAAAACTTATGTTTGAAAACTTATGTTTCTATGTGAAAATGAGGATATAAAAAAACTCAAATGTGAGGCACAGAATATCATTAGCACAGACTCATTAATAGTTTGGGTGGGTCTGTGCCCATTACAGCCAAAAGTGTCCAACTAACAGGACTGAATCCTGATGTGGTCTTCACCTGTTGTATCTCATCCACCACAATTACTGATGTGTTGTGTGTGATGAGATGGTTGTCTGCTCGCCATGGTTCTAAAAAAGTGATTATTTGAATTTTCTGTATCTTTCCTGGCAGCTCGTACTAATTCCACTGCCTTGTCTTATCACACATTACTGTCACTCACACTGTTTATGAAAGATTCATCAGGTACAATGGCACCGTTAAAGCCACAGAGATCACACTTTCTCTTCATTCAGGGTCTGATGTGAACATTAACAGAAGCGCTGGGCCTGAATCTGCATGATTTGCACTGCGCTCTTGTCACATGATTGGATCATTAAACTGGATGAGAATGTGTATAGATGTTCCTAATAAAGTGGACGGGGAGTGTATGTGAAATGAAAGGCAAAATATTTGTGTATGTGTGCGCGTGCGCGCGTGCATTCGTCTTCGCTCAGGACCTTTACTTTGATGCATTTTAGCGCCCGGAAGTCGTGTTACCGGAAGTGAAAGACTTTGTTGTTCACATGAACACCCATGTTCAGTCGGTAGCGACGAGAAAATTAGCGAGTTAGCCAAACTGCTAAACTGACGGAAAACTGAAGATTGAAAGCGCCGCCATGTCTCGGGGATCGATTGAAATCCCCCTGCGGGACACTGACGAGGTGTGTAAATGTTAATGCACGTTATATTTAACATTTCTGCAACTTTATTTCTAGCAAAAGGACACTTTGGTGAATAGTCGATTAGCCATTGCTAACTGCTATCGTTAGCGCACAGAGAGGCATACACTAAACCTGTCCAGTGTCCTGTCACTATAGATGTGTACAATAATCCAACTTATTACGCTTTTATAACAGGTCATAGTAATGACAGATTATTTACTTATGCAGTTTAAGAAAGTTTGTCATTTTATAAATATGACTTTATTACAATATTCAGTTGTATTCCTCATGTAGTGTTCACTTATGAAGGGGCTAAAATCATTCAAGTCTTTAATGGGTTTATTTATTTTACCTAATAATAAAATCATGGATCTTTTTGCAATTATTTTTTATTAAAAAAAAAATCGAAATCAAAATAATATAAAATACAAATGGGATTTTGTTTTTTTTCACAACTTGTTTTCGGTTTTGTTTCATAATAATTAAGTATATATTAATAATAAGTTTAATTCAATTCGTTTTTATTTGTGTAGTGCTTTTAACAATGAGCATAAGTAAAAATAAAAGACAAAAACATACCTTATTTTCGAATAAATTAAACTTAATTTTTCATTTTTAAACATAATTGTTAAAAACTGAAATTTTGTTATCATGTTAAGTTAAAGCATGTAGTACAGATAAACGTTATATTGATTAAGTGTCATTAAAAATGTGTTACTGCAGTTGTTGTTTTGTTTTTGTTTTTTATTTTTTTTGCTAAATATTTATTTTCAATTTAGCCAATAAAATGGTTTAATTTCAGATAGGTTTCCTAATAATCACTACTGGATGTTGTTTTTAATCAGCATTTCTCAAAACAAAATCTTTGCATTTAAAAAAAAATATTAGAGTAGTGTTAATCCCACAAAAGTATTAAAGTTAGTATATTTATTATTAAGTCCAAACATTCTTCTGTTAGTCTAGTCTAGTATAGAGTTGAATGGATTTAACCCAAAACTCGAAAACAAATCTATAGTATAAACAGCTTTATCGTAGCTTTATCATAAACATTTGAATAATGAGTCTAATATTTGATTGGTGGAAGTCAGGCAGAGAGAAGAGGTGATCATCTGTGAGCAACAGTATGGTTTTATGCCGAGGAGGAGCACCACAGACGCATTATTTGCTTTGAGAATGTTGATGGAGAAGTATAGAGAAGGTCAGTTGTGTATTTGTGAATTTAGACGACAGGGTGCTGAGAGAGGAGTTGTGGTATTGAATGAGGAGGTCAGGTGTGTCAGAGAAGTATGTGAGGGTGGTGCAGGACATGTATGAGGACAATGTAACAGCAATGTAGTGTGCAGTAGGAAAGACAGACTGTTTCAAGGTGGATGTTGGACTGCATCAAGGATCGTCTCTGAGCCCTTTCCTGTTTGTAGTGGTGATGGACAGGTTGATGGATGAGGTCAGACAGGAGTCTCCATGGACTATGATGTTTGTGGATGATCTTGTTATTTGATTTGAGAGTAGGGTGCAGGTGAAGAAGAGCCTGGAGAGGTGGAGGTATGCGCTGGAGAGAAGGGGAATGAAAGTCAGTAGGAGTAAGACGGAGTACATCTGAGTACAGTGTGTGAATGAGAGGGAGGGCAGTGGAGGGGTGCGGTAGCAGGGAGAAGAGGTGGAGAAGGTGGAGGATTTCAGGTACCTGGGGTCAACAGTGCAAAATAATGGAAAGTGTGTTCGAGAAGTGAAGAAGAGTGCAGGCAGGGTGGAGTCGGTGGAGAAGAGTGGCAGGAGTGATTTGTGATGGAAGAGTATCTGCGAGAGTGAAAGGAAAAGTTTATAGGACTGTGGTGAGACCTGTGATGTATAGTCTAGTGACAGTGGCATTGAGTAAAAGACAGGAGGTGGAGCTGGAGGTAGCAGAACTGAAGGTGTTGAAGTTTTCTTTGGGAGTGACGACGATGGACAGGATTAGAAATGAGTTTATTAGAGGGACAGCACATGTAGGACGTTTTGGGGATAAATAGAGGGAGGCGAGATTGAGATGGTTTGGACATGTGCAGAGGAGGGACATGAGGTATATCAGTAGGAGAATGCTGAGGATGGAGCCACCAGGAAGGAGGAAAAGAGGAAGACCAAGAAGGAGGTTCATGGATGTGGTGAGGAAAGACATGCAGGTAGTTGGTGTGAAAGAGGCAGATTTCAATTAAATCATAAATCGTAATTTATTTTAAAGTTAAACGGTTCTTTGTCCAACATTAGAGAAAGCGAAGATGCTTTTACCCAGTCATATAGTATGGTAGTTTTTACCCCTTTGCATTATCATATATTTTTATGGTAATTGGGTGAATCAGTAAATTCAGAGCAAGTGATTGTTTGTTAGCATATTTGAAGCATCAGTGAGAAGAACATACTTTGTATTTTAACTTCTGAAACATTGATGCTCGTCAGGCTTGAGGTGGTTTGTGGGTTAGAGGGTCATGGACAGGTTACGAACTGGATGAGAAATAGGTCTCATGTTCCTTTTTCAAAATATAGAGATGGATGGGTTGGAAAGATCCTAGTTATTCAAATATAATTTTGGTGGATGAGGTAAAAGTCAAAAATAAAAACAGTTGGTGTAGCCCAGGTTGTAGAAGAGGGTATATAAAGGTTGCTACCATGGAACTGCCAGACTTTGTTTTTGCAAAATAAAGTATTTTTTTTCTTTGGAAAAAAAGTGGATTGTGAACTTAGGGTTTTTTTTTTTTTTTTTTTTTTTTTTGGGGGGGGGTTGCTTATCATCTTAACTTTTGTCATTGATTTTGGTACTTTTGATATTAATTAGCCATGACAATAGTTAATAGAAATAAATCCACTGTTATCAGTGCCTTGCAATAAATTGTGCTTCTTCTGTGTATCTGAAACTATGCGGTCAATTCACCTTCACCGTTTTTGTCCTTTAGGTGATTGAGCTGGACTTTGATCAGCTTCCTGAAGGAGATGAAGTGATCAGTATCCTGAAGCAGGAGCACACACAGCTACACATATGGATCGCACTCGCTGTAATATACATCTTTTCTTTTTTGTGTGAGTAAGCTCAGAGAAGATATGTCACGTGCCGTCTCATGTTTAACTCTCCCGACTCTGTGTGTAGTTGGAGTACTACAAACAGGGGAAGACCGAGGACTTTGTGAAGCTGCTGGAGGCGGCGAGGATCGACGGAAACCTAGACTACAGAGACCACGAGAAGGACCAGATGACGTGTCTGGACACTCTGGCGGCTTATTATGTCCAGCAGGCTCGCAAAGAAAAGAACAAGGATGCGAAAAAGGACCTTATCAACCAGTCAACGCTCCTGTACACGATGGCGGATAAGATCATCATGTACGATCAGGTGAGTGAGAATTAGAGAATTAGACTTGGACTGTTGACATGGTTTGTCTTGCAGAGGATACAGACAGTATTTCTTGTTTTTTTATTTATGGAACAGAACCATTTGTTGGGACGAGCCTGTTTTTGTCTGCTGGAAGGGGACAAGATGGATCAGGCTGATGCTCAGTTTCACTTCGTCTTGAACCAGTCCACAAACAACATTCCTGCGCTGTTGGGTGCGCAACTCGTGCAGGACATCACTCACATGGTCTAGAGCAGGCGTTCAGCAAGTTCTTTTTATTAATGGAATATCAATTAAATGCGCCATATCTGAACTTTACCCTATTCAATCTAAACATTTCTCATTTGTGTAGTTTGTTTGTTTATTGGAGTTGATTTTATTGTCAGGAGATGTGTGTTACTTCTAATACTGATGATGCCACAGCCATCTGTTGCCAGTTTAGATCACAGATTTATCTGCGGATGTAGGCTTTGCGCTCTCCTTCTTGTCAGTCACAGTCTCATGGGTGTCTGAGAGATCATGTATGTAGAAGATGGCTTATTGTCATGTTATATGGCACCGTGATGCAGAATGAGCAGGAGTTTGAAAAGACACAGTTGATTGGCTTCATTTGATTTTTAGCTTCACTGGACTGGAATAAAATTTTAATACTCATATCAGGTCTTCTGTCACTGTCTATAGAAACTTTGTTTGGTACTTTTTAAGTGAAAATAGCATGCTATTAATTCTTGTTCTTATTTTTTACTTTAAGTGAATTTTAAATGAGAAGCAGAAATTTCATGACTTTCACCTTTCTGAGTTGGAATTGCAAGATAGATGCCTTTACTACTTACCACTAAGTTGAAAGTTCCCACTTGATGAATGCAGCATTTGCTGTCACCATGGTTAGCAGAAGTTTTGTGATGGTGAGAATGATTTGGTGAGCTGACTGGTGGATTGGAAGATAGTTATTATTTGTGGAAAAAACTCATATGCCTCCTGGCTGTGCTTCAGAAACATCACTTTTTAGATCCCACTGATTTGTAGTATATTAAAAAACCTACATGCAGCAATAATAACTATTAAGTGCTAAGTGATATTGTTTCCATTTCTTCTTATTATATTGTCACTCTCACAGGTAAGGCTTGTATTTCCTTCAATAAAAAGGATTACAGAGGAGCTTTGGCTTACTATAAGAAAGCTCTACGCACAAACCCCGGGTGTCCAGGTGAGAATTTTCTTTCAATTATCCCGAACAAATATTAATAAATAACCTAATAATGAGCAGATTAAATTTATTAAACAAGGGACATGTATATTAGTAAACATGGTCTAGATAGATATGATGTTTTTCCAGTAAAATAAAGTCAGTGTTTTCTCCATGATAGAAATCTTCAAGAGTTATTATATTCCTCTTTTCTCTATTTATCAGTAACGAACTGCACTTTTTTTGCATCATACCACACTGACAAATTAATGCTTTTTTGTGTGTAGCTGAAGTGAGGCTTGGGATGGGTCACTGCTTTGTGAAGCTGAACAAGTTGGAAAAAGCTCGCCTAGCCTTCAGCCGCGCCCTGGAGCTCAACCCGAAGTGCGTGGGAGCCCTGGTCGGTCTCGCTGTCCTCGAGCTCAACAACAAAGAGGCTGACTCCATCAAAAACGGCGTGCAGCTGCTCTCCAGAGCCTACACTATTGACCCAAGCAATCCAATGGTGCTCAACCACCTGGCCAACCACTTTTTTTTTAAAAAGGTAACATAATTATTAAGAGAATAATGTGTGCATGTTTTTGTTTCACATAATTAGAGCTTATGCATTAAATGTCTTTCTTTCTTTCTTTCTTTCTTTTTTTAAATAAGGATTACAGTAAAGTCCAGCATTTGGCCCTTCATGCGTTCCACAACACAGAGGTAGAAGCCATGCAGGCTGAAAGCTGCTATCAGCTGGCTCGTTCCTTCCACGTTCAGGTTAGAACCAGGTTCTGGATTTGAAATGTAGTTCAAACATGTTTAAATGTTGAAAGACTTTATTTATTTTTTATTTTTTGTATTAAAATTTCTTTTTTTTACATATAGGAGGACTATGACCAAGCTTTTCAGTATTACTACCAAGCTACGCAGTTTGCCTCGTCCACCTTTGTACTGCCATTTTTCGGCCTGGGACAGATGTATGTGTACCGACGCGACAAAGAAAACGCAGCCCAGTGCTTTGAGAAGGTCTTAAAGGCATACCCGAACAACTACGAAACCATGAAAATTCTCGGTTCGCTTTACGCAACGTCGGACGACCAGGAGAAAAGAGACATCGCTAAAGTAATCTTCAGTTTCTATGAACGATAGGTTAGGTCACAATAAACAAGCTATTAGATGTTGATCTTTTGTTTTGTTGCATTTTAGGGGCATCTAAAGAAAGTTACTGAGCAGTATCCTGATGATGTGGAAGCCTGGATTGAACTTGCTCAGATTTTAGAGCAGACAGACATCCAGGTATGATGGATATGATTTTATAGGAGCATTTCTACTTATTTATTTATTTCTTGGTAAAAACCACTCTAAACACATTTTTTCCCCCTTTTACAGGGGGCTCTTTCCGCATACGGCACAGCTACACGTATTCTCCAGGAGAAAGTTCAAGCTGATGTTCCCCCTGAGATCCTTAACAATCTGGGGGCTCTGCACTTCAGACTGGGGAACCTTGGAGAAGCAAAGGTAGAAATGGCTGATATTTTGTATGTAGGATTGCTGCTTTAAATGCTGTCTAATAATCTGTTAATAATTGAAAGTTTTATGTCTAGTTTTCTAGATATTAGACAACAATAAACCAAACTGAAATTCTGTCTGATCCAGTTTGCTAAAAAATTCAATTTTTCCAACCCAGGTGTAGTCAAACACTTACTGAAGCTGGGGGGATGAAGCGATAAGAATGTATTGGTGTGGTATTGGACAGGAGGGTATTGAGATTGCATATAATTGTACTGGGCAGGATTTCATGGAATAAGAATAGAGTGAGATGGGATGAATTGTATTCAGCAGGACTGTATAAGGGTTTGTTTGTGTGGACTGGATGATTGGATTGTTTTTGATCAATTGGATCAAACCTCTTTGATTTTGCTGTGAACATTTCAAAAGGTTTAGGAAACATGTTAATACAGTTTTTAGTCTGATTCAAGGTCTTGTAAACACATACATGCATGTATCCTGCCCAAGGACTTTGGTAGTTTTTGATATCAGAGATATACATTTTACCCATAACACCTCTCTTTTTCTTTTCTTTTTCTTTAATAAAATAAAAGAAATACTTCCTGGCCTCTCTGGAGAGAGCCAAAGCGGAGGGAGAGCATGATGAGCATTACTACAACGCCATTTCCGTTACCACCTCCTACAACCTGGCGCGGCTCTATGAGGCCATGTGCGAATTTCACGAGGCTGAGAAGCTCTACAAGAACATCCTGAGAGAACATCCAAACTACGTTGACTGTAAGAAATAGAAATACACGTTTTTTTCCCTGATTATGTAGTTCTTGTAAAGTGTAAAGAGCTTAACATAATTGTCCTAATTCCTAATTAATCATTTTAATAGGTTACTTGCGTCTCGGCGCAATGGCCCGAGACAAAGGCAACTTCTACGAAGCCTCAGACTGGTTTAAAGAAGCACTTCAGATCAACCAGGTAGTCTTGATATTTAAATCAGTAATTCACTGATGGATTTTTTTTTTTTTATTGAGAAGAGTACATATTTTAACTGGTAGAAGCATGGAAATGTTTAAATGAGATAGCAGTGGAGTTTTAACAAGATTGTGACAGGAGTGATTTGTGATAGAAGATTATTTTCAAGAGTGAAAGGGAAAGTTTATAGGACTGTGGTGGGACCTGTGATGTTGTATGGATTAGAGACAGTGGCATTGAGTAAAAGACAGGAGGTGGAGCTGGAGGTAGCAAAGCTGAAGATGTTGAGATTTTCGTTGGGAGTGACGACAATGGACAGGATTAGAAACAAGTTTATTGGAGGGACAGTGCATGTAGGACGTTTTGGAGACAAGATGAGGGAGGCGCGATTGAGATGGTTTGGACATGTGCAGAGGAGGGACATGAGGTATATTGGTAGGAGAATGCTGAGGATGGAGCCGCTAGGAAGGAGGAAAAGAGGGGGGTGTAGAGACGGATGATCCGCTGTGGCGAACTCTAACAGGAGCAGCCGAAAGAAGAAGAGTACATATTTTATTCAGATACTGTTTTTAATGATAATTAGTTTGACAGTTAGATTTTCCCTGATTGGTAGTCTGTGAATCTCATCACGGTCATGTGATGAGAGTCTGCTCAACCTTTTGGCAGCACAGTTGCTCCTCCTCCTGTCCTTGTTTAATAACGTGTGTATGTCGTTACAGGATCACCCAGATGCTTGGTCCCTGATCGGAAATCTCCACTTGGCGAAGCAGGAATGGGGTCCCGGCCAGAAGAAGTTTGAGCGCATCCTGAAGCAGCCGTCTACTCAGAACGACACGTATTCCATGCTGGCTCTGGGTAACGTATGGCTGCAGACACTACACCAGCCAACAAGGGATCGTGAGAAGGTGCGAGATGTGGTTCAGTGTTTACAATTATATGCAAAGAACATGCACAATGAGGCATTTTGTCTCTTTTAGTTTCTCATTTTTTTTCTTTTCTTGTTGTAGGAAAAGAGGCACCAGGACAGAGCTTTGGCTATTTATAAACAAGTTCTGAGGAATGATTCTAAAAATCTGTATGCTGCCAATGGTATCGGTATGTATTTCCCAATTCCTTCTGTTCAGTTTATTCAACATATTAATTCCAACATATTATAAATTGAATGTCTGCATTTAAGAGTTCCCACAGTGTTTACAGATATTTAACAGTTAGCTTGTAGCTCACATAAAACACACAGCATGATATTTTCCAATGTTTTTTGTTATTTCTTGCCCAGGAGAAGAATCTGATGATTTTTTTTAACCTGATTCCCTGCTGTGTTGTGTCTTATGCAGGAGCTGTTTTGGCCCACAAGGGTTACTTCCGTGAAGCACGTGACGTGTTTGCGCAGGTCCGGGAAGCCACAGCAGATATCAGCGATGTTTGGCTGAACCTGGCGCACATTTACGTGGAGCAGAAGCAGTACATCAGTGCTGTGCAGATGGTGAGACAGACAGACAGAGACAGACAGACAGAGACAACAAATATGACGTTATCTTGTTGTTAATATGAATCTGTGATTTGTTTACTATTGTTGTTCTCGTTTGTGTACTAGTATGAGAACTGCCTGAAGAAATTCTACAAGTACCAGAACACTGAGGTGCTGCTTTATTTGGCTCGGGCACTTTTCAAGTGTGGAAAGCTACAGGAATGCAAACAGATGCTGCTGAGGGTCAGTCAGTTACTAATATTTGTGTTTTTTAAAAGCGGTTCAGATGTGCAAAACAGCAATAAATAAATAATATCAATTATTTAAAAATAATTTAATAACTTAATTACTTATCGGTTTTTTATTGAGCTCACCATAATAAAGGAATTTATTCAAATTCACCGTTGATTTAAATACAATAGCATTCAATAACACAACATAAATAAATTATTATTATTATTACTACTACTGGAAATAGTAATAATAATAGTAACGTTTAATATTGTTATACTTTTTTTAAATCTTTTCTACTTAAATGCACATAAAAGTGAAAAGATTTATATTTTAATGTTTTTGTTTTTGTTTTTTATCTTTGTTGTAAAATCAAACAACTGGATCTAGATTGCCAGAGCTTTAAACACAAATGTTCAGTGATCTGCAAATGGCAGAGTGAACAGAAATCCATATATGGTGCTAATAAACGTATATATATTTAGGCTCGTCACGTGGCTCCCAGCGACACAGTGTTGATGTTTAATGTGGCCTTAGTGCTGCAGCGGCTCGCCACTCTGGTGCTAAAGGACGAGAAGAGCAACTTAAAGGCTGTGCTGAGTGCAGTGAAGGAGCTGGAGCTTGCTCACAGGTATACTCACTCTGCCCGATCCTGAGATAACTGCTTAAAAATGTGTGTGTGTGTGTGTGTCTGTGTGTGTCTGTGTGTGTGTGTGTCTGTGTGTGTGTGTGTGTGTGTGTGTGTGTGTGTGTGGACCTCCAGCAATATAAATAAATAATAATAATAAAACCCAGAGCTGACCCTGTTCTCCCTGCTCTACTCTGACTTGCACCTTTTTCCTTATAGGAAATGGCGGTGTGGTGATTTGTGATAACACTTGTGCATGTATTGTTATTAAAATTGTATTTCAGCTCCCAGGCATAAGCAGGTGTTTAATAAATTCCCAAATCAAATTTTGACTTCTCTGTGATCCTAAACTTGCTCTGTCCTTCTGCAGGTACTTCAGCTATCTTAGTAAAGCTGGAGACAAGATGAGATTCGACCTCGCTCTGGCTGCAAGTGAAGCAAGGTGGGCTCACATGGTTCTTCCAGGTTGTGTGATGATGTAACCCTGTTTGATAGAAGCTTTGAGACTCAGACCGGGGCCGATCTGATGTAGAACATGTGTCGCCATTGTAGGCAGTGCTCTGATTTGCTGAGTCAGGCACAGTACCACGTGGCCCGTGCCCGTAAGCAGGACGAGGAGGAGAAGGAGCTGCGAGCCAAGCAGGACCAGGAGCGAGAGGTGCTGAGGCAGCAACTGATTCGCAAACAGGAGGAGAAAAAGGTTAAGGAGGCCGAGGAACAGAAGAAACTCCTGGAGCAGCGAGCGCAGTATGTGGAGAAGACCAAGAACCTTCTTTCCTTCACCGATGAGATGAAGGAGTCGTCAAAAGAGAAAAAGAAAGGAGGAGGAAGCGGACGGGTCAGTCCCAATCGAAGTGTTCATTTATTAATTAATGACATAGTAGTTTACCGATTTACAGTTATACAGTGGTCCCCCGGAACTCACGTGGGTTACGCTCTAAAACAAAGTTCCGATAAGCTGCAAAATTTGGATGCAGCCCCTATGGTCCTTTAGTGAATTTATCTAGACATTAGAAAAAATGTATCGGACTGTATTTAATCTGGTGGAGTGTCTGCAAAATAAGTTGTTCCTTGTATCACTTATTATAGCAGCTTTAAACAGTTGTTCGTATTTAAAGACTTCCAAATGCAGCTATTACGGCTCAGAAAGCGCGAGCACGTGGAATTAATTAGAACTATTCGAACTATTCTGCCTTTTTTCTAAACTTCAAATGGCATGTGAGATCCTGTTAAGGGATAAAGAGCAGAGCTGAGGATCAGGGTGAAGCAAAAAATATTGTTCATATATTCCTCTTCTTATTTATCAGCGTAAGAAGGGATCACAATACGACGACTTTGTCAATGATGACTCCGACGAAGAGCTGCCTGTCAGGAAGAAGAAGAAGAGGGCACCTCGAAGCGGGAGTGAGCAAGAGGAAGAAGAGGAAGGGGGAGAGAAGAGGCCACGCAAGAAAAGGAGGAGGTGATAACGTTTTTTTTTTTAAATAAGTGAACGTGACTGAACTTTGATTAATAAATGAAAAAAAAAGTATGAGGTGATTATTAATTTCATCCTATTTATCTGCCAATAAACAGCAAATTGAATGTTATGTTTTAAAAGCCTGAAAGAGAACAGAGCTCTAAACCGCGTATGCATGTTTCTCCAGATCAATTAAAGGTGGAGAGGAAGGAAGTGAGGATGATGAAGGCAACTCAAGACCCAGAAAACAGCGCAGACCTCGAGAACGCAAGAGGATTGAGAAGGTACAGATCCCCCTTGTGGAAAAACAACACCCTTGTGGTTATCTGCTATTTTTCCTAACATGCTAATGTCTGTACTGATCGTGGTTTTCTCTCGCTAGACGAAACCTGAGCGTCTGCCACCATCACTTAAAGGCAAGATCAAATCCAAGGCCATCATTTCCTCCTCGGATTCCTCTTCAGATGAGGGTGGACTGAAAATAGCCGAGGACCGGTGAGAGTCTTAGTGTTTGTGTAATCAGGTAATTAATCAGTGAAGCTCCTTTGCTTAACAATCCCACTTGTTTTGTTCGTCTCAGGAATCGAGACAGCGGCTCGGGATCCGAGGACGGGGGCCACCAGAAACGCATCGCCTCCGACAGCGAATCGGACGAAGAGCGTCGTCGTTCAGGCAACTCAGAAGAGGACGAGTCTGGCAGCGAACAGCCGGTGAAGAAGAGGAGGAGGCCGCAGCCGCAGTCTGATTCTGAGCAGTCGGACAACGAAAGCAAGAGGAGCCGTTCGGAGGGTTCTGACGACGAATCCCGACCCGGTTCTCCAGCACCAGCCTCAGATCAGGGCTCTGAAAACGAGGGATCACCTCAGCGCTCAGCGAACGAATCCGAGCCTGAGGGATCCAACAACGAGGCCTCAAACCGAGGATCTGATGATGACAGTGACTGAGTTTAAACACATTATAAATGTGTTTCATGGATTTTTCTTTTTCCTGCTTCTATTCTGTCCTAGATGTCAGTGTTGCGTCTCTTCTTCAGACACCTTTTAACTGCTGGTTGAGTAAATGATACTTTAGTGACACTTTTCCCCCAAAAAAACAGCTGAATTTTTTTTTCTGGATGAAAAATGCATCATGTAATTTGAGTTTTCATAAAATAAAATGGTGAATTTGTGTTATTTCAAAATAAACTAAGATGGAACCTAAATATTCAACAGAGCCTACAGTTTTTCATATTTGATGTTTACATTTGTACTGAAATGAAAAACACTTTTGAGTCAGGATTCATTCATCTCAAATTTATTTCAACTTTACATAATAAATTTTTTTTAACAGAAGTGTTTAATTCCATTTATACTACGGCAATTAAGTCAAGTTTATTTCTATAGCGCTTTTCACAACAGACATTGTCTCAAAGCAGCTTTACAGAAATTAACAGTTAAGGTAAATGGTGTGCATTTATCCCTGATGACCGGCCATGGCGACTGTGGCAAGGAAAAACTACATTAATGTTATGAAGAAGAACCTTGAGAGGAACCAGACTCAAAAGGGGAACCCATCCTCATCTGGGTGACATCAAGAGTGGGATTATAGTCTTTAAACAATACAGACCACTGGAGAGTGAGAACTAACATGAGCACTGGAATGTAAGATTATAAGTAATGTTCTTTCTACAGTCTTATTCAGTCAATTGTGTTTATAAAACTAGGAGCTACTGAGCAACTCAGAAAATAGCTCAACATTTGCGATCATCACAGATCCAACACCAGCTTCTACATGCCAGAGCCTTTAAACACTCAAGGAGGTCCAATGTCAAAACCACACATGTAGCGGGATCCAATTGGCACTGGTACGTCTCTAGATGGTTCGGGATGTTTGCGAGTTCGGCCTCTACTTCTTTAAAGGTCCACAATCTTCATGAGGAGGGCCGTGACTGGAGCTGGAGCAACCTCAGGATGCCTCAGGATGGGTAGAGAAAGAGAAGCAGTGGAGAGAAATTAGCGTAGCTGCTGTTCATGATATTAACAGCACAAGTTGATAATGTGCATGTGATCAGATGTACTGGAGCACAAGGCTATAATGTGAGACGTATGTTATGTGTAGGCTTTGCTAAAAATACATGTTTTTAATCTGCACTTAAACTGGGGGAGTGTGTCTGAGCCCGGAACACTATCAGGAAGACTGTTCCAAAGTTTAGGAGCTAAATGTGAGAATGATCTACCGCCTTCAGTGGACTTTGCTATTCTAGGAACTACTAGACGTCTGAAGTTTTGTGACGGATTGTGTTAGAAGACTGGATAGATAATTAGGAGCTAAACCATTTAGTGTTTTGTAAGTAAGTAGCAGTGGTTTGAAGTCGATTCGAAACTTAACAGGAAGCCAGTGTAGAAACGATAAGATTGGGGTTATATGGTCATATTTTCTTGACCTTGTGAGAACTCTGGCTGCTGCATTCTGGACTAACTGTAGCTTGTTTATTAATGATGCAGGACAACCACCTAGTAATGCATTACAATAGTCCAGTCTGGAGGTCATAAACGCATGGACGAGCTTCTCTGCATCAGATATAGACATGTTTCTTAGCTTAGAAATATTTCTAAGGTGGAAGAAGGCTGTTTTTGTAACATGGTTGATATGATTATTAAAAGACAAGTTTGTGTCTAAAATAACTCCCAGGTCTTTTACTGTTGAACTAGTAGTTACAGAACATCTGCCTAAATGCAGGTTGAAATGCTGGAGCTTCTGTGTACTGGTTTTTGGGCTGATGAGCAAAATCTCCATCTTATCAGAATTAAATAATAGAAAGTTATGGGTCATCCAGTCTTTTAATTCTTTAACACACTCAGTTATCCGAGCTAATTAAGCTGTATCGTCTGGTTTTGATGAGATGTAAAGCTGGGTATCAGCAGTATAACAGTGGAAGCTAATTCCATATCTTCTAATACTGTTTCCTAAGAGAAGCATATTGTGAAAAGCAGGGGTCCTAGAACTGAACCTTTTGGCACGCCATAATTTACTAGCATTATCCTGGATGGCTCTCAAATTAAATCTATGAAATGGTTACAATTAGACGGGTAGGATTTAAACCAGCTTAATGCCTGTCCCTGAATGCTGATGTAATTTTGTAAGTGATCTAGGAGAAGATCATGATCTATAGTGTAGAATGCAGCACTAAGATCTAGTAAGACTAATAGAGAGATGTAGCCTTGTTCTGAAGCTAAAAACAGGTCATTAGTGATTTTAACTAGAGCAGTTTCTGTACTATGATGGGGCCTAAAACCTGACTGAAACTCCTCAAAGATATTGTTCTCTTGTAAGTGGGAACATAACTGGGCAGAGACAATCTTTTCTAAAACCTTAGACATAAATTAGAGATTTAAAATGGGTCTGTAATTCGATAGTGTGTTTGGATCCAGATTAGGTTTTTTAATGAGGAGCTTAATAACTGCTACCTTGAGGGATTTTGGGACGTGACCTAAAGATAGTGAGGAGTTAATAATCCTTCCGTAGATTAGTTGAAATGGGATCTAACTTAATGATACCATTCTCCTTATTACAGTTTTTCTCAACTGCTTTCAGTCATTTCTCAGATCAGAATTGAAGTTTGCAGATCTCCAAGTGCATTTCTCAAAACAACACGTACAAACTGCACAACATAGTGGATAACCGGAAAATACGCGTCACCTGCTCAAAATGCTTTGTCTATCGTGCAAAAGCGTGTTTTTTCATCAATCATTGTGTCAGAGGCAGCAGAATCCCATGTCATTTTTTCAACAATGTGAACGTGACAGGCAAAATTATTAGTCATGTTGTCAGTAGAACATCATACTCAGTTTTAGTTATTTAAATTATACTCAAGTCAGGTTTTGATGACTAGAAACCACAAAATTAACGTACTGGTGTGTGTCATATTTTAAAGTGTTCCTCCGGTAATAAAAGAAGTTACTCTTGCAAACCATTGTGAATTAACCAGGTGTTGATTTTCTGATTGATTCCATCTAACCTCATCTAACCAATCAACATCGACGCAAGTAACAGTATATGGAAGAATCGAAACAAAAGATCAGACTGTACTCACATTTTTACTGTACTGTCAATAGTGGTACTTACATACAGAAAACAAAGGAAACTACACATAGGCTATTTACCGACAAATGAAAACCTGAAAAAGACAAAGTGGGAAAAACTATACATGTACAACAGAAGGTAAAGGTGAAATTACATGGCAGTTTTCCTATGCGTCATGTCGGTCTTGTGTGTTGGGCCACAGATTCTCATCCACATCACAACATATATTTTCCCTTGCTATGCACAGTGGAAAGAATCTTCTTGAGTCCCTAATCCAGCCTCTGCATGTATCTGCTGAGATGTCCTCACATGCTGCATCCATGGCAGCCAGCAGTGTCATCCGAGTATGTGGCTGATGATCATAAACCATCCACATCCAAGCCGAGAAAAACTCTTCAATTGGGTTCAGGAATGGGGAGTAGGGTGGAAAGAATTCAATCAGCGTCCTGCGGTGGTGGACAAACCACTGCCTGATGTTGTCAGAGTGATGGAAACCGACTGTCACAAATTACTACATACTTTGGTAGATCATCTCAATTGAGGTCCCTCTCATCTTCAGGAATGACATTTCTATAAAGATTGTCTAGGAATGTAAGGAGATGATGTGAAGACTTACCTGAGAGCAATTTCTCAATTCTGGACATATTTCTTAGCAAACATGTACTCACAATTTGTGGAAATCTGTACAGACATACAATTCTGAGAACATGTTCACTCATTTTGATAGAACAGACTTCCAACCTGAGAAAAAGACTAATTGGTTTGGTGGTTGTGACATTTCAGCTGAGAACCAGGACAAGCTATTTTGCACAGCAGGACAAAAGCAACAAGAATTGTCAAAAGCAGCTGACAGATGTACAGAACCATTTGCATGTTGTCCAAAAGCAATTGCAAATTGATGAAAACAAGACATTGCTGATATGATGTGAAGAACTGACAACAGGTTCTGACGGTGGGATGAGTAGTTTTGAGAAATGCAGTTCTGTTGTGAGAAATGACTGAAAGCAGTTGAGAAAAACTGTAATGGCATTTGGCAGACTCCTTTATCCAGAGTGACTTACAATTGAGCAGTTGCAGGCTAAGGGCCTTAACTTGTGCTGGGATTTGAACTCATGACCTTCCCCTCTATTGTCCTAAACCGTAACCAAGGAGTTACTTTCATACATACAACTGATATTGAATGGCCACAAAAGTTCATTGCAACTCTCTCCATTAATAAAATAAGATGCAGTGACAATCTGCTTATTTAAGTATAAACTTTTCCGAGACACTTTCCAGTAACTGAAGCCACCAAATACTAACACTGCAGACTCATTATGAAAAATGGTAAACATCCTAGAAATGAAGTAAAAATGAAATTATATTTTAGGATGAGGACAAGAACAGTAATAAACACAGCTGAAAATGGCTTGCAGCTGAAAATAAATAAAGCCTTCTGACCAATCAGATTTAAGAAGAGAATAAGAGTAGCTGTTTTTTTTTTTTAATACAGAAATGCACAGGCATGGCTGTGATCCTGGTGTGTAACTTTATTGAAAGTTAAGTGAGTGGTACACAGAACAATCAGAGCTCTTACATCTTACAGTAACACTTTCAATAGCAAGTCATTCGTTGTACAGATGTATACCACATTGTGCATCCATTTTTATTGTTCTACCTAAAGATAAAGCATCAGTCATTTTCTTTTGTCATGATAGAGTTCAATAAATATCTAGTGAAGATATTATGGAAAACAGACTTAGGTTTTAATAAGCATTCAGAAGTGGTTCTCAAGTTTCAATTTCATGTTATCTTTATTTAACCAATTAAAAGTTTCATTTTAAATCTAAAAAAACGATCAATGTTTGGTGCATCTGAAACAGGCCATGTTTGGTAAATCCCTGAAGATGCTGTAAAGTAGAAGAAGCAAAAGACAGAAAGAAAAACACTTTCAAGTATTAAAGTTTGACAAGTATTTGAGGGGACAAACATGGGTTGATTTAAAACAAACAAAAAAAAAAATAGAGAGAGAGAGAAGGCTGTTGAACTCATCTCCCACATGGCTTTCCTTTGTCACATTCAGATCAGCACGAGAGAGTAAACTGTGGGGTCTTTTCTCCAACTTGGACTTGAGCACCGTGCAGGTTTGCAAAATTCCACCTGTTTAAAAGGAGACTTGATTCATCCTGGCGCACTAAACCCATCACTAAAGAGGTAGAAAAAACTGTCAACTATTAAAACTTTACGGTCGCGCTGATTACAGTCGTAGGATCTTTGTAACAATCGAGGGATCGTATTGCAACAGCTCATGACACTGAGCACAAAGTGCATTTCTGCTCATGTTGTGTTACAGCAGCAGGAGAAAAGGCTTTCGCAAATACACGGTCTTTATAAGCAAAAACGAGCAGGGTGACGTCGCTAATACCGTTCCTTAGGTGTTCAATTCAAACATAGTAAACCATTAAATGCTTTAAATAATAAAGGTGCAGGGACTAAACTGGTGTGGAATGCGGGAATTAAAGCAAACATGTTAATAACATATATATAAACAACAACAAAAAAAGAAAACCATGACTGATGACCGTGGGTGTAAGACAGGTGAGAAAAGAAAAAGCAAGATGTTATTTAGACCATTAAGGCTTTGGTTGACTTCTCAATCTGCCTCTTCTTCAGACTCCTCCTCCTCAGCAGTCTCCAACCAGGTCAGCCACTGGTTCACCTAAACAAGGGATTATACATCACTACTTCAAGAAGAAGAAAAACCTCCAAAAAATGCCAAAATTTTTCAGCAAAGTTCTTGTTAGATTCAGAGTAAGTTTCTTTAATTAACATTGGAATGGCATCTAGAAATTAAATTTTCTTAATTTAAACCAGTTTTTAAACTGCTACTTAACCAATTTGATCATACTGAAAGTTCTCTCAGGACACCACACAGTTAAGCCTGTTTATAAATGCGCAATCGAGCTCTAACATGCACCAAAATGGCAATACCTGGAACAGCGCTTTGCCTTTGCCAGGAAACTCTTGGGTAATATCTTCTTTCCATGCAAGGAAGGCTTCTTCTTCGATTATTTCCATATCATAAAAGTTGACAAAGTAGCGCAGCAACATTCCTGCAAGGAGAAAAAGAAAAATACAACTTATTGTTTTCAATCATTTAAAATAAGGCAAAAAAAAATTCGAGGGTGGTGGTGGTTTGCAAATATCCTCAATTATAAAACATTTCTGCATTGAATTACAGACCTTTGGGGAAACTCTTGGCATTGCAGTGCACTTGCAGCGCGTAAAGTGCGCTGACCTGCAGCTCTACGTGATCAAGCAGGAACTTCTGCATTACTGGTTTGAAAGAAAACAGCAGCTGCTTCTCTTGATCAAGTTGTTCTTTTGAAGGCGAGGACAGCTGCTCATCAGCTTCATCAGAATACATCTCGTGGAAAATATATTGCAAAAAGCTGAAAGGGAAAAGGTTAGGAATAGGTTAAAAACATCGGCCCTAAAAAAAAAAAAACTAATCCAATTTAAATAGCATTATTGCAAATAAAAGCAATTACCTGGTCATCAGAATGTTGACAAAACCCCTATCAGTGTGAAGTTTGGGTGAGATGTTGTCCTTGATCCATTTGTAGATGGTCTGTGGTGCTGGGTCTGCTTTGATCTGCTTTAGCAGCTCCTTCTCCAGTTTCATGAGTGGGAACAGGAAGCTCAGGCCCTTTCCTTCCAAAATCTCCAACATACGGTCTTTGTTTTGGTCTATTTCTGTAGATAAAGGATCACATCAATAACATAACAGGTAAAACACTACAGGCTCATGTAAACACACACCACCGGAGAATTTACACAAGCATACATACCTGGCAGCATCTTCTGCATGTTGACCTTGCTCTGCTGGAATAAGTCAGTGAGCCACTCTTTATCCTTCAGCTTGGCTGTTTGCTGCAGACAAAGCAAGAAGAGAGGAAAGTGTACACCGTTCTCCAGTGGATGAGCCAAGTCTGCGATACTCATGAGGTCAGCAACGATAGCACGTGCAGCAACCTGAGCCAGATAGGACTTCACCAGGGGAATGTCACCCTCAAGCTTAGGACACTGGTCCAAAACATTAAGGAATGCCTGTGGTAAAACAGAAAACAGCAAATCAAGTTGAGGGCTTCAACATGAGGTGGAAGGAATGAGCAGATTATATATATATATAAAGTGTAATAAAAAAATAATAAATAATCACACCTGCATGAAGTTCTCCCCAGTAATAAGGCCTTCAGTACGCAGTGTGTGGAACAGACTGCTAACGTGCTCTTTATCATCTGAACTGTCCAACGAGCATATAATCATCTTACTTAACATCTCTGGCAGGAAGTGTTTAGGTGCCCTCATCTCTCTCACACCGTTCACAGCATCGCTGATTTTCTTGTTGCTCAGATACTCTTTGATAATAGTCTCCTGAAAGACAACAAATAGTGTGAGGTCTGAGACGAAATCCAAAATAGATAAATACATAAAATGTAAATTAAATTGTAGTACAGTTACCATGCAAACATTTTCGAATGACTAAATTTTTAAGTGTTTGTTTTACCAGCGATTATGCAACAACTACAAAAGTTGTTAAATGTTAGTTAGATTATTAATGCTTCAAAATTACACATACAGTCATCTTGAGAAGTTCCTCTTTGGCAGGCGGTGGTTTCTTGTTTGCCTTCTGAGGTTTCTCCTGAATGGGAGGGGGATTTGTCTTTAGGCCAAGCTGTGGAGGATGAAAAAAAAAATTTAAAGAGGGGAAAAATTCATAAAGAACCCTATTTAGTAGTGAAGATTTCTGGTGATTAGGAGTAGACCAGCACCTGTCCTAGTGGAGGAGTGGATGTCCGTGGGGGCTGAGCACTTGGAGGAATCATGTTGGGAATCTGTGGCTGGAGCTTTGGCACTTGGGATTTGCTTAGGAGAAATGACTGAGCTGGTCTCAGGCTAATCTGTATTGGCACCAAAGACCAAAAAAAAAGAGGAAATATTTACCTTCAAGTAACTAGCACCCTCTGCATTCAATTATACCATTTCTTGCAGATATCTCGTACCTCATCAGCATTGAGCAGTCCTTTCTTGCTAAAACGTGATTGCGTGTCCTTGGACTGAGCCTGCTGCTGAGCCTGGTTCTGGAAAAGCATATTTTGCCCCTTTGGAAACAAAGTGACAACTCAAACAACGAAAAAAAAAAAAAAAAAAAAGCTTATAAAAGAGACAAATCAGATTGTAGTATACCTGATTGGATTTCATGAAAGGCTTGTCAAACTGAGACTGAGGAGCAGGAGCCAAGTGGCCACCATGACCGTTGAAGAGTGGGTTTGTGCGATGGCGCCCCATGGTGGGGGAATACCGGTCTTGAATCACCCCAGGTCCAGTTCCAATTCCACAGCCTGCGTTCAGACAGAACGAAACCAAAAAGATATGGCATGGTAAATAATGTGACATTGGTTCAAATGCATACTGTTTAGCTGTGTGTACTAGCTTAGCACCAGCCAGAGAGCTTGCATGTTGGCATTTAATGTTGCAGAATTACTACAGATTAAAAGCCAAGAAGAGACACACCTTTATACACACCTTACAGACAGTCAGAATTAGTTACTAGTTTTATATAAACAGCAGTTTGCCCTTAAACTGCATTTATATTAAAACTTACATCTTATTCACAGGGAATTGTATGTTGAACATACCACATTCTAGTCCTAATAACATTTAATAAAAATAAAACTAATTAAAAAAGTGATTAAGATTTAAGAAAGGAAAAGAGGAAACACCTGATTCAGCTACTGTAACCTAAGCAAAAACCAGTAACTACTAACTACTCTAGAATAATAAAAAATAACCAAATACAGCAGAGGTGTAATTGCTAAGATTTGAGAAGAGTAAAGCACAACCACACCAAGCTTTATAGTATGGTGGTAATAAAACCACGTTTTATATTTTCCCCTACAAGTCAACATCACATTAATTTCATTACAAAGCACTTGTGTTATTGACATGGGGAAACGGTTTCAACAAACTGATTCCAAAAATGTTAAATTCTGGAAAAGACTTCCAATTAGCAAAATATACATTGGTCTTGTAGACTTGCAACATAAGAAGCCAAGTCATAAAAATTATCCAGGATCAATGGAAACAAAACATTAGAACATATTCTGAGACATGCTTTCTCTCTCTCATATAAGCCAACAAGAAGACCTAGGAAAAAGTACAATTGATTGTGCCGTCTTAAATTTTATTTAAAAATTGTACAAACAAGTCACTATTTAAAAAAGCCGGCAAAATTTTTTATATATAAGTAAATAATAAAGTATAATAAAATTCAAAAAATCCTCTTGCACCATGAGCTGACCTTCACATTGCCATGGTAAACAGAGAGCTGTACAAAACCCAGCACTCAAAATTAGCCTGAGAGATCCAGAAAACCATATAAACACTGGAAAGAACACAGGCTTAGGGTGTACCTGGCATTTGTCCAAACATATCAGCCAATCCACCAAGAATCTCCCTAGTCAGTCGTGCTTGCAAGAAAAGGCTATCTTGAAAGAAGTCAGTTCTCATTCCGGGAGTCATTGCTGGAATAAATACACCCAAATCCTGAAACAAATACAGAAAATGAGCACTGGTTCTTATAAACACAAACAAACCAATCAAATATGTGTATAGGTGGGTGAACCTTTACTGCATCCTGACGAATCTGATTGATGGTCTTAGGTCCGTTATCAACAAAAGCTTTTCGGGGCACCCAGTTGTTCTCTCGCAACTCTGACGTGTCCTGCAGCAGGAAACGAATTCTTGAAGGCAAGTCCTTGTTGTTCATAATGGATCGCATGCGGCTAAAGTACTGATTCATTAAAGACTGCGGAAAGAGGAAAAACATTATAAAGCCAATCCAAAACAGAAGAGCACCAAATGGTTTATACAACTTCTCTTTTTTACCTTGGCTTTGTCATGATCAAGTCTAGGCCCCACAGTCCTCATTATCTGACAAAGGCACTCCAAATCCTCCCCCATATCTTGAAGTTGTACTCTCTTCTTCTTTTCCAGGAGCTGAAAATGTGGCAGGCAAAATGTTTTACGTTTATGACCAATACAAACTATTCACAATCTGCTAAACAATTCATCTGTAAACTTACAGTCTTGATGCACCTATGCAAGATCGACTCATGAATGAGGTCAAGCTTGCCAAGCTCCCCGATGAATTTGATGTTGCCCAGCATCTTGATCTTAGCAATGGCACGCTGCTCCTCCTCTTCTGAGGTAAGAGGGCCATCGCTTTTGTCATAAACTGGGGAAAAAAAGAAAAATTATCTATCTACAATATTTAACTCTTAGTTAAAAAAACAAAACAAAAACAAGTGCCTTACTTTCAACGTTTCTGCTGCGGTTTTCAAATTCATCTTGAAGCTTTGTGATCAAAAGTCTCCTGAATGTCTGGAACAAGAGAGAACATGCATTAAATACAGCAACTCACAATTACAAACACTTAGAAATCTCCACAGATGAGAGGATAGGGGTTAAGTACTTACAGTGCTCTGCTTTTGTGATGACTGGATCTCAGATAATTGGTTATCAAAGTTTGGAGCATCCTCTGCCAGACGCAGACATAGCTGAGCATATAGTGAACTATACTTGGGCTCTTCAAGGGCTTTGTCTACAATCTGGACAAAAAAGAAAAAATTAGAAATAAGTTTTGTTTTTTGTTTTTTTAACCTTATTCATGATAAACAGAGACTCACCAGCAAGATGATTCCTTTGAGGAGGAGCTTTGAATCCACACCCACATTCAGAAGCTCAAGGCATAGCTTGTCAAACTTCTCAGGGGTCAGTTTATTAAGTATGCTGACAAAGAAAATAAGTTAAGTTGAGCTAACATACATATACACATACATATATACATATATATATATATATATATATATATATAGATATATATATATATATAGATATATATTTTTATATACACACACACAATTTAGACAATGGACTTACCCTCTCACTTTTCTGAAGATTGCATCTTGGTGTTCTTTGTCATTTGAGGAGCTGACATCTCGTCTAGTGCTTCGTGAAGGAACCCATCTCTGAACGTTAAGCCCTGGGGTTTTCCCCAGGAACTCGCTGGCAAAGCAAAGAAACAATACATTATATTAAAACCTATGCTTTTGGTTGCTACGTCTACAATGCAGTACCATTAAAAACTTGTTTAAGTCAGGTGCTGTTGATTCCTTCTCTATAACAGTAGCTCAAACTCAAATCATAGGTTTCTAAAATTTACTTATAAAACTAATTAGTGCTTTAAAACAGTTCTAGTTTTAAAACAGAAACTTTTAGTAACACGAGTGGCATTTAATTCTGTCTAATTAAAATCAATAGCTGTTATCTTTATGTCTGCAATAACTCATGCAAAAGCAGGAGCTAAAAACGTATTGTTTGATGGTACAGCCTGAATTAACTAACCACAAAAGGTTCAAGAAATCACACCGCTTTATTTTAAGAATTACAATTTTACATGTAAAACTATGGTAGAAGTGTGTGCGTGTGTATATATGTATGTACCGTAATTTCCGGACTATAAAGCGCACCCCTTATATAAGCCGCACTCACTGAATTTGACGGAGTTTGTTATTTTTAACATAAATCAACTGCACCTGCCTATAAGCCGCAGGTGTCTACACTGAAACTAATAAACTTTACACAGGCTTTAATTAAAGACACTAAATGCAATATGTTGCGCTTCTATTAGGAGCATAGCGGTATTTTGGGAAAAGCATGCCACTAAATTTTTCCGCTATTACTGCCTGTGTGAGACTAAGGATTATGTCCTTTTTATTTTCTGATGCTCATTTCTAAGTTTCGTTGACTAACCCATAACGCTGTTGCCAAGAAAAATAAAAAAGCACGAGTTTCGGAAACCTGTCTGTGCTTCTATGAATTCTGTTGCAACTGGAGTTAGCGAGCTCTCCCTTCACCCAGACTCAACGCGCTACAACGGCTTGTATCTAAACAGTAGCCTACCAAGTAAGTCATTGTTCACTGTCTTCCTCCTTCCTTTCACCACTACAGTGGTATTTTGACCTACGAGTGCATTAATGTACGAGTTTTCCGAGGTACGAGCGGTCACTCGGCCGATTTTTTTGCTTTGTTACACGAACAAAAAATGTATGTATGAGCTCGAGACGCAGCTGCTAGATGGCGAAGCCAGAAAGTGAAGATTGTGACAAATTAAAATTAACAAAGAAGAAAAAGTAAACATTTTAAGGTTTATGGATACGTAGTGTACAGGCGTAATCGTAAAAATGAGTTTTCCCTCCGCCTCCAATTACCGCTTCTACCCCCACTCCACACACACACACAGAGTTTTATTCCTTGTTATGTGGATCTCATTATGAAGTGATAAATACCTGTTACCGACAGTTGTGGGATGGTGCTGAGGTGTACTACGACCTCCTCCTCCCCCTCCCGAAGAAGCACTGCAAAACATCAACATCACGAATATGAAAAAATGGCAGATTCGTATTACGATACACAAATCATTTTCACTTCCGAAGCTTGTTGGACAAATTGTACAGAAATAAAAATGTTACCTGTAACGAGAAGCACCCCCCTCTGCAACCACACTCTCCACTTTGGCGGCTTGACAACGATGGACACTCAAAAAGAATAATGTTGAAAAGGGTGGGGTGGAGAAACACGATCTGGAAGAGAAATAAAAACGACAATTTTACTGATTGAAGTTCCCCCCCTTTTTCCTCACAAGCATGCAAGCTATATAACGAGTTTAAGAATTCTAGTGTTATTATACTGAATGATTTTCAGACCACCCCCTCCCCCCAAAAAAACACTTATTAAATCATAAATATGACTTTATAAAAAGAAGAAATTGTGTACATTTAGTTCACAATGACTAATAATCGTTGTCCTTATGTGATCAGAAGGCGAGTTATAGTGCGTTTGATCTGATCTAGATTTATTACAAGGCCTCCCAGGTTAGGACAAAGACTTCTGCCCTGTCCCAGATCACATTTGGAAGGAACTAATAAGGTAAGAAACATATTCTTGACGCCAAAGACACTGAGGAGAAACTGCTCATATGACGTACTGGATATTACGAAAAACTCAAATCTTTACAAAATATCACCAAACACAAACAAAAGGAATGAAAATGGCCGGCCTCTGATTAGCCAACTGCCCTTCTTACACAAAAACATGCTAACAGGATGTTGCATTTCTGACGGACTTTTTATTTTTTATTTTTTTAATTGTCGACAGAATAGGTTTTTTTTTTTTTTTTTTTAAATCTGATTATAATCAGATAAACATCTTTTTCCGATAAACTGTTAAGCGAGAGTGAGCTAGCATACAGCAAAGCAGGGGGCTAAAGCTAGCCGCCATTTTCTTATTTAGCGATCATAAAGGAATAAAATGTATATCTGTATTCGAGGACAAGTCACGGATTCGTCTGATTACCTCGAATAAAAATGATACTGCGAGAATGATAAGCGAAAATGTGTCCAATAAATAATATATATATCCGACCCTTTTTGTTCGGGCGAAGAGACAGAGAACAGGCCATTTCCCAACGCAGCGCGCGTGCGCCCAACGAGCTAACGACATTTTAAAACAAAATAAACCGCTTACCTTTTCTAAAAGACCTTCAGCTTCGTCGTGGTTTTATTTTCAAAGGGGAGAAAAAAAGACAGAAGGGAAAATGGAAGGGGTTGTTATTGTTAGTTTTTTCCCTTTTTTTTTAAACGTTAGCTAGTTATCACGGCGGAAACCACAATGCGCCCCTGAGTTAAGCTAAGCTACCGCTAATGCTAAAGTTTAAAGGTAATTTAAATGCTAATGCTAACTTCACCGGTAAGGAGGACACCGTGTACCGTCTGAGGCCTGACGTCAGCATCAGGCGCAATTTTATTCGTCAGACCAACCGAAAGTGCTGGCGCATGCGTCATCATCAAGCTTGTTTTCAGAGGCACGGGGGGCGGGGCTTCCTAATACAATTATAACGAGGATTTCAGTGATTGTGATTTTTTTAAACAGCGTAGACCAGATCCTCAATTTACACACACGGGGGCTCAGATTTATTAGATGAGAATGTTTCTCAGTTTAAATTTTTATTAATATTAATTTTTTTATATTGCAGCTTTTCTTTGTAGGTTTAGCAAACCAAAAAATTTGGAAATCTTTCCAGCACACTGAATTCAATGCAATCTTATATCAAGATCACCAGATGGCACCAAAGATCATTCAGTTATCTTCAGTAAGCTCTTTCTCCTGGTCAGTGCTGTAAAACGAGGCACAGGCACAGGAGCCCAAGGACTTATAAAGTCTCTCTAATTAAGTTCCCAATGTCAAAGGGTCAAAAGTCTCCATGAAAAACAAAACAAATAGTCTGCATATTAGCTTTGAAGATGTTACAAAAAGCATTATTATTATTATTTTTTGGCCTGCCAGTAACAATAAATGGAAGCAGTGTTTCTTGCTCCTGTTCATAATAAAAAAATGAGCTGGGGACTAGAATAAATTAAAAGACAGGCTCTTTTGTGAGTCCATGCCCAGGGGCCCATTGTCACGTAATCCATCCAGTATGGATGGGACTGTAAAATAGCCAGTCCATTTACCACAATGTTTTCAATAGTCAGGACCCGATGAGGCAATTGTAGGAAAAAAAACAGGGAAAGTATTTAAAACTTTACACTGACAGTAACCTGAGCTCAGGATTGAGCTACAAACAAGGTAAATGCAATAATTTTAACAAAAAAGCCACATTGCTGTTTCCTCATCAAGTGTGAATTTAATAAAAAATCTGATGAAATTGTTTCACTGGATCATCACTGAAAAATAAACACACTCTGTTCTGGTTCAGTGATTTCACAATTGCCAGGCTGTTGAGGGAGGGAGCACTTTTTACTTCTGAACCGGCACTCTGTTTCGACATCAGCTTCCTGGAATCTTTTTTTTAATATCTTAAATCACGTCATCACTTGTTTTGCACGCAGCCTGGTCTTGTCTCTGTGGCCTATGGCTTCTTGAAAAGCACATGTTGTCTCATCAAAAGGAGAACATCACATTTCCATTTGTCCAAAAGCTTAAAAATATCTCCACTTTTATTTTTTTAAGAACTAATGTATATTAAGCAAAATTCACATAGCAGCTTCATTAAAACTTTAATTCAATTCAATTCATTTTTATTCGTATAGCGCTTTTAACAATGAACATTGTCCCAAAGCAGCTTTTCACAGAAAATGTGGTGATTAAAAGTGAATATGTTTTTATAAGTAAGATTGCCCCTGATGAGCAAGCCAGTGGCGACTGTGGCAAGGAAAAACTCCCCGAGTTTCTCCCCGAGGACAAACTCATTGTCTTAACAGGAAAACAGAACAAGTGTTCTACCCTTCATTTTTATTTATTTAATACGTGTATCTTTGCCTCTTGCTTGGGTATGTAATTATGGTGGAACAAAAGCTGTGATATAAATTTTTTTTTAAATATAATTAGCGATCAAATCTAAATGTTTAATAAAAAATAAAAACAAAATAATAATAAAAAATACATGGATTTCAGATTTGAACAGGATATGGATATGGATTTCAGATTTGAACAGGACTATAACTTAGTGCTTTAGTAAAGGCACATATAAATAAACAAGGGAAAAAATGGTGATCATAAACAAAAACTGATTTAATGAAGCAAATACTCCATAACTTTGGCAAGACATTGCTACTAGGTAAAGACACAGGAGGGTATAAATATTCTCAGAAAAATGGACACAACTGAGAAAACCTGATTAAAATCAAGGCACATGAAATCAATGTAAACACACAGAGAGAAATAGGAACAACACTCATTATGCCAAGAGGCATAAACCACGATAGCAGTTGCAATAAACCAAGATAAATTTTAGACAGTGTTAGTATCAACTATAACTCATATAAATGTTGTGTGCCTAATATAAGTAATCCATATCAAAATTCAGGTAGATCTAGAAGTTATTCAGTCAGATCTTGGTGACTGACTATACATTTTTGTTTATTATCATTATTTAAAAAGAACTCCATTGAGTACAATAATTATACATGCAGTTAATCTGGAAACCAGGTTTGCCCAACTGTTATTACTAAGAGATGTGAATAATGTGAAAACATTAATGTCATTACATCGTAATTGTGTATAATTATTTCCTCATGGATTAGAAATATTATTAATAATTCTTTTTATCTGCTTCTTTCTAAAGTAAAATCTGTAATATTGTTATTTTACCTGAACATGTCATTTCATTGCTTTATTTAGTGCTCTGTTCCTTAATCTGTGCATACATAATGTACCAGAGCTCTAATGACAGATGACATGACAGATTATTGGTATTTATTCAGATAAAAACATTTGATAATTACGATT
The DNA here is from genome assembly GCF_946808225.1 of Silurus aristotelis. Taxonomy (NCBI): domain Eukaryota; kingdom Metazoa; phylum Chordata; class Actinopteri; order Siluriformes; family Siluridae; genus Silurus; species Silurus aristotelis. The sequence goes on from NC_139586.1 coordinate 14,330,325, forward strand.
ACATTACGATTGAAGCTGGTGAGGTTTTGCACATAGCCCAGAGTGGATTTTATTATCAAGCTGCAAAAACAAATTTCAAATATATTCTTCTCAACTTTCTTGCATGATGTTAGAGAAATATGAAACAAGTATTCCACAATATTGACTGCACACTGGATATTTGGTGTATACGAGTGTAAATATGTAAAAGCTGCATATGGAAATGACTTACAACAAAATAATGAAATAAATTAATCAGTTAATTATGTATGAATTTAAGTTTTAACTTTAAATTTTTACTGTTTTATTGTTTACTGTCATAAGCATCCTTGTATATGAACTTTTTTCCCTCATATATATCTTTATATATTTTATATAGTTTATACTCTCTATTTATCTCTATATGTCTTTTCTTGGTTTATTTTTCTCCCCATCCTATTCCCTCATGCTGGACCATCGTAAAATGCATTTCACTGCATGTCGTACTCTGTATGTATGTGTATGTGACAAATAAAATTTTATTTGATTTGATGAACAAAATCTTTGGATTTTTCACATTTTATTGGGTTTTGGTAAAAGTCCAAAAAAAATAATTCATATGAGTATAAAATAGAATAGAGTAAAATAGAATAGAACCTTGAGGTATGATGATAACAGTTTTGACATTAAAAGCAGGTTGAGCCCCAGGATTCATGTTCATGCCATGGAGATTTATGGGGATGTTTGATCCCAGGTACTCATCACACACACACACACACACACACACACACACACACACACACACACACACACACACACACACACACACACACACACACACACACACACACAGATCCTCGGGCCAGTATAAATAAGATGTGGATAAATAACTGTGACTATTCTGTTCTGCTCACTGCTATAACGCCCTTGAGCAGCACACTCCAACACCATCTGCTGCGAAAGTGCTTGATTGCTGACAAGTCTGTCTTATATTTACCTGGCAGGTGTGTGAAGAAGAACTAAGACCTCTATCTTGTACTTTGAGGAAATCTTCTTCTTCTTCTTTCGGCTGCTTCCATTAGGGGTTGCCACAGCGGATCATCCGTCTCTATACCCTCCTGTCCTCTACATCTGCCTTTTTTGAACCAACTACATTCATGTCTTCACTCACCACAACTATAAACCTCCTCCTTGGTCTTCCTCTTTTCCTCCTTCCTGGCGGCTTCATCCTTAGCATTCTCCTACCGATATACCCCATGTCCCTCCTCTGCACATGTCCGACCATCTCAATCTCATCTCACTCACCTTGTCTCCAAAACGTCCTACATGCACTGTCCCTCTAATAAACTTTCTATCGTGTCCATCCTCTTCACTCCCAAACAAAACCTCAACATCTTCAGCTCTGCTACTTCCAGGTCCACCACATGTCTTTTACTCAATGCCACTGTTTCTAAACCACACAACATCGCAGGTCTCACCACAGTCCTATAAACTTTCCCTTTCACTCTCGCAGATACTCTTCTATCACAAATTACTCCTGCCACTTTTCTCCACCCACTCCACCCTGCCTGCACTCTTTTCTTCACTTCTCTAACAGACTCTCCATTACTTTGACTGTTGACCCCAGGTACCTGAACTCCTCCACCTTCACCACCTCTTCTCCCTGCAACCACACCACTTCACTGCCCTCCCTCTTATTTACACATGTACTCTGTCTTACTCCTACTGACTTTCATTCCCCTTCTCTCCAGCGCATACCTCCACCTCTCCAGGCTCTTCTCCACCTGCTCCCTACTCTCACCACAAATCACAATATCATCTGCAAACATCATAGTCCACGGAAACCCCTGTCTGACCTCATCTGTCAACCTGTTCTTTACCACTGAAAACAAGAAAGGGCTCAGAGCTGATCCTTGATGCAGTCCAACCTCCACCTTGAGCCGGTCTGTCGTTCCTACTGCACACTTCACTGCTGTCACACTGCCCTCATACATGTCCTGCACCACCCTCACATACTTCTCTGACACACCTGACTTCCTCATTCAATAAGACAACTTCTCTCTCGGCACCCTGTCGTACACTTTCTTTAAATCCACAAACACACAATGCAGCTCCTTCTGACCTTCTCTATACTTCTTCATCGACATTCTCAAAGCAAACAAGGCATCTGTGGTGCTCTTTCTCGGCATGAAATCATACCGTTGCTCACAGATCACACATACTGTTGCTCACAGTCACCTCTTCTCTTAGCCTGGCTTCCACTACTCTTTCCCATAACTTCATGGTGTGACTGATCAACTTTATTCCCCTGTAGTTACTGCAGGTCTGCACATCTCCCTTATTCTTAAAGATCGATACCAGCACACACTTTCTCCATTGCTAAGGCATCCTCTCACCTTCCAAAATCTTGTTAAACAACCTGGTTAAAAACTCCACTGCCATCTCTCCTAAACATCTCCATGCTTCTACCGGTATGTCATTTGGTCCAACCGACTTTCCACTCTTCATTTTCTTAATTGCTGCTCTCACTTCCTTCTTACTAATCCTATCCACTTCCTGCTTCACCATTTTTACACCATTCAACCTTCTCTCTTTCATTTTCCTAATTCATCAACTGCTCAAAATACTCCATCCATCTTTTTATCACACTCTCCTCGCTAGTCAACACATTTCCTCCTCCATTCTTTTTTGCTCTAACTTGCAGCACATCTTTCCCGAGTCCTTCTGCCTTTCAGTCGGTACAAATCCTTTTCTCCTTCCTTAGTGTCCAACCTCTCATACAGCTCCTCATATGCCTTTTCCTTGGCTTTCGCCACATCCCTCTTTACCTGCTGCCGCATCTCCTTGTACTTCTGTCTACTTTTCTCATCACTCTGTCGATGACAATTCTGTTTTGCCAACCTCTTTCTCCTTATGCTGTCCTGCACCTTCCTCAATCGACCACCACGTCTCTTTGTCTTCCTTTCTATTTCCAGATGTTCCTTTCAAGTACCTTTCTAGCTGTCTCCCTTATCACTTCTGCAGTAGTTGCAGTATCCAATCTCCTTCAGGTTGCATCTCCTACATAGAACATAGTCCACCTGTGTGCACTCTCCTCCACTCTTATATGTCACCCTATGATCCTCCTTCTTCTTAAAATAAGTGTTCACTATTCTGCCATTTCCATCCTTTTAGCAAAATCTACCACCATCTGCCCTTCCACATTCCTCTCTTTAAGGCCATACCTACCCATCACCTTCTTACCAACTCTGTTCCCTTTACCTACATGCCCATTAAAGTCTGCCCCAATCACCAATCTTTCATTCCTAGGTACACCTTCTACTACTTCATCTAACTCATTCCAGAAATGTTCCTTTTCCTCCATCTCACAGCACACTTGTGGAGCATAGGCACTGATGACATTTATCATCACCCCTTAAACTTCCAGCTTCATGTTCATCACCCTATCAGAAACTCTCTTCACCTCCACTACACTCTTACTAAACTCTTCCTTCAGAATCAACCCTACACCATTTATTTTTCCCTCCACACCATGATAGAACAGTTTAAAGCCACCTCCAATGTTCCTGGTCTTACTCCCTTTCCACTTGGTCTCCTCAACACACAACATATCTACCTTTCTTCTCTCCATCATATCAGTTACAGTACCTCTCTCCCTTTATCAGTTATAGTACTAACATTCAAAGTGCCCACACTAACCCCCACTCTCCTACACTTTCCCTGCTGTCTTCCCCGTCTCCTTCTCCTCCTTCGGCCAACAGTAGCCCAATTTCCACCAGTACCCGGTTGGCTAACAATACCTGTGGCGGTCGTTGGTAACCCGGGCCTCGATGGATCCATCCTGATTCATGATCCGCATATTTGATTTGGCACAGGTTTTACGCTGGATGCCCTTTCTAACGCAACCCTCCCCATTTATCCAGGCTTGGGGCCGGCACTAAGAGTGCACTGGCTTGTGAAACCCCAATGGCTGGGTTTGTCTTTTAAAGAGATATATTTTGTTATTTATATTGCGTGAGAAAATTAGAAATGCGCATAAGAAAAACAGAAATAAACGAGATCTCTAGTTGCTTACAAAACTCATAACACATCCCCAGTTCACCTAATTGCCTAGCGTTCATGCAGATGAAATAAAGTTTGGTGTAGATCTGGTGATGAGAAGACTGTTTGTCTTAGCACTCGGTAGGATTTGTTTTGTTATTCCTTTATTTTCTCTTCTTCTTGTTGGTTATTGTACATTCTTCTATTGTTCCCCATTATCCCATGTGAATTTAAGTCGCCATGTTCTTTAGGTTTGTTGCTTGGTGTTTAATTTAGCTGATTTAGCCAAATCATGTAGGTTCCCGTGGTTCTCTAGCTTGTTGTTCAAATTATACCTTTTGTAAGTTTTAGTTTTATTTCTATTGAGGGACTTTTTGAATAATTTGCACATTACAAGATATAATAAGATATATTTATCTGCAGCATGGTTCTGTAATGAATCAAAGTTTCAGATACAACCTGCTGTTGATACTTTTTCCTACAACAATTTGCCAACAGTTACAATTGATTTTTGGATAATTAAGGGATCTTAGGTTTCTAAAAGTAGGGCTTTAGTAAAGATCGTAATTTAGTCGAAGACCAGGATTAGCCAAGATTGAATTAAGAGTCTTAATGAAGTCAAGGCCAAGTCGAGATCTAGTCCAAAGGAAATCGGGGATGAGTCACGATCGAGACTAAAAACGTTTGAATCCTTTTAGAATACTTTATATCAACTAGTTCCCTTTATTTATATAATGCACCATAAAATAAAATGTTGTCTAGAAGAAAAAGCTGTCATAGTTTTACTTATTTAGGATTTCATAATAATTAGAAATAAATAAAGAACATGACGTCTGCTTAACTACTGTTATTTTATTTTTAAAAACAATTTCATTGTAGTACAATAGATTCTTATGCCTAATACAGCTATTCAAGCCATAAGCAATAAAACCATATGCTATTAATACCAGTGACATATAATGAGAAACATGAAGCTGTTTCTTATTTATTTATTTATTTATTTATTTATTTATTTATTTATTTATTTATTTATTTATTTATTTATGAGATTTTCAAATCTGTTTTAAGTCACTTATAATCTCTAAATTACATTTTATTTTACATTTCTTATAGCTTAATTGTTACCTTTTTTCAGTTAAATTTTAAATTAGTAGGATTTACCCCCATTTTTACCCCTTTTATATATTTTTAATATTGATATTTGATCCTTTCCCCACAGGCTTCTGGTCTAGAAGGATTGTGCATGCATAAAGAAGAGTCAAGCACATTGATTTCCAGAACATTTTGTTTATCAAATTCAGTCTCTGAAAGAGGAACACTCTGTTTTGAGTTTCTACATAGAAACTTGAACAGTCAAGTCAAAATAACTTGAACAACTTTAAATAAAATAGCATAAAATACACAACTGATCTAGGGTGTATCAAGCATAGATAGATTTTGGATAATATTTGAATATTATTTATAATTTAATTATTAGTTAATGGAATGTTTTATTGTTACACAATACACAAGAATGATTAATACAAGCCGAATTAATTTGATGAAACAATCATTTTATTTTCTTTACATTTATTTTGGTAATAAATATCATCAAAATAATCTCATTCAATTACTTTTCGTTCATCTCTTCTCATGTATCTTTTATTTGTCCATGATGCAATATTACCCTGATCTTCACTAGTGGTTATGTACAGAAGGAAATATAGAAGAGTTTCACCACTACATAGGGTTTCTACAGAGGGACAACCAAAAAGTAGAAGTACAGGGTGGAGGAATAAATGCATAATAAATATGTTGTGATGAATTACATAGTTTCTGAGTCGGTACCATGACAATAACAAACGCAGCAAACTGCAAGGCCTAACTTTTATAGTCCTGCAATTGCTTAAATGAGACACCAGTATTAAAATTGACCAGCGGATAAAGTAATACTTTTTTTTTTTACCCCTCACACTGCATAATTCTGAGCATGTCTGGAAGCGATCCTCTTTCCTTAAAATAAAAATTTTCTTATTTTCACAATCCTATCTGTCAAAACCTGCTCAAGTCACCTGCTTATTTACACACGTCTCAAAATAAAAGTTTTGGAAACCAATATTCATTTCGCCTTCTGCTATATTTTTTTTTTTACAAGAGCAAAGATTCCTAGAAAAGTGTTTAAGCTTCAGTAACATGTTCAGATGGTTGGAAAATGATGGCCCCATTTTTAGCTCTAGCGATCCATTTATTTTTCACACATCCAGGCTTTAGGAAGCTTCCATGACATATGCAGCACTATCATTAGCAGAGACTGAGTATCTCTCACACCTCTGTAATGACTCTTCTCCTCTTATTCTAGCTTCCGGTTAATTTTAAGTTCATAAATACAATAAGATGTACAATACAATGTGCAATTACACACTGCCCATCCAAAAAAAAGTCACACACTAATATTTCATTGGACCGCCTTTAGTTTTTATTATGCACGCATTCGCCGTGGCATCGTTTTGATAAGCTTCTGCAATGTCACAACATTTATTCTTGTCCAGAGTTGCAGTAATTTTTCACCAAGATCTTGTATTGATGATGGGAGAGTCGGACTGCTGCGCAAAGTCTTCTTCAGCATATTCCAAAGATTCTTAATAGGGTTAAGGTCTGGACTGTGTGGTGGCCAATCCATGTGTGAAAATTATATCTCATGCTCCCTGAACTACTCTTTCACAATTTGAGCAGGATAAATCCTGGCATTGTCATCTTGGAATATACTCGTGCCATCAGGGAAGAAAAATCAATTGATAGAATAACCTGGTCAGTCATTATATTCAGGTAGTCAGCTGACCTCATTCTTGGGGCACATAACGTTGCTAAACCCAGACCTGACCAACTGCAGAAACCCCAGATCATAGCACTGCCCCCACAGGCTTGTACAGTAGGCACTCTGCATGATGGGTGCATCAGTTCATCCGCCTCTCTTCTTACCCTGATACCCTGATACCCACTTTGAAACAGGGTAAATCTGGACTCATCAGACCACATGACCTTCTTCCATTGATCCAGAGTCCAATCTTAATGCGCCCTAGCAAATTAAAGCCTGATTATCCAGATTAGCCTCACTGATAAGTGGTTTTCTTAAGGCTACACAGCTGTTTAGTCCCAATCCCTTGAGTTTCCTTCACATTGTGCATGTGGAAATTTTCTTACTTTCACTAATAAACATAGCTGTAAGTTCTACTGTTGTTGTTTTTTTTAAACAATTTGATTTAACCAAAGTTCAACAATCATTCAAGATTTTTTCCGACCACGTTTCTTCCTCGAAGATGGTTCCCCAATGTCCTTCAGTTTTCATTAATGTGTTGGACAATTCTTAATCCAATTTTAGGAGTTTCAGCAGTCTCCTTAGCTGTTTTCTTTGCTTGATGCATGTCAATAATTTGACCCTTCTGAAACAGATTAACATCTTTTCCATGACCAAAGGATGTGTCTTCCAGCATGGTTGTTTAAGAAATGAGAAGCTTTTTGCTGCACCAGTTAGAGTTAAATAACTTGTTGCCAGCTGAAATATAATCATCCATGCAGTACTTATTTAATAGGAGGCTCTTACCTATTTGCGTAGTTAAATCTAGGTGGTGACTTTTTTAGGACAGGCAGTGTAGATTAGATTAGACATACAAGTGAGTGTGTATGCACAGAAATCTAAGCAGAATTATGTCCATGTGCAAATAGAATCAATATAACAATCTGATTTTAGTGCAAAGTTGGCTCATGTCAATGGTTTGCTGATATGAATTATTTAGTTTGTTCTGTGCGGATGAGAATTACTTCATCACCCTGAAATCTCTGATCTTTGCAAAAAATATCAATGTAATAATATATTTAGAGACTGGATAGAAAATATAACATAATATGATTGGAGGATTTATCTCAGTCTTACATAAAAAAAATAAGGTTGCTTGAGAGAGTTGCATCGCTAATTCTTTTTAAAATATGATCCTGGAAATGACTATTTCATCTCTTCTAACAGACATTTCATAACATTGATACTTCTTTTAACACCCCTATAAAGGTTATTATTTACTTTTATATATGAAAATGTGTAATAAGTAACGGATAATCCATGACAAGGTGTGCATTATATATTATCTTAATCCATGGCGGAGAGGTAAATAACCTCCTGAAATAAAGCAGAGTGCATTAAAATGCTGTAATATATAGCAAAGCTGTAAGTCTTTGTGTTTTTGTTAGATTTCAAATTTTTTCAATTTTTCAGATTTGTATCAAAATCACCATATTCACCATAAAGGTTAAATGACATGCAAAAATCATCCATTCAGCTCAGTAAGATCGTTAGGAAATGTTTACAATAGCTGAGTCACTTTGTATGTACCTTTAACTGTATGGTAGTATGGTTACAATGTTACAAAAAAATTTTTTTTTGGAAAACAAAGGCAGTATATTTATTTACAATGGTGATTAAACCGACTGCAACTACCTGTATGCACTTTCAACTTCCAGACAATCAGAACAGAGTATCCAGACTGACCATGGTATAATGCTTTTTATAGCACAGTAATGTTTAACTTTCAATCCTGATTGGTCAGAAGATGTCGATCGAATACACTTAATTAAATCTAAAATGTAATCTGCAGGAAAGCCTTTAGAAGGAGTATATGATTTCTTGGTAGCACGACAGGTTTGTCTTTAAAATGAAGACTAGTAAGAGTATGTATGTGATAGCAGGAACTCACTTGGGATGTGCTGCTATTGGAAAATGCATGTATATATTGAACAAGGTCTCCAAAGGACCTTCTCGAGCACCTCAGTTAAATGAACCAGTCATTAAAGGTGTTTCTGGGAATCATACCATGTTGTATATTTTACCACATGCACTATTTTACCAAATGTGCTGTTTCTTTTATATGACTGGACACTTGTTTCACATTGTGGAACCTCGAAGGCACAGCACACTCCCAACAAAATGCCAATGAAGTACTTGATCATAATTCATTTATTATAAAAACAAAAACAAAAAACCCAGAGTGACTGGAGATGCAAGCAGTATGTCCCTACCTATTCTTTGCATTTGATATGATATGCTGTCTGGAAGAAACTTTTTAAAGTAATCATGAGTTTTCATACTGTGTTTTCCTACAGGTTGCAGTTTGACACTTACAGCATGATTTACAGTATGTTTGGAAAGTCTTGCCAGCTGACAAACACTGTGTATGTAATAAAATCAGGGATTACATCCTCAGTGTTGCTCAGTGAAGTGACTCTACTACTTGTAGGAAAATAAAGACTTGTCAGTGTGATACAGAAGCACAAATCTCTTTGGCATGTAGGACAACTTTCCTGTCATGCCAGAGGAATGACAGCAATTTGTTTCATTCGGTTCTCTCACCAAAACCATTACACTCTGATTAAGGCCTTGGTGGTGGCACAGCTGGGTGTTTGAGCTGCGATGAGAGAAACACGGCTGCCACAAAATATTGTTTGTGAACATTTATGAGCGATGCATTTTCTTAAAAGAATGTGACATATTCCACATTATATTAGAAACATTAATCCACATGACACAAAGATATAATACAAAATGATTATCAAAATGCTCCATCTTTCCAAAAAACTTACACATTTTTAGTATTTAATATTTGTTATACTGTAGGTTTTCACTATAAAAGAATAAATGCACGCATATCAGTTTCTGACATCGCTGTTTTTTTTAGTTCAGGCACAAAAGCCAGCCACATTTAAGTTCATTTTAGTGCTCACAGAGGATCAGGCTTGCAGATAACTGTATCAGTTCCTGCAATCAGAACTGAATATTGGACTGTCAAGTCAAGTTTGATCAATGTTTTATAGCTGCAGCCGCTTAACGCTCCCCCCACGCCACCCCGCTATAAGCACTGCTATTGATTCTGAGAGCTCGTCTCTGTGGGAAGAGCAGCAAGGAGTGAGCTCATCCATGAGAAATCAGAGGAGTGCGATCTTTAATACATTTCTATAAGCTTTTCAAATGATTCAAGAGTGACTTTGGTTTTGCATGTCAATGTGTCATGCAGTTTGGTCTAGAAACTTTCCCTTTTCAAGAAGTGCTGCTGTCTTAGGCACACCTCAAGACTCCAGTTTACTCCTGATTAAACTGTTGCTACAAATGTAGCAATTAGCAGTTGTGTAGTCTTTGTATTTTGCAGATTTAAGATTTCCTCCACTGGAACTAAGAAACCCAAATCTGTTCCAGCATGACATCTGTGCACAAATCGATGTTTTTAGGTTCAAGCTGAAGATCTTTAGGTCCTGCACATAGCCTTGACCTGAATACCTGTGAATGCCTTTGGAATGAACTGGAAATCTTACATCAGTGCCTGGTATCACTAATGCTTTTGTGGCTGAATGATGACAAATCCCCAGAGGCATGTGCCAACATCTAGTAAAAAGTCTTCCCAGAAGAGTGGATCATATTGTAACAGTTAGAGGGGACCAAATCTGGACAAGCTGGATTGATAGGTATCCACATACTTTATAGTATAAATAGATAAATAGATGGTGAAGAACATTATTGGGAATAAACAAAAGCTTCTACCAAATACAAATACTGATACAAATAGAAGGTGGACTATTTACTTTTTCCATTGTTTAGGGATAATTCATAAGCCAAACCCACATGACCTTTTGACTGACTTGTATTGCAAAAATCTGACCGTTATTACTCTTAAACCTTTCAAGCTACATTCAACAAGCTTAGCTGAGTCCTGCAGATTTTTAGACAAATAAGGATGTTTTTAACAGAGTCTGCATCAAAATGTCACACCTGTGTGCTCATGGCCTGAAACCCATTTTCTCTCCCTCTGATCTAAATGTACCTGTAAAACACACTCACTTCACCTACTGTATGTCTCTCTCGATGTACCTGTAACATACACTATCACTTTATCTATCTTTATTTTAATGCCATGCACACTCTCCATCCATCTCTCTATTAATCTACCAGTAACACGTGCTTTCTCGCTTCATATGGCTTTCGATCAAACTACATGTCTCTGTCTCTTACTCTCTCCTCGATTTAAACTATACTTAAGCTCCTGAAAATCTTTAGTTTTTTGTCATTAATTTTAATGGAGCAGAGATGATCATATGCACGCAACCAGTTACTAAAGAATCCAGCAATAATATCATGGCATATACTGTATTTTCACCACATGCACTTTGTCGTCCCTCTATTATGACTGGGCACTTGAAACCTTGAAGGTAGTGACTCTCTAACTGGCTGCCCACAGAGGGGCGCCAAAGTTGTAAGTCTTCTTGAACATATGTCAATTTTTAGGAAAATTGCTTTAAATGTAAAAACTGAGAAACTACACACATTTCCTCACTGTACATGTGAAAAAAGTACAGCTTTACATCCGACTGTTACATTTTACAAATACTGGAGACATCTACAATAGACATCTCTTTATAGACACTTAATTATACAAGTACCTATTCTTGGATTCTAATCTTGTGATTTGTAGCTGTGCTATTGTCAGAGCTGCTGTTATAGAAAATTCGTCATTTTCTAAGAAATCAGAGTTGAGAACTCATCAGCGCTGTGGTATAGCTCGTTAAAAAACTTTCACCTACTGTCAGATGAAGGTGAAGGTCGGAGTCTAGAAGTGTCAGAAGTCTAGCTTGTTTTACACAGAGCTTTCTTGTAGTTTATTATGAATGAAGGCAGTCAGATAATTTTTTAACTAACAGAAAACCTGAATTTAAAATGATTTGGATATTTATTAAAGGAATTATTTGTTTGTGTTGGATTTATTTTGAATATTAGATATTTTTTATATAAATGAAAATAAACGTGGCCATATAAAAACTACGTTACACCTAAATTTGCAACACAGAAGCTCTAGTAACAAATTATTTTCCTGAAGTAAAATTTTGTGTCAATAGTCCTGTGAATCAATGACCAACAAAGCCAGAGGCAGAGAGAAAATCCTCCCTGAGACAAGAGTGAAATATTTGTTAAGGAGCTGACAGAAAGGGTTAGTGCTTCTTCATCTTCAGGCTTTGTTTAAATCTGCTGGGCATGAAGAGAAAGAAGAGCTCACAGGGGAAGGGAATATAGACCTTCTGTATGAATTGCGACAAACAGAAAGGCAATTAAAGTTCAGCCAGGAGTTGTTTGGGTAATTTAGAATGCAAAGCCTTGTTTTAATTAAGAGATTAAGAGATTACTAACAAAATAAGTGTTAATTTTTGTAGCATCCTCTCCTTATTAGTATATATATATATATATATATATATATATATATATATATATATATATATTCCAAATTTTACAAATGTTACTGCGACAAGTATGGCAGTTTATCACAGTTCCATGTTTCTAAAATAAACACTTGTTTCTCTACTTACCTAAGAGCTTGAGGACTTCTTTAAAAAAAATAATTGTTCTTTTAAAGAAGTTCTTTTGCTCAAGTCTTACATAATGCCTTATATATCTGTCTCATCTGGTCTGTCAGCTTTGTCTCCTTTCTAAACTAGTTCACTGTCCTTCTGTTCGTTCCCAACAGTCCATCTGTCCTGTTCTTCTGTGTGCTCTAATAATTTAACCCTTCCAGTTTCTGTCCATTTGTAGTGTTTGAAGTAAATGGAAAACTGTGAAAACTACCCATAAAGCAAGCTTAAAGGCAGAACGCAGTGAGAGCCTGAAGAGAGAACATGGTGTGGAAGAACAGTGAGAATGTGAAGTGATTGATGGAACTGTGTGAGGATATGAATAGAAAAAAAAATAGTAAAATAGAACATGGTCAAAGATATTATATGTAGTGTGTTATTAGAGAGGAATGTAAGTCTGGGGGTTTAGTGGTGTTCTGAATATTCTGAAAGTTTCTGCTGTTAATCTGTGGGAAACATACTTAAAAGCTAATTGGCAGCATGCATCATTGTGCAAATACGCAAAGGTTGTTGACGTGCTTGTGGTTTGAGTGCATAATAAATAAATGCAGACATTAATGTTGCCCACTGTCTGAGTCTCAAAAGCCAGTTAATTAACCACCTTCAATATCAAGTGTTTCAACCACCTTAAATATGTACATCTTAACACTGCAGTGTGCCGGGTTAATTACAGTCATTTGTACTTCATAATTGTTGCATTTATCACCATTTCCCACAGGATAATGCAAGAACATTCCAGCTTTTCCTCTCCGTCTGGTCTAATTCAGCCAGACCCCAAACAATAAGCCAAAACCAAACTACAAATACAAAACAGAACAACAGTCTCTAACCTTACCTAAACCACACATTAAAACTCTAAAACCCAAACTCAAACCCAAGCCTAACCACCATATCTAACCAAAACTCCAAACTCAAACCTATTCTCCCCATACATTTACCCCTAAACCTAAACCCAACACAAACCCAAACTCAACTCCCCACCCCAAACTATAACCACAAACACAAAGACCAAACTAGCCGCAAACACCAAAAACTAAATCCAAATTAAGGATATGATTTAAAAAAGACACTAATACAGCTTAAGGATCCAACACACACGCATATTCAAAAAGTTACTGACATGTTTTTAAGAAATGTGAGATTGGGAGAACCAATTACAGACCATGAGAAACTACATTCGGAACTACTGAGCTAAGGCTCTATCTGGGGACCCTGGAGCAGTGTGGTGACAACCTTACTCTCTGTGCTGTTGTGGTTAAAGCATATGAAAGAAAATCCATTTGGTCTTGTGACTGTCTATTAATTTTATTTACAAATTATTGGCAGACCATATGGAGTATGAATGAATATGAGCAGATGGTGCTGATAACTGAGTGTAATTAATTAAACCCAGCATTTTGTACCAAATGCATTTTTTTAATGTCACTATTTTTCTTTTAGGCTTTTACAGTTTCACAGAGAACAATCTATAAGATCTACTTAATGGTCTCATTTTATTGATTATACATGCAATAAAGCTAAAAGTGACTCCCCTTTATTATCTGTCTCTTGAGAGGGTTTACTTTACTCTGAGATGTACAGCTTTAAATTCAGTTTTTTAAGCCCTCACAGTCTTTCAGAACTTCCTTAGTGTGATAAAATACACTATTCTAGAGCATACTCAGTGACATGTCATTATAAGGGATTATATTTGCATCGTAAAGGTGATGCATCTTTATTTGTAGCTGTGCAGCACATAACAGCTTACACGTGTAAGCATTACTTAAGGCATGTAACTGATGATTGATCACCCCAGGGAATCTGAGCTCTTTTCATTCCGTCGTCCATCATCTTATGGCCGCTGTCATTGTGCAACATTTTCACCCGAATATGTGTGCAATACAGTGTGTTATAGAAAGGGCTGGTGAATTGAGCACATTGATAGATCACCACCACTGTTATGCCTTTGGAATAACATGGCAGCATGACAAATCCAGAGAGCTGTAATATTCAGCCTCATTGCGCTGACTGCTGGAGTGATCACATCTTTGAGAGGAGTGTTTACTTTTCTACTATCTTTCCCAAGCTGATACTAATGAGTCTGGTAAACATGTCAGCTTCTTAGGATAAGCTTTATTTAGCCAGTAAGTTTTTGCTTAGTGTGCATCACTATTCATTAATGAGTCTAGTAGGATTAACTAATGATTGCATTGTGCAAAGTGTTTTTTACATTACAGAAATTTCCCTACAATTACAATTTAGTTTTATTGAATAATGAAAGGTTATTATGCCAAGTTACATTCATTACATTCACAAAAAGAATCCCGTTCCTGTCATCACTTGTGTTATAACTTGTTTTATATGTTTAAAGCACAGAAATGTACACTATATTGCCAAAAGCTGGTGGATACCTGACCTTTCCTGCCATATGTGCTTCTTCTTCAAACTGTTACACAAAGCTGGAGGCACACAATTGTATAGGATGTCTTTGGGTGTGGTGTATTAAACAATTGTATTCACTAGAACTTAGGAAACCCAAACTTGTTCCAGCATGCCAATGCCACTGTGTACAAAGTGAGCTCCATGCAGATTTATATGGTTTACATGGTTTGGAAAGGAAGCTCTTGAGTGAGCTTGCTATAGATCTCTGATCTCAACCCTACTGAACATCTCTGGGATAAATTGGAATACTGACTGCACCTCAGGTCTCCTCATCCTACATTAGTATCTGAATTTACTAACACCTTAGTGGCTGATGAACACAAATTTCGACAAGCACAAGCCAAAATCTAGTGGACCATCTTCCTAGAAAAATGGAGGGAATTATAAGAGCAAATTGGGACTAATGTGGAATGCGATGCTAAAACAAAAAGCACATAGTATACTTGTTGAAATAGAGTGTATATACCTACATATACTGTATATGTAATTTTCATGCTGGACAAAAATCCTAGAACTTGGATTGTAATGTGCAACCCAAACAAAATGCACTTTTTTCACAGTGTAGTTTGCCAATTCTGCTTGCTTTACTTCAGTTTCCGTTTTTTTTCCCACCACAATAATACATTTATTAGCAAACTATGCAACTACTAATTTCAATACAAGCTAATATTTTCCCTTCTGAGATGTTGCTTTAATTCACTAATCCACATTAATTTAATATTACATTTTATTGACACAGTGCTGTGAACTAATGCTGAGGCAGCATAAAGAAAGAGAACACAACATGCTTTTAAGTGAAAAGAGGCAACACATATAACATTCAAATACCTGAGAGAGGCTAGCAATTTGGTTGCAGTTTTGATGACAGATCAGTTTGTGGCTGCAATTTGAATTACAAATGCTGTTAAAGTAAACAAACAGAATCAGTAAAGACAACAACTTTAGGTTTGTTTACTTCTATGAACCCGGAAACTCTGGCTGTTTCTGTGATGCAGCATTTTGCGATCATTACGGCCATTTTCACAAACTGCCCTGATCCAAATTTAAAACTCACAGAAGAATTTGCCGTTTTATGTGTTTGATCGACTCGGATATCACCGCTGAGTGCATTTTTTTTTCATTAGTTGGTTTCGTCTGGGCTGGTGCATTTTTGTAGAGCAAACACATTCCCAGAGGGTCTTACAATAGCAATGGAGAGGAATTTAGAGCATTAGGTTTAATTAGGACAAGCACATGCTAAAGTCCATATTAGACCCAATAACACCAGTAAATGTAATAAAATCAAAAATTAAAAAAAAATTTTCAAGGATTTTGCATGATGGTGATACTTTAAATAGTTTTAGTTACTTGTCCAAAGCATTTTCGGTCATATACATAATGCAGCATTATAGAAACCAAAAGCGAGTGCACTCCTTCTTATAATTCCAGCCTCCTGTCAGATCAGATCAGCAAGAGTTGTGAAAAGTGGATATCTGTTCTGGCTCTGCACATCTCAGTGTATAATAGGACATGAATATGGATGACAGCATGGTCCACGAATTCCCCAACCCCACCCACTTACTCTAGAAAAGCAAGTTTAATATTTTACTTAATTTTCTGAGGGGCTCAAAGTGTCACAATGGGTTATGCTAGGGTGAGAAAGATTGCTCATGGGAAAGGGGTTAGGGCATGGTGTTGTATAAAAGATTCTGATGTGTGATCTTCTCGTCAGGTTGTGTAAAGCTGAAAGAAATGTCCTGAACCTGTCTGGCCCTGTCGATAATTGCCGTCATGCATATTTCAAGTAAAGAATGATTTAACTGTTGGTGCTGACTAAATTCATATTTGTGTCTCCTTCTATGACTGTGTCACATTAAGCAGAGAGATTATATTAATATTAGTACTTTTTAGGGTATTATATGATTATAGATTTTAAAATTATTAAAAATGCACAAGCATAGAACACCTGCTGTCAGACATGGCTCTGCTTAAATCATGATTCTGCAACTGAGTGCGAACAGCATGAAAACCCAAGTCCATCAGCAGATTCATCCTTATATCTCAATGACCAATTTTCCTTAGCTGGAGTGTGCAATATCTGCAGCAACAGCTGGGAGGATTTTCTGCAATGTTCAACTTGAGAATGAACAGAATAAATACTTCAATTCTTGGATGACGAAAAAGCTATTTAATAAAACAATTAGAGATTAGACACAAGCTAACTCTAGCTAATAGCTTAAAAGATATTTAGCCACTATCTTTTGTATTTCGACTCTATAATAATTTCCTATTATCATTTAATGTCCATTTCTCTTTGTCTGCTTTTTTTTTTCTTTTTGTTTCCTTTTTTTCAACCCCAGATAGATGAACACATTATAATCACTACTTCGTTGTGATCCTCTGAAGTTAATGACATTTGTTGCTTTGAGGCCCTGCAAATATCAGATACGAAAACCTCTTTCATAAGTAATAATTAATTTTCCTGTCCCGCTGGGTGCCCCTAAGGGACTGTTTATACAGTGTTTAGGCAAAAAAAAAAAATCTTTAGTAGGTTTGAAATATGAGACTAGCCAAAGTCACCAGATATAAAGTAGCTAAGAGAAATGTAATTGTGATGTGCATCCCGTGGCTCAAATTGTGCTCTTTGGAAGATTGTGACAGAATTCACTGTAATGAAGCAGAATTACCCTGCTTTCTTTTTGCCACACTATTTTTTTTTAGGATTTGAATGAATGTATTAGTTAACTAGCCTATACCTAAGCCCCAATTCCTATACAAGCTATATTACCTATAATATTTTCCTGTCATACACTTTTTTTTACCCAGTGTAGCAACAATGCTGAAGCAGCATAAAAACAAAGCACAAAGTGCTTTGATTTAAAAAGAAACAGCACAAATAATATTAAAATACCTGAGAGATGCCACCGGTATGGTTGCAGCTTTACGAGGATGACAGATCAATCAGTCAGCGGATGTAAAACAATGCGGCAGCTCTACACCACTGTGTGCACAAAACCTCAATGGGTTTCCAGTAATGCCTTCTATAAACACTCTCATCGAGTTTGGGGATCATTGCTATGCAAAGTGCTCCTTTGAGGACAGCAAATGAAACAAAAACCCATTTTGCCCTTGAAACAGCCACAGCTCCGGATTGATTGATAACCTGTTTGCGCATGACCTCTGTGCTGAAGCAGGAGCACAGAAACCTGAATATTTAATGAGCATGAGTATGTTTAGATGATGCAAAGACATATTTAACATTTTCTTTTTCCACTTGTGATGTTAGTAAAGAAAGCAGGCAGGAGCTCATGGGAATGCTGGCTTTAGATTGGGCTTCATGATGGTTTGTCTGAGAGGCTCCCGAGGGCTTCACGGCTAACTTCAATTCGCAATTGTAAATGAGTATCCAATCAAGAGCTTCATGTTGGTCTTGTTTTTGCTTATGCCAGCTTACAGAGGTGTAATTCTCCTGCAGATTTGTGTCTACACAAAGTGGATTACAAGGGTTAGGCTTTCGTGAAGAGACCCAAGTCCCTCGCCGGCTGTATTCAAGGTCGAACAGCTCCTGATTATTTGGACATTCATGCCACCACATAAACCAATTTGAATAACACAAATACAAAAAGCTATTGAATGTATTATGTATTCAGATTTGCATTTATTCCCTTGGGAACACGCTTCTATCAAATCGAAGCTAAGCAGTGGAGGATTAAGGGACTTGGCTCTGGAAGCCAACAATGAGAGTTTATCAGTATTGGGATTTGGAATATCATGTTGTCACTGCATGTCCGTAGTCACTAAACCAACGCTGCCCTCGATGCAAATTCATCCAATATGTTTACAATTTAATACTCCACATTAAATGGCACTATTTTGTAAAACGATGTTACATACTAGAGGTTGTGCAAGCTAGTCCAGGTAGACATCACACTGGTATAAAAAAACAACAAAAAACAAATAACAAATACACAAGAGATCAAGCAGTGACCTGCCACTTTTCTGATTTTCTGCCACTAATGAAAATAATTTGAAATAAGGCTTTACATCCCCAGATCATGTGATACAATGCAACGAAGGTTTTGCTTTTTCAGTATGGCAGCTTTTCTGCATATTAGTAATGAAAAGTAATTGGGCTTATAAATTGCATTCCATGTTTTTCCCCCCGCTGGTTTGTTCTTTGTTTTTTTTTTAGAAAGGAAATGTATCTATTCCATTTTTTAAATCTAAAAATAGTATTTCACTTCAGATTTTACTGGGACACTGGGACACACTTTATAGACTTGAAGCTAAGTTCTGTCAAATCTATGTTTGTTTTTGTGTTAACTTCCTGGGAACCCACATTCTCATATGATCATGCTGCAATGTTGTGTTGCTGGTGGAATAAATGAACAAATTCCAAACTTGTGGAGACTTGTCTCTTGATTCTCTTCTATAAGGCCATGCTACGATGGCAGTGTGGGGGCCAATAAATCATGACTCATGCTGATGACAAAATCCAAAAGCTACTACCTTGACATTCATAAAAGATCTTTTACTTTTGACTAACTGTACTCTGACATTGTGTATGTCGGCTGAAAAGCAGCTGAACTCCATTCTGTGGTCTGAAGCTATAGAAATATTAGAAACATTTTTGAAAAAGTGATATTGAAGTAATTCACATCTTTAAGAGGGGATACACAAATTTCAATGGAATTTATATTTTGTAAAATGGAATGAAAAAGTCAAGGATGGACAGAAATTCTGATATTTTACTAAGTATTTGAAAAAGATATTTGTAAGACTGACCCATCGGATTTAAGAAATGACAACCTTAAACTATTGAACATCAAAAGTACCTTTAAAGATGTCTTTATATATATTTTGACAAGGATTCCCATAGTGTATCGCACTATGCTGTTTCACATTTACAAAGACTATTCTAATTGGGCATTGTGTGCAAATTTGGTGAAAACTCTCTATGCCATTTTTACAAAACCATTTCTCATTCCTGCTGTAGTCCACCATTTTCCACACACACTTATCCTTTTTAGCACTCATCAGCAGCAGAGTGGTTGTAAACTTGATAGCACTTAACAGAATCCACCATTTGCAGATTCCGATACAGTCTAACATTTTCTGGTTGTAGCCATCATCCCTGTTTCCCTTCAATCTCCATTCTATAACACAGTTTTAAGATGGCTACAAATCCCATCATTTACATTAACAAAAAAATGACACATTATACTTTTTAATCAAACAGTTAAATGTTAAAAAATCTTTGACTAGTCAAAAATCGATGCAAGGACAGGTGACAGGTGACATGGTAATTTGACAGGTAATCAGTCTCAACACTCAAGAGTTGGCAAGACTTTGTAATAAATGTTAGTTCGATTTTATTGATATTCTGTGTAAACAGGAAGTGCATGTCAAATAGTACACAATTTAAACAAAAAACTGTATTAATCTAATTATTATTACACACTTAGAATAGATTATGTGGAGCATTTTTTTATGCGGTTTCTTAAAAAGGTTGACGTGTTAAAACACACTTAAACTACTTAAACCAAAATAGCTCTGCTGCCAGAGCTGCTGAAAATGAATCAACACCTAACCAATCAGATTCAAGAATCGAACCATGTTGTGGTAAAAATCTATATTGTAAATCTACATTACAAATGCACTTGACATTTTTGTAACTACACTGAGCAACAGTTTAGTCAGTTATACTTTCCCACCTAAGATATGACATTTTCTCCCACTGTTTCAAAATGAAGATGCTTTATATGTCTGTGCTGTGATGGATGTGCGTATGGTGCTGTCCTGTAAGCCTTTTCTGTTTGCTGAATAGCAAATAAAAACCTCACATATACAGTGCCTGTTATAACACAGCAAGAGTTAAAGAAATGGCATTTGTTATTTGGCCAAATGTAACGAGCTGTGGTGTTCACAATTTAACAGGATTCATGCAAAGAAAAGAATGCAATCTAAAATAACCTCTACCTCTTTTTTTAGAAGCACAATATAGTGAGGAGTATTTAAAAACATAATAGATCTCACTGCTGAAAGGACATGCTGTTATCCTCCAAGCAGCTCAAATAATTCATGAGAATTCACAGTCCATGTTTTCTACCCTACAATCACAAAGAGAGGACGCATGTTTAAATTACCCAAGATTACTCCAAATGCCAGTAAGCGTAAGGTTGGACCAAGCTCTGTAACAGGCTATTCAGTTGAAAAGACAAAATAGTTTAATATAAACTCAAACACAAACCGAGCATCATTCAACGGTGTGAGGAGCATCATTAAAAGTGTTGATGCCTTTTTTCTGAGTGACTGTCACTTGTTCCAGCTCCCCCACTGTTCTCCTTTGCTTTTTTATAATGAGATAAGGAAAGAGAGAGAGAGAGAGAGAGAGAGAGAGAGAGAGAGAGAGAGAGAGAGAGAGAGAGAGAGAGAGAGAGAGAGAGAGAAAGTCAAATAAAGACAAAGAGAGATAGACAGAGGCAGATTTGGGAGAGACAGACAAAGATAGAGAGGGAGACAGAGATAGATAGACAGAGAGAGAGAGAGAGATAGAGAGAGACAAAAAAGACAGAGAGAGTGACAGATGGACAGAGATGTGCTTTGGTGCACAATGAAGACAGTGAGTGCAGTGTTGAGTCTTTTCCAATATTTATTGTGAAGAAATTGTATTTGAATTTTAACGTAGTCTGTCTAAATATTTGTTCCTGATTGGCTAAAAGGTGCAAGTTTAAACTGTTGAATGCATAGGTTTAATCATCATTCTAAAGTGAATGTACTGCTTTATAAACAACCGTATCTATAATAACATACAGTTAGTTCCATAAAGAGTGAGATAGCTATTGTAAATATTTCCTAATGATCTTACTGAGCACAAATTTATTTATTTTTTAATTTTTTTTTATATATGGTGAATATGGAAAAAAAAAGATGAAAAACTGGAGAGTAAAACATTACAGTGACAAATATAACAATAAACAGCATGATGAGTTAACACCAACAGCTTTATTATTAGAAGAACTTGACACAGACACTTCTCTCTCTCTCTCTCTCTCTCTCTCTCTCTCTCTCTCTCTCTCTCTCTCTCTCTCTCTCTAAAAACTATGTACTAAAATTCATTCAAATAAATGTAATCTTATATTCTTATTTGCTAGATAGTAATTCGCCACCATGCTATGCACTGAAATCAGGTTACGACAGCTTGTTATGGATCCCTTGCTCGTAATGCAACACTGAAATCCTAAATTCTATCATGGTATTAGTTAATGATCTATATATAGCAGTAGCTCTGACATGCTTTTAATTAAAGCAATTACTAATCCATTCCGTTTAATATGACTGTTCAACCTAAGCTTTTTTTTTTTTTTTACATTTTATTACATTTTTTCCCTTTTAAAGTAATACTGAAAGTAAATGAAGCTGACCATCACTGTGGTTCTTCCCCCAAACTGTTTGATACAAAGTTATATGGCAATAGAAACATTAATATCATGAGTAGATCCCTATCTATAATCGCTATAATAAAAACTATTAAAATAATAGTAAGTAATGGAAAAACTACAAGAACAATAATGATGGGCTAGGCTAATGCTTGGCAAGACAAGAAACATTAGTATATAAAGGCAAAAGCTAATCACAGTGAAAATGTAACTACTCTATAATCTGACCAAATGTATAAACACAGTATTGCTACAAATAACATATTAAATAAAGCCTGGGACTGAAATAGAATAATTAAAAGAGAAAAATAAAATATTAAAGCAACACTAAGAAAGAAAATGGAACAGACAATAAAAGAACAGATTCAAAACAAGAGTGATAGTTTGGTCTGGTGATCTGGATAAAAATGAAACAACTATGTGCTATTATGACACAGTGGTTTATAAAGACATGGTTTGCCAACATTAGAGTGGAAGAATTCAAGTGCAGTCCTTAACTGAACATGTTTCTTATTGAATTGAAACATTAATGAATTAATGTAAAAGTAAAAGGGGTCTAAATCTGGAATGAGATGGTATAACTGGTGTATGTTACAAGAGAGTTGGCAGGTAAATAGTTTACATTTTTAATTTTGAAGAAGCAGACAAAAAATGCACTGCCTATCTGAGTGAAGCAGATCTAGTAGACAGTTCTACAAGTGCATGAAGTGCATGAAATATGCATGAGCACCTCTTTTACAGCCCGTGATGCCGTCATCCAAATAAGCACAATCACAAAAATATTTGCAGTAACATTATGTGGATAGCCAACAGTCAACCGTCTATACAACAAATGTAGCAACTGTGTAATTTAATTCCTATAATAGTATAATTTTAATGAAGATTCAAATGTATAGCTTAATTAAAAATCATGTGTTGCATGTCAAAGTGCCTGCTAAATGAATGTAAATGTAAATGTTGGCGAACACACTAAAAGAGTTTTTACACTACCGCCATTCAGGATCAGGACAGCCCTTTGCAGATGTATGAAACTCTGATCCCAACATCAGATTGACTTTCGAATGAAGGATATGTGTGTACAGAAGAGCAAGGCCCGGCCCAAAGCCCATCTGCTAGGCAGCTATTTATCAGTGGCTGACAGCACTGTGTGTTTCTGTGTGTTTGTGTGTATGTGTGTTTGTGTGTGTATGTGTGTGTGTGTGTGTGTGTGTGTGTGTGTGTGTGTGTGTGTGTGTGTGTGTGTGTGTGTGTGTGTGTGTGTGTGTGTGTGTGTAATGAGAGTAATGGGCACTGTCCTTCCTTTACCTTTCTCACTGGTTTATCTTCTGAAGGCCACCTACAGCCATATCAGCAACCACAAAATGGTACCTGAGTGCTGTAGTGACAGCTATATTACAAACACATGTATCCTTGTAATCACAGACAGACAGACAGACAGACAGACAGACACACACACACACACACACACACACACACACACATATAGATATTACTATAACAAACTATCAATTATTATTAGAATGTTTGCTAATAATATATCGAAAATATGGTGTTGCTTATATTTTATATTATATTTTGTTAATGTAAATATAATTTGCTTGTAATATTTTTAAATAACGTTTAAGATTTAATAGCATAAGGTTAGTTTTTAATATTTATTATTTATACAGGATATAGTTTGGTAAAGCATTTTCTTTAAAAAAAAAGAAACAAGTTTCAGAGAATATACTACTCTGGCCTCATGAATGGCCCCAAGATCTCAAATGTCTCCCTAAAGTGCTGCATTAAAGCTCTTTGATGAAATTATTGGCCAGCTACTCATGAGTACTTATTTAAAGTTAAATATGTGAATGTATAAATTGTCCACTAAATGATGCTGTCAGGGGGAATAAAGGCTGACAACAAGCACACCTGCACCTTTGGCTGTCAGAAATGTGTGCTGGAATGTAGTGAAAGGGACGAATAAGTGGTTCTACTTCAGTCATCACATTCTGTGGTCTGATTCTTTGCGTGATGAAGCAGATGATCCCTCGTGGGCCTGGATATGGAGGCTGCAGCTGGTCTCTGAGCTGAAGTGGAGCTGCTGCTTTAGTATCAATGACACAGCCTCCTGATTACAAGTGACTTTCTTTATAGTTTTTGCATTCTGCTTGTTTCCTGTCCTGCATCACGTCTTCCATCTCCTCCTGTTTTCACCCAGCAGCTCAGGCACAGACACAATTAACCCTCAGGACTGGACTCACCTCCTCCATAAGGTAGACCCGTTTTCCTTCCTGTATGTTACGCAAGCTCTAAATGGAGTGCAGATGGTCAGGCCTTTTTTACGCCAATGCCTCCTTTTTCTGAGCCGTTGCTCAGCTCTGTGTGCCAGTGTGCAGCCATCTGGGGTGATAGAATGTTTTTCTCTCTCATCTGCTGTAAAGTTCTTTTCAGTGCACAAAACAAATAAATATACGCTTTGCTAATCACAGATTAATGAGTGTCCAGTTTAACAGCTAATTTGAATTTAAATGCATTTGTAGTTTACTGAAAAATTATAGTTCAGTTCATATTTTAGCTATATGTTTATGTGTAGTCCAGATATAGTAAATGGAACATAGCAGCAATTTTAGTTCATTTTAGATGTATCATTACGTATGTAAGCCTTAGTGGGTCAAAAATCAACAAAATGTTTTTTTTTTCCAATTATCCAAACAGAATTTTTTTTAAAGTTTAATTTATCTCTTAAACAGAACAGCAGATCTGTACAAATATAAATCCACCTGACTGTTATAAAGACGGATTTATAAGTATTTTACAAACTTTGTTCTGTACACTATCACAATGGATTTGAAATGAAGCAATCAGGAATGGCTGAAAGTGTAACATTAATTCAAGGGGTTTAATATTTAGCATTTAGGAATTACATCTATTTTAAATTTTCAGAGGTTTAAAGGTAGTTGGATTTAATTAATAACATAATTACAAATATGGTGATTATTTAAAATATTTGTAAGCAAAACCTTTGCAGACTTGCTATGCCTGCTGGAAATCTGAAGTCCATGGACATCACCAAATGCTGATTTTTCTCTCATTGAGATGATTTGCTGCTTTTTTTTCCTGCATCTGCCTTCAGTTGCTGCTTTATTGCGGGTCTTTTTGCCTCCAGTCTTCTGAATGTGCTGGATGAAGATCAGATGAATGATCTGCTCATTTAAGAACACTTTATTTCTTTCTCTCAAAATGGTTTTGGGTTTTTTTCACAGTCTGTTCAGGGTTAATGACCCTCAGTACTGTCCTTTTATTTGACCGGATTTGACTAAATCTGAACAGAAAGTAGATCTCTTTACATTTTTTATCTATTCTAGAATTCATGCTGCTGCTCCAATTATTAGTACATAATTCATAAAGACCATTGGCCGCCATACATTTAAATGGCAGAAATGTGTAACCAAAATTTTTTAAAGATGCTTTGGATCACAAACTCTTCCCTTCCTTCTTCTTCTTGATCAAATAGTTTGGTACCAAATAGAAAATTAATCAACACATTCTGGCTGAGAATTTGGTAGAACTGAGGTATAATATTTAATAATAATTATAATAATAATAATATTCTGTGCTATTTGAATTTTTGCTTTTACATGCTTGTTTGATGTTTGCTGGTTTTTGAGTAGACAATATAAACTGGGACACTTTTTGCAGTAACTGGTGGGACCCCTTTTTTTTTATTACCTACTGAGGTGGCCTTGTGTATGAGTGACAACATTTTTCTCCAACCTGCCGAACACCTCTGAAAGCTCAGCGCTTTTAAGCTCATCCTCCATAACATGATAAATGTTCTTGGCCTTCTTCTGTTTAAAGCATATTTCCTGCTCATTATGTACCTCTCCATGGTTCTGGCTTTTTTCCAACACTCATAGAGGCGTAATATGTGTGGAATTGAACAGAGTGGCTTGGAATTAAGAAATACATTTTTGCACTTTGTTGAACAAATAATGTTCAGTGAAATATATTTGCACATGTATATTTATTTATGATAACTGTTTACATTTGAGACACCGGAGGGAATAACAAGAGACTGCACCTTTATTTAATACATTGAAGGGCCACAGGCTTTCATTTGCATTACAGAGGGAAAGGCAGATAAGAAGCCGAAAGACGGTCAGCTGTTTTATTAAGCAAGTGTGTGTGGCTGCTTCCTGTCTTCTCCTGCTGATAATTTGAGCGTGAGCAAAGCTGTACCATAATGTCAAGAAGAGCAGCCTGGCTCTAGTGTAATTACCGCTATGGCTAACTAAATCAGGCTGGACTGAGGCTAATAACTCCTGATAATGCATGTGTGGCTCATTCAATTTGAAACAGCCTTGGCACTCACACACCTTGCGCACCTCACCGTCCTTTCCTCCACTCCCCTATACCGTGGTTTCTGATCAAATATTCATAGGATAGTAGATTTACTAAATGGCAGCACTCCACTTAGGAAAAAAAACTTCACTGTCAGCCAGAAGTAGGAATAAATTCAGATTCCTAACAAACTCAGCACTGGTAAAATATATATATATATATATATATATATATATATATATATATATATATATATATATATATATATATATATATATATATATTTTAAAAAAAGGTTTGATTTTGTACCAAGGATAATAAATTGACCTCTCATTGACCTACTTTATTAGTCTAAACTACTATATGTATATACTGTAAGAGCTGGCTCCGAATTAATTCAGGGTCTCCTCTTATGTCTGTCAGGTATCTGGGAAAAAAATAGTCATGTAATTCTTCATTATTAAAATGAATTACTGAAAGCTGAGTAAAAAAGACCAAAAACAAAATGTAGATCCACACAAATAAATGTGTGCAAAATTTCTAACAAAAATGTGAAATACAAATTGCTATTATCCACTGTACATATCTTGATTTATTAACAAAAACAAAACAAAAAGTCTGATCACAGACTAATAAAAGACAAATCAAAGTCTGCTCATGGACTGATCACATACTGTTCAAAACTGATCGCAGACCGATCAAAGACTAAACAGAAATTAATGAAGATCACAGATTTTTAATTAAGAACGGGCCATAGTCTGATCATATAATGACCATAGCCTGCTCAAAGGCTGATCACAGTCTGATCAAAAACTGATTATACATAATCAAAGACTGATACAAAAAAAATCAAAGTTTGATCTTAGGCTGATCAATTACTGATCAAGCACTCATTATAGACTGATAGACTGACCAAAGACTGCTCATAGGCAAGTATCAGAGCAGGTTATAAGATACAGACAACTTTATGCCTCTTCACCACATGATGACTTCCCATAAATATAAAACAGCACAAGCAATTCTCTTTCATTTGTTTTATCATATATTAATATGCTCCTATGTGGCTGCTGCCATCTTATATGCTGTCTGCCATAAGTCTTTTAGTAAACATAGAACTGCTAATGAAACTTTAATAGTGCCACCTACAGTCAAAAATGGCAAACTGAAAACTCTCAAGTAGAAGATGATGTTACCTCTGTATGTTTTGATTTAACTGTTTGTTTTTTTTGTTTTGTATATAAAGAGACTGTCACCACATTGAGTCAACATCATTGCTCTGTGTCTTTTTTGGGTCAGACTCCCAGGAGCAGCTTTTAAAGCACCTACTTTAGCACAAGACCTGAATTCAGCACTTCTTATAGCACAACACCTGAGGGCTACAAGCACTCCATTTAAAGGCTGATCTATTTGTCCTCGTGCAGAGACAGTCTCAGTCTCTGACGTTCCACATGCTTCAAGTGAATTTTTACACACCCACGAGACAGACACAGACTTTACAATACACTTTAACACGGAGCATCAAATTTCTACATTTAAATGTACTATGCAAACAGATATTACACCCACAGGAGCTTTTGTTTCATCCTCATATGTGTAAGTTTTTCCTTTCATGCAGAATTTCATGGTTATTTTTTCAGTTTTTCTCTGGCCACTTAGCTAGTTATTATTGCCTGCATTTTGCAGATATGTTGCAGTCAGACTCACAGTCTGTCCTTGGTGGGTGTTTGATTGTTGTCAGGATTCAAATGGAGCCTCTGGAATTTTAACAGAATGAATTCACCCTGAATGACTTGCATAACAAATATTTTTAAAATAAAATCCCAGGTCAATGACTACAGTTTAATATTCACTCATCTAAACTAAATATTTTCCATCATTACACGAAACTATGTGCATTTGACTACCTGCTGATTTTTCCCTTATTTCATCTCTACATGAAGAGAGTTATGTGGCAGGGTTTTAGTCATTTAGTTTCTTCAGGTGTCTTTTGCTATGTTCATAGATTTTCTTACTGCAAGTTGCCAATCACTGTAGTATTAAGTCTCTGAATGGGTACTATGTAAAATGAAATTGTTCCTATTATTATTATTATTGCCAATCACTGTAGTATTAAGTCTATGAATGGGTACTATGTAAAATGAAATTGTTCCTATTATTATTATATTATTAAACATGCCCCATGTGCTTTATTGTCTTTATTTATTCTAAACACATGCAACTCATGCAAACACAGACTTATCTCGAGTGCTTTGTTCGAAGCATAGCCAGGAGCATGGAAGCATAGGGACCACGAGTGGTCGGAAGGTAAATGGGGAACAGGTGTAGGTGATTAGAGCAGGGAGAGGCTGAGTGAGAGTGTGAGCCTTGGAGGGAGGCATGGCTGGTGTTTCTCTGACATTATTATCTTCATCCTTACTGCAACCAAGTCGTTCCATGTTTGCAGTAAGTTAAACTATTCTTAACTTTGTTGTGTTGTACATGCCCACATCTAGTTGCTAATGGTGGTTGTCATGTTGCAGGAAGTTGACCAGTTCTTGTTGGAAATGAAATGCTCAAGTAATTTTGTTACTGTAAGGCTCTGTATGTGCAAATTTAGTTTTACCTCTTTATCTGTACACGCTGCTTAAAAAGTTCAACTTCTAATGCTCCAACTTTCATTGTAATACCGGCAACATCACCAACCGTTAACTAGCCAAGGTATCCACCATCACTGATTAGACTCTTGATTAGAATGGCAAAAATACAGCACTGGAATTGCTAAGCACATCACAAATATTGCAGTATGAACAAAGTATTTCAGGTAGAATTGTTAAAACTGATTATAAAGTGGGATTTTCAGGTGCACTGGAATGTAAATGCAGGAGTGGTGTGTTGACAATGCTTAATCTTCTGAGTCACTAGCAGAGTTCAAAGTGACAGCACAGTGTTATCTTTAGTGTCAGCTGTGAAATTATATGCAGTCAGTTCACTTTGGAAAACTGAAGCTGGCCTAGCCAGTGACTAAAATTGCAAGCAGAGTCCGTTCCAGATGGCAGGTGAGTTTTTACAAAAGTGTTTTTCCTGGTTGATGCCACCTGGCATTTTAAGCATCGTTTGGCTCCTGTTTGTTTATCTGCAAGCGCGATGAATCTTTGCCTCCCTGTTAGATGCCATGACATTCAAGTTGAGCTTGAAGAATTGCTGTTGTCAACGAAGCAGAACAGATGCACCAAATAGATTCAGCCTTGCCTTGTGCACCGCCTGGGATGCAGCCTGACAGCCTTTCCTAGTCTCACAGTTCACCAATGTGGCTTTAGCTGGCTGAGAGCTGGGATGTCTGTCTTTATTGTATGCCAGAGCAGAGAGTAATGATTTGACATAACATTTGTGGAACTATCAACTCTGAGTGTGAGTTTAGCAGGCTTTGCCTTTCAAGATTCTGACTGCAGCCAAGTTTCATTGTCTTCCCAATAGTGTGACATCAAGCTGAAGTGACATTAAGATCCTGACAGCCTCCTAAAAGTCAGCAGAAAGAGCAACACATGCAAAGAGAAAATGTTCTGGACAAACACAAATCACATTGTCAATGTTTTTGCAGATGTTTGCTAAGAAACACCTGTATTCTGTCTTAATACTAAATTTATACAGATTGATATTCAGATTTTGTCAGAGGGCTATGCAGAGCTATATTCAGCTATTCATTTAATTTTGAATTTAACTTAGTCTTGTTTACGTCACTTTAGTTTATCATTGTTTTTAAATTCATGTAAAATTAATTCATAAAACGTTTTAGGTGTATGAGTCTAAATACAAGTAACTTTCCTTGTGTACATGGTCACACCTGTTGAACCTAAATTCCTGACTCTGCATAGAGAATAACTCTTGTTCTTTCAAAAATCTCCCTGTGTTCTGTACCATCATTGTGTATTGAGTGTCTGGAAAAAAATGCAGTCTTTAGGAAAAACCTTGTTTCTGCCATTGTTCTTTGGATGATGTATGCAGTAGTGCTTTTTTTGCATTGTGATGTTGAGGAAACACTCCTGAATAATTCATGCCACAAAGCCATTTTGTCACAGAGTCTTTTATCTTACAGTGGGAGGAAAAAAAGAAGCCCATTTAACCAGGGGCCTTTATCATTCAAGGAGCACAGTTAAATTTTACAATGACTCACTTCTTGATCGTATTGCATTGACTTTTTCCTTCAATAATCCACCCAATCAAACTGGCCTTTTGAATAAAATGTCTGCTTGAATCACACACCAGTTTCAATCATTCTATCGCCACTCGATTTAATGTTAACGCTAGAAAATAAAAACAGATTTCCTTTGTATTTAATATTTTTACTTTTCACCTCATTTGTGTAACATTGGTTTTTCTTTGTTTTAAAATTATGCATGACTTTTAAAAAAAAATAGAATCTTAAATTTCATTTCATTAATAACATTCTATTCTATTATTATTATTTATTATTATTATTATTATTATTATTATTATTATTATTATAGTTCTCTGTGGAGTGTGACTATAGGACATAGTAAACAAGACCATGTGATATTCCCTGTGTGTTTATTAAAAGGTACTATTTGAATGAGCTAAGATTTCCATTTAGTAATATTTCTGTGCTGTGATGATTATTATAAGATATTTATATTATAGTCACATAGGATACTCTCTATAAATCACAGTTGTGTCTGTGCATTATAGGGGACATGAATATAACAAGCATGTACTGTAGGCTGCCTCTGAACCAGGAACTCCATAACATACCTAACTTGGTTTTCCTTTGGTTACAGTGGGCAAGGAGCCCT
Source organism: Silurus aristotelis (assembly GCF_946808225.1). Taxonomy (NCBI): domain Eukaryota; kingdom Metazoa; phylum Chordata; class Actinopteri; order Siluriformes; family Siluridae; genus Silurus; species Silurus aristotelis. The sequence continues at coordinate 14,361,688 of NC_139586.1, forward strand.
TTCGATATTGTCTTTACACCCAGGAAAAAAGTTTAAACCATATTTTTTTCCATAAAAGGACAAATTAGAATATCATAATACTTAATTGTTTATAGACTGTTTTCAGGTGTGTGCATGACACATTTGGATAAGACTATTTTCAAAGACATTTTAATAATAATTACATTATCCTGCCACTTTAAGTGAAACAAATATATTCCAAATAGGGTATAAGTGATTTTGGGGATTTCTGGCAGGTGTTATGGTTTTGGTCTTGGCTACTTTTTAGCTAAATGCCTAAATTACAGGTTTTCTCAGATGCTTTTAAAACTTTTTTCTCGAATCATCCTTAATGTTTGCAAACCAGTAAGTGAATTCTCAAAACAATGTGTACAAACAGCACAAAAAAATTGGATTTCTTGCAGAAGCCTGTACTTTTCTCAAAATCCTCAGTTCATCTCTCAACAGTAAGTGTTTGTATCAATGAACATCTCATTCCCATCAGAATGACAAGTGCTTTTGTCATTGTTCAGAAACAAGATCGTCAAAATGTGTAGTCATGTTGTCAGTATGACGGTGCAGAGTTTCAGTATTTCTTGATATAAACTATGGTTTGGGTTACAATGATTGGATACACACAAGTTTAATTCATTCTGTATGTTATATATGAATTTCAGCAGCACAAATGTATTTATTTGATTGTATATTTGATATGTATATTTATATATTTATACTGATTGCAAGAGACCAGACAGGATTCACACTTTTACTGTACTAGAGTTTGTGTCCTAGTTGTTCATCAATTTTCAGAATTTATAATTCTTGTTTTGCTCTGTTTGTATACACTCTCCAATAGAAGGTTCACAAGATTCAGCTTTGACCTGTTTTAGAGAACTAGTTGATTATTGGTTGATCTGATGATGTACACTCCCCTTCATTAGTGACATTCAAGATTCATGTGCACAATTCATCAATTCAAGTCACATTTACAAAAAAAGTTAAATCAAATTTTTTTATGACAATTGGTTTCAACTTTTTGCATTCGATGACTTATGCAATGAACTGATGCTGAGATGTTTTGGTTGTTGAGACTATTCAGGTGAAATTAGTATAATTTGATCAACACAACATAAACAACTAATAATGTAGGAAACAGCAGACACTTGTCACATTCGATTAAATAATGTACCAAAGCATTCACAATTTGATCAAAGCAACAAGAAATGTTCTTATGATGAGCACAAGTGACTAAATGATGTGGAGGTTGAACAAGTAGTTTTGAGAATTTCATTTCCGATCTGAGAAACGCTCCAAAGCAACTTGGAAAAACTGTAACACTTTTACTGTACTGTAATAATGTTTGTTCATTTCTTGTCTGTTTATCCTTTTCAGAAATTGTAATTCCGTGTTTTGCTCGGTGTGTATACTCTCGGTTCACAAGAAAAAGGTTCACAAGATTCACCTTTGACCTATTTTAGAGAACTATTTGATTTTTTTTGTTTAATCTGATTCGATTTACTCACCTTCATTAGTAAAATTCTAAATTCAACTGCACTATTTATTAATTCAAGTCACATTTACCAAAAAAAAAAACGTTTGATCGAAATTTTAGATGACATGATGACAACTAGTTTAACCATTTTGCATTTAGTGACTTATGCAATGAACTGATGCTGAGATGTTTTGGGGTTGAGACTATTCAGGTGAAACCCATTTCATATATTTTGATCAACATGACAAACAACTGATAATGTAGGAAACAGCAGACAATTGTACACAATCAATTAAATGAATCTACAAAAGCATTCACAATTTGATCAAAGCAACAAGAAATGTGTTTATGATGAGCACAAGCGACTACATGATGTGGAGGTTGAACAAGTAGTTTTGAGAATTTAATTTCTTATCTGAGAAACGCTCCAAACTCCAAAACTGTAATAATTAGTTTGCTGAAGAAAGTGTGTTGTGTGTACTATGGTGTGCAAAGCTATACGTCTTCAGAGAATGATACATAAAAAGGACAAAGCTATGACTAGTCTTAACAGGATGAAGAATTTGAAAAGGGATGCTGTGCAGGAGTGCTAGGACTGCCTTACCTGACGTAATAGTTTCTCAGGACAAAAGCCTTTCATTTCCTCTGGATTGTGTCTAAAATGCTAAACCTTAAAATGATCCAACTGTTTTAAGTTGAAATACAGATGAAAGGAAAAAAAGGAAGAGACAGGTACAATTTTTCATTAAACAAGCTTAGAAACAATAGTTACATAACACACTGCTTGCTTTTTTGGACTTTCTCTGCAGAACTCCACAGTGAGTAAACACACCGCAGTTTAATAATGCTGCTAAAATTAGCCTTCTTATTCAGCAAACTGAGAATGTTGAAGCTAAAGAACAGAGTTAATATTGAAGTTAGACAGTTAATTACTAATCTTAACACAATGCTGTTAGATGGCAAATTAATGTTAACAAGCTTGTTTGGTATTTCGCTAATTAGCAGTCAGTTGTAAGCTTGGTAAAGCATTTACTTATGTGAGGAAGTTGGCTTGTTTTGTCTGTGCCAGGATTAATCTATATACAATGTCCTCAGCAAGTTCTTCCAAGCAAACATGTAATGCACACAGCTATGTTTTGCCATGCATCACAACCATGCTTGTGCTCAGTTTTATTTCTAAGGAAGCCGAAACCATTTTTAAGATTCAAGAAAACAATAGAAACCATGCAACCTCTTAGCAAAGCTCTCCCAGAACTATATTGTGCTTGTCAATACATGGTGCAGCTGTGACCACAAAAACAAAATCTAATCAGAAATACTCAATATTGCTGACCATGTAGGATTCACCACACTGCTTCCTGTCAGGTGTCTGGATTGCAGGCGCCAGTATGTTTGATGTCCTTGCATTAGAGAAAAGACATCCAGAGCACCACATCATAGAAAAGGTTATCAGAACATTGGCTGAAAGCAACTAAAATTTTTCTGATGGCCTTACAGAGGCAAAAAAAAGCCACATAACGACATCAGTGATGAATCCTGAGATTAAACTGACTTAGATGTGGAGCATTAAGGACTTTCAGCTGCTTTTGATGATCGGTTGGTTCCAAATAATTAAAGCAAATGTCCAGAAATGTGCAAAATCAGGCAGAGAAACATTCAAGAGATGTTTCCCTGACTCTCATTCTGCATTCGAATAAAATTGGCAAGTGCATCAAGGAAGACATAAAACCCTTGAAGGCATTATGTTATAGCAAAATAATTGAAGATGAAGCAAATTTGAAGCGAAGTTGATTCTTTTCCAACAACTGCATGTTTTGGAGTGTTTTATTCTTATCATATGTCTAATAGAAATTTGCTACATGAAAAGATTTTTAAATACATTTTTTATCCATTAATAGTTACCTATACTGGACACCTCTGGAACACTGGAATTAAGTAATTTCTCTCTCTCTCTCTCTCTCTCTCTCTCTCTCTCTCTCTCTCTCTCTCTCTCTCTCTCTCTCTCTCTCTCTCTCTCTCTCTCTCTCTAGCTCTTTCACTCTCGTTATTTCTCTTTCTCCCACACACACAAAATAAAGTCTTTTCACAAAAAAGAAAAAAACCCCACAAAAACACAGAAAGACACATAACTCTTTATCCTGTGCCTGAAGTTGCAGCTTTGTCTCTGATGACTGGAGACGCCGTCTATAAACTAAAGTAAAATCACCATCTTCTCTCTCATTTTTTTTATTGTATGACTGTTACAAAGCACTCGAAACTCTATCCATAAAAGTAAGTAATCAATCTGTTGCTGCAGAAACAATAACATAATAGAGCAAAATAGAGAGTATTACATTAATAGAAAGTGGTAGAAGGTTACATTAATAGAAAATTAACACCTTCTGATCAGAATTGACAATTCAGCATTGATTAGAGCATAGAATACATTGTTCATACAAATCAGTTTACAGTGTTAGACATAAAATATAAATTGACAGATCTTCCATGGCTTCTTATTCTAGTGTGCTGTTTAATATTACTCGTCAATATTCAGATATTAATGAATTTCTCTGCAGCCTGAATCCAGTACAAATTGGATTTTTTTTCTAACTTCTGTAGCCGACGCTTGTTTTTATGCTCTTCAGTTCACCGGGGATAGTCACTTGTGCATGTGTGTTATCTTCTGTCAACTTCTGTCAAGTTCTTCAGCATTAAATCCAAAGATATTTTTTAGAGGCAATGAGGGCAGCAGAGCTGATTTCTACAGCTGTTAATTTACAGCAGAACAATGTGACTAAAAAAGCTTTTGAAATCCGATAATGTGTTTTTATCTCACAGTCGTTTGGCCTTATTATGTTCCTTCATGCTGTGGTGGTTATAAGGCTTGATTACATCACCTAGAGACAGCTTTGCACTTAGCAATTTACTAAATTCAAGCATTAAAAAACAATTATCTTACAATAAAATAGAACAATATTTAATTATTTACTTACTTACTAGACTTCTTGCATATTTATTTACTTATTTACAATGAATATTTCTTAATAAAAAACACCACCACCACCACCACCATCCCCAACAACAATGATAACGATAATAATAATAATAATAATAATAATAATAGTAACATTATAATTAACATTATAACAATTATTATTATTATTATTATTATTATTATTATTATTATTATTATTATTATTATTATTATTATAAGTAGTAGTAGTAGTAGTTGTTTATTTATTACAAATTTAACCCCATTACTTACTAAGACAGAATTTTCGCTTGCTTGTCTTGTGGGACATCCTAAATATTGGCACATATTTTTTAAATAATATTTTTTAATATTTTATTTACTTACCTTTAATTTTGTCATTTATAGCTTACATTCCTAACAACAAAAAGTTAAACTGTTTGATGGTACATTTGTTTGCTAACCACCTAGTTAGCTAACTACTACTTTCGAAAAGATTTCTTCTAATTAGCTGCTAATCAGCTGTCAGATTGGCTAGGCACTATAATAGCTTAAATTTGGGTTAAAGTTAAGGATAAATACAGCATTTTTATTTTTTTTACATTTGTGAGAATGTTTGAATTCTCATCACACTTATGCAACACTGAAGAGACGATTCATTTATATATAAAAGAGCCCTTATTTGTTGACCGTGTGTTCCCAATATGTCTTCTGTACCAAAATATTTCCACCCATATTTTTTCTGTGTATAAGAATATAATAGTTTTCTATAAAAACTCTGTGTCTGAGAGCACCAGACACCGCCAGGACCCCATGGGATTGAATAATGCACTTGAGAAGAGAAAGCAATACTAACTTTTCTTCTTCTTCTAAAAAAAAAAATTGACCCATTCCCATGAAATTACAGTTCTCTATGGGGATAACATGGTTAACATGAAGCAGATAGGGATTAGAATAAGATTTGGGTGATTAGGTTCAGGCAAAGAGAGGTTATTGTATTCTCCGAGAATTGAGAAAGCTGGAAACTTTAGGAAGATTTAAAGTCTTAAATTCACTCCTGCTCAGTATTATTTGTTTCATATTTCTTTTGCATGTTCTGTTCGACATGAATCAACAGCTCTTACATGTGTACATGTACATTGGTCCCAAAACAATTATTAACGTAGCCATTCTGGTCCTTGAGTCAAAATTGCTCAAAAAACAAAGTGACCATAAAAGAACTAAAACCTGCCAGAGGCTCAAGCTTCTGTAAAAGGATGCACAACACTGGAATTAAGTAATTTCTCTCTCTCTCTCTCTCTCTCTCTCTCTCTCTCTCTCTCTCTCTCTCTCTCTCTCTCTCTCACAGCCTGATTCCTTTCTAGAGGAGTAATTTTCTGCTATTAAAGAAAAAAAAAATCTGCAAACTGTACACTACATTCAATGAGAACACTCTGCAACCTCTGGTAAAAGGCATTACCATGGAAACTGATGAAGAATGAAGAAGAGCGATCTCTTCGCCGCAGGTGGTGGTCACATTTGGGTAGGATTTCACTCATCTTTTAAAAACATGTTTAAACAGAAAGAGGTATTGCAATGTGTGTGGCTGAGAGGAATTTTCACTAAAAGTTTCAAACAGTACTGCACATTGAAAAGATTATTTAAATATTCACTTTACTATGTAATGAATGAAATAAAACAGGGATGCTTTTATGTGAAAATATTGACATGGTGGTGATGAAGTAAAGTTACTACCAACATTCTGACGATGGTAGATTATGGTAGATTATTTTTCGATCCCATGATTTACATTTTTTCCATTCCTTTAATACCACAGCAAATTTAAAATAAAGAATTTATTTTGCGCTATCATTTTATAAATATGTTTATGTCTATAGAATGGAATTTAGTGCCTGTAATCACTCACCTAACAACAGTTAAAGCCAGTAGTTTCTTTATCAGCCTCTTTCGTTTTTCTTAATTAATGGTATTAACAGATACAGAAAACGAACCAAATCCATATATGCAACCTGTCATGATATTATTATGCAAACAAAAAAAAAACCCTACACTCCCCAGGAAAACCTTAAACAGCTCGACTTAACTGATGGACTAATTAACCAACTCAATGCAAAGCCGACATCATGCAGCACCTTGATTCAGTCTGGTATGAAACACACCTGCCCTTCCCCCACTTTCGAAATCAGTCTGGACTCCTGGCTCTGATAAGAACGTCACTCAGCCCCCTGTCCTGCTAAGGTCGTTGCTATTTCTCTCAGATCCCAGCATGGATCCCTAGCCTAATCATGAATGTCCCTCCGCATTGACTCATCCTGGACATCACTACACTTCCCGCCTTCAACTCGGACATTGTTGTGTTATCTTCCCATCTTGCTCAGATTGCTCATATTTCTCTTCAGTACACTGAAAAATAATAATAGAAATTAATTAATTAAAACACAAAAAAATATTTTCTATGTGATTGAATTGAGCTACAATAACACAATTTATGTTCCTACATCTATCGCATACAAAATGATTTGATCATGTATTTTCAGAAAAAATTAAATGCCACACTAATCTAGCATGGCTGTTTTAATCATTGTAGTTTAATACTGGTTATAGTGCCAACATCCTCACAAGATTTGGTTTACACTACTAGTATGTGAAGTGATCATGCTCACTTTACATAGTTAAATTCACCTGTCATTCAATATATACAGGAACTTAATTTTTTATTCCTATTAGTGCACCTTTAAATATAAAAAAATAACAGAAGTAAACATTGGCATGCAAGGAGAAACTGTTGTACGTCCTGTATATCTTGAATGACAGGTGACAAACTATACCTACCTTTTCCGGGTTCCGAAAACACAACAACAATTCAGACAAGGTAGAAAAGGTAGGTATAGTTTGTGAATGGAACACTTACCGGACGAGACACCTGTCATTCAAGATATACAGGAAGTACAACAGTCTTTTTATTTTTTATACATTTTTTTATTAAGCAATTAGCCATATACAGGATAAAATAATAAAAATAAACAGGGCTATGGTTTATTCTGTAAATCATATTTTTCTATAAAGGACAAAAGATTCCATGCATTTTTCTTTTAAATCACTTTAAGGGCTTTTGTGAAAGAAATAAACTCATTATAAAATGCAAAAAACGTTGGTTTCACTTTCAAGTATTTCAATTGGTGCATATAAAATTTTCCCATTAGAAGTTTATTATTAACAAGAAAGTCGTCTTTGTTATTGTTCATCACAAGTCCAAAGATAATGTCCTTCACAGTGACATTTCTTAGATGGGGAACCTTGGTTAAAGCCAGTTATGGATATCAGACCATAAAGCGTCTGAAGTACAACTGTCTGTGGCAGAAGAAAGTTGGAACGTATGTGTAAAAGTGTACAAATTAATCTTTATGTCATGATATACTGCAGCATCTACAACATCACTGCATATAAATGTCCTTCCTTAAAGTAGATTTGAATTAATTCCATTTTCTCCTTTCTCCATATTTCTCCAGTGTTTACTTATTTTCTCATATTTAAAGGTGCACTGATCGAAATAAAAAATTGTTTAAAGTTAACGGATAACTTTACACATGTACAAGAAACAAAGTTATAAGATTGAATTTCCTGTATATCTTGAATGACAGGTGTCTCGTCCAATGATCTGTAAGTGTTCCATTCACAAACTGTACCTACCTTTTCCAGTTTGTCTGAATTGTCTTTGTGTTTTCGGATTTCTTATTTTGCTTTTGAATTTGTTATTTCTTTTGGGAATTATTATATATATATATATATATTTTATTTTTTTGCATTGTTATTTTGTTTTCATTGTTTTGTTTTATTTTGTAAGGCAGAGATCCTTCCCTAATCATATTGAATGATAGATAATTATCTGCCTGTAATTCTCAGCATTGGGGACACAAAATATCCAGCTGCTGTCCATTTGCAAAAATGCAGCTTCAAACTTGCAGGAAACCTCCACCATGCTTCACTAATGCCTGCAGATACTCATTATTGTACCACTCTCCAGCCTTTCTGCCAACAACTTGCCTCCTGGTACAGCCAAATATATCAGTGCAGAGCATTTACTACCAATTTTCTGCACCCCAGTTGCTATATCATATTTTAAATGCGGTTCTTAAATGAACACCACTTCTGGCCAGAATTCTCCACAAGGTAAACTGGTGTACATGGGTTCCAATGGTTTCTGCCAGTTCTTTGCTAATAGCACTACTAAACATCCTTCGATGTAGAAGGGAAGCAAGCATGATGTGTTTATCTTCAGTTACATTTAGTTTCTTTTGCCGACCACTGCATCTAAAGTCCTCAATATTGCCCAATTCTTCGTGCTTTTCAAAATAGCTTAAATGGCACACCCTGAAACAACACTGACCGTACCTGCCCTGAGCTGAGCTGAGCTGAGCTGAGCTGAGCTGAGCTGAACTTGTGCTGAACAGCAGGATGCTGAGATTGATTTTTATTTCATTTTGATTTTACTTTGTGTGTGCAAGAGAGCTGAAAAGCATAGTGCTGAAAAGTGCTTGCTAATAAAAAGAACAGGTTTAGAACATTCTACTTACAGAAAGCCTTATCACAGCCAGGGTAATACATTTCAAATTTGCATACAGCACAGTTTTTAGTTTTTGATTTAGTAGTATACAAGGCCCTGTGTAGGTTATTTTATATCAATGACAAAATATTTAAATGAGCACATTAAAATAAACCTGTGATTTTAATTTGGAATGACTGTCAGAGCTGCTGTTGTAAGAAACGAGTCAATACCCTCTTACTAATTAAATTCCAATATTCAACAGCATAACTAAGCAATGAATGCTTATATTACAGAAGCGTTACTATCAACACCCAGAAGTTATTTATTACTTATTTATTTATTATTTTTCTTTCACAACACATCCTAAAGTTTCCTCTCATATACAATTAATTTTTAAATGAAATATAATAAACAAATTCTAAATAGAAATGTAAGTAAAATGTCATTTTTCCCCTTGAACTAATTATGTAATTATGTATAATTTTAATTATACAAGTTAAATATATGTGCCAAAGCCATACTAGATTACAGAAACAAAGTATAATAAAACTACTTATCTAATCCTGATTTTATGTATATTTCTACTTCAGTCATGGCATTGTGTGCTCAAACTTCAGATCAAAGCACTAGTGTGAAACCTTTGTTTCTTTTGTTTCTCCATTTCCTTTTAGGTGTATATGGTGTTTTGTTTCCTTCTTTGTAAGGTTTCTAAGGCCTTTTCCCACACAATGATATCCAAAATGTCATCACTTACTAACCAGTCTTTAGAAAACACAAAGCCCAATATAAAGTGCAGTTTTTCTCCCCTAAGTAGTCCATAGTTCTGTCCTTGACACTTTAGACGCACCTGTAAGCCAGTATTTCTGACTGAAGCGAGTTCAGGGTTTAGGACGTGCTGGCTCAGAGGATAAACAGATCAGATGCACTGCAGGTGGATGTGGCATTGTAAAGGGCAGAAACGCAGTAATCCAGTGAAGAAACGGGGAGCGAGGAGGTGAATCGGGATCATAAACTCCATCAAAGACACACTGTTGGTTAATAGCTGAGGAGAAAAACACAGTCTGAAGGTCGGCTCGGTGGGAATGATTGAAATGTCATCAGTGCTCACTGCTGTGGGGAATTTTACAGTAAAAAAAGGAGACCAAAGAAACGGAGACCAAGAAATCATGTTTGAGACTTTGAACTGGAAATAACCAGTTAATAATAATTTCGATCTCTTCTTAGTATATAACATTCAGATCAGCAACACTAACAGCAAAAATTATACTATAAAAATAGAAATATATTAAATATATTAAATAATAGTTATTAATCAATATATTACATTATATTACAACAATACATTCATTAATTTAATTACTATATTATTGTATTTATATAATATATATATATATATATATATATATATATATATATATATATATATATATATTAATACCACTAAAATATTATTATAATGTATTAATAACATAAAATAAGGGTTTAAATGGAGCAGCATTATATGAATTACAAATGTACAGAATCATAATGTAATAATCGGTACAATAGCAAGTTCAATTATTACCACATTATCACAAGTTTAAACATTTGCTATAATGTTTTCTGATTATTTAAATTAGTCAAAATAATACAGCTTTCTAAATGAAATTTTTTTCTTTTTACATTTTAACACTAAATTATTTATTTATTATTCACCTTACTTTTCCAGGCATCAATATTTAAAATCAATTTCGTATTTAGTTTCGGTGTAAATATTATATTTGTATTTTTATTCTGTTTTACTAATATGTTTTCTATGTATATTTTTTGGTATTGGTATCAATCTTGCATTGCTATAATTGCTAGCATATAATTGTTGATTTATTTATTTTTTGCTTCACATTTTTAGGTAGAAGGTAAACTTTTATAGTATAAAATTGCCTTTATATGTTTTCCCGCTGCCATTTTATACCAGCTTTGGTACAATACTTTTCCCTGCATACACCATTTCTTTTTTCTCTACCCATGTGTATTGTATATATGACTTATATTTTTATCCTTTACTTCTAAAAAAAAAAAAAAAACCAGCAGGTATTTGTAATGTGCAGCTCTGTAGTAAAGTACTTAAATGAAAATCTGATTTTCTTGAACTAGACTGATGTTTGAGATCTGGCCCCTAAGGTGTATTAGAAATAAAGAGGCTATCACTTTGAATCCTTTAGACTCTTCCAGGCTTTTGAAGCACAGCCAGAGTTTGTCTTGGATGAAATTAGGATGTCAATAGAGATTTGCATGAAGGAATCCCATTTGGTGCTTTAACGTTTATGGAGAGCAGATTTTTAATGTGGTGACGTTTTGTTTTGTTTTTTCGCAGAAATGAGCTACAGAGCAGAAGGTCATATCCTAAACCTGCTTCATTTCTCATCTGTATGCTGATTAAGAACTTAACAGACATGTCATTTCTTTTTATTCACCACTTCAGTCAAGCATGTTTCTAAAGAGTATTGTGGAGCAGATACTGTAAGAGCTACTATTATAAATCAAACAAACTTTCTACATTTCCAACATAGGAAAAGGATTTTCATGTACTGTAACTTAGAATTCGAATCCTCCAAAACTGATTACTTATTTTATACTTTGCAGCAGTCAATCCACTTATGACACTATGCAATGTTGTTGATTTACATGGGAGATGCAAATGATGCAAGGCACAAATGCAAGGCATTTAATTTGGTAGACTTGAGCATCACCGCTTCTGTATGCCTGTCTATTAATAATCACCAATTAAAGTTGTGGCTCATTGTCCTGAGTTCCCCATTGTCCAGGGCATTCTATGGCTAAGCTTCTATAACCCTATTGTCGACTGGTCCACTGGGTTTTTGTGTGAGTGGAGCCCCACCTGCCATTTCACATGGCTTTTCTCTGCGAATTTACCTTCATCTGCTGAACCTATCTTTCCTAGGTGTCCCAAGCCCTATCTTAGTTTCATGACCTGAAGAATGTGTTCAACAAAAACAAAGCGACCTGTCTCCTACCTCACTACTCCTCCAGCTGCTTCCAGGCACTAACCCCACAGAGAAAGATTTTTCCTACACTGGACCAGAGACCAAAGGCATAGAAAATACATCTGAGACACTTTGGCTGCTGGTATTATTTACCCTTCCACCTTGCCAGCAGGCACAAGTTTCTTTTTTTGTGGAGAAAAAAGATGGAGGTTTTTGCCCTTGCATAGGTTACCAAGGCCTCAACAAGGAGACTTAGACAAAGAAAAAGTAATTGAGCATAAAATGCAGTCTGTCACTGATAAGGGCCTGTAAGACTACTGGGGTCTTTGTCAGCCTTACTGGTTATCTACGACTCTTCTTAAATGACATCTACCGGTACATATTTTCCAAGTTGCTCTATGAAAAGCTCTTTCAAGACTGAAAAGAAGGTCTAGTGGTTAGGATGCGGCACTCGCACCGCTGCGGCCCGGGTTCGATCCCCGGTCAGGGAACCAACCCCAGTCATTAGGGTTGCACAAGCCTTAGCGCCGGTCCCAAGCCCGGATAAACGGGGAGGGTTGCGTTAGGTAGGGCATCCAGCGTAAAAACATGTGCCATATCAAACATGCGGATGATTCGCTGTGGCGACCCCTAATGGGAGAAGCCGAAATAGCCCATGGAGTTCCATGTCACAGGGGTCTTCTACTTTGTTTATTGTTTTTAAAGGCAGTCTTCAGATGGCCCCCTGAGAAAGGAGGTTTTTTTGCATGTGTTTATCCTCATCCTCATTTTATTTATTTAGGGGTTCCTTTCATGCTGGAAACAGAGAACTGCTGGCCATCATGTTTTTTGGTAGAAAATTTTTTTACAATGGCAAAAGTTTATGATGACAAAATCTTATATTTAATAATTTTTTTGTTTAAATGGAAAATAATGTTTTTTGTAATGATCATAACCTCCATTTAAATGGAATTAATTTTCGTGCAATTTATTTTTTGCCAGCATAATTTGTGTAATAACCTGGCCATATGATAATGTTTGACATACTCTCTTTGAGTATGATTTGTCTGATGTACCCTCTGGCCTTAACCCCATCCTGTTATTGGTTTGCTTTGCAAATGTGTACACCTGTAATGTGTTTCTGTGTCTATAATGGTTTTCTTTTGTCGTTGGTTTATCCAGGTTTTCTTTTGTTGTTGTAACTCCTGGTTTTGGACTTTGCTTGTAATAGATAATAGATTTTCTTGGGTGCCTTTGTATATTGACCCATTGCTATGGATTTTCTGACAGTAATGCTTGCAGGTAACTCAGTCAACCATTTTACCTTTATAAATGCATCATACCTCATCTCTCTGCATCATATCTTATCTCTCTACACGCTACTTCTCAAAAGCATTCATCTATGTGGTTCACCTTGTATATGAATACAAGCTAAGCAACTACATTAGAGGAAACAGTCAAAAATAAAATATTTATCCAATGTATGTGCTTGCAAAACCATTAGCATGTTTTTTCAGACAAAAACATAATTGTGGATCATGTGGTCTGTAATTTTCTCTCTTCAAAAAACTGACATGGCAGATCAGAGAAGAGCACCTTCAAATATTGGAACTACTCCAGGTCATTGTGTAAATGTATGCTGTTCAAATAGGGCTATAGTTTATCTAAAACTCTCCTAAAAAAAAATTGGGCTGATTTCCAATTAAGTGTTGAGGGAGTAAATAGAATAACCACTTTTTCAAGAGGAATGGTCAAATCATTGTATTTCCCAAAAGAATTAAGGACTTTATTCTATCTATGCAAACCAGAATAACAATCCATTTACATCTCTCCAGCAAATCCTTAACTCATGCACACTGCTAAAGATCTGTTTGACCAGAAGCAATTTTTTAACCATAAAACATCTTTAATAGTGTATATTGTCTTTATCTAGATGTGATTAAATGACAAAAAATAAATGAACATGTATAAGGTGAAATGTCACTTCACTGCAATTAAATATCTTAAACTAAAAATAAAAGGCTTTGTATTAATTATTAGGACAAGTAAACCTTTAAGAATTGTTGCCCTAATTATAACGGAAGGGTGAACAGGCGATGTCTGGTTGTCATTTATAACTTCACCTTGCTTTTTTTATGATCATTTTACAATCCTTAGAGTGGAAGCGTGGCCCTTTACAAATTACTCTGCTGACAGACTGTCAGTAAGTTAGACTAATGCAATTGGCCAAGCATCAGCTCTCAGGGAGAACAGTGACAGTTCACCAGCCCACATAACACGAGTTCCATTTAGCTAAATAGATGGGCCGTGATCAGAGCCCGAAAGCTATTATATAACGTGCAACAGCAGGATTCAATGTTACTCAATAAGGTTGGAGGGCTAAAGAAAATTAAACACATACTATCAATGCAGCTACCTAAAATGCCAAGGGACTTAATCTTCATTACATTTAAATCCTGTTGAATTAAATCATGTTTAGCACATATTTGCCCTTTTCATGTGATCTCTTTTAGGGTGAATCCATCCCCATCTACAACTCATAATGGTTCACTGAATGAACTGCAGAGAATGAAAAGCATGAGCAGGCATGTTATCTATATACTCCAGAAGCCAAATGGGAGCACTGTAGGGATGAGGTAAACTTTGATATTAACTACTATCATCAAAACCCTGAAAAAGCACTGTTTAGAAAAATGGTGTGCTATTCCCAGGATGTTCTTGGGAATTGCAGCTATTTTCAATCAGTTCACCAGATCACCAATAAGATCTGACTAATTCATCTCAAGTTAGGGATGGATTAGAAATTCTGGGCCCTTGTGCAGAAAACCACTTGAAAACCTAACCCTAACCCTAACCCACCATGTTACACTTGAATCAATGTGCACAGTCTTGCAGAATAAATACAATTATTACATTTCTACTTTACACATTTGCAGAAGGAAGTTTATGTTCAAATGATTTATGTTAATTGCCAGTTGGTGCCTGCTGGAGTTGAGTTGTATGACAAACTGATGTTTCTTTCTATATGCAAGTTAATGCAATTATTCATGACACATCTTGTATACTTTAAGAAACTTGAACATATGTCAAGATGTACTGAAGCTGTCCTAATAATTGTAGTGGCCTACACTAACACAACTAATTTGTCATCCATATACTGTATACAAAATATTTTATACATGTACATTTAATCAATTTAATAAATGTAATTGATTCACTCACTGATTTTCATTTTCCTTGTGTGTTTCTGGACCTAAAGGTCTTTGAAAAAAGCACTCTGATGGCTGTGGAAATTTAAGTGATTCTTCAACATTTTCTTCTCCTTAAATCTCCATTCACGGATTCTATTAGCTGCTAATTCGATGTGATTGTGGTTTCAACAAATACTTTGGCTCCATGCACACCAAACAGCCAGCATTACGCTCTATTTGCACACACAAGAAGTGGAACATTGCTGTGTTAGCAAGTCAATCTAATCAAACTGCTTCACTATGTGTGCCTTGAGGACAATAATACTCCGTTTGTCCACATGAGTGCGGTTGCGACTGCTTCTTTGCATTGGAAATGCTCAGTGGTGTCTGGATATATTTTTTGTTTTTCATTTGACCATTGGAATATAAAGGTGTCAGCACTTTAGTTGTCTAGTCAAAGTCCTGGGGCAAGAAAATGGAACGAGAATTTAGTTTGGTATGAGTCTCTGTGGCTGTTCTATAGATAAATAGATGCAGCAGAAGACCAGCTCAATTTCTACAGATTCTGCAGAGTCTCTGTATATTGAATATTTATACCAAAACTTGCTTATATCTCAGGCATATAAATATGAAATTTATCAGAATGTGTTGATTATTTTCAGCAGCATTTATTCAGCATTTATGTGTCAAGTAATGGAGGTAAATGCAAGTGTAGAAATGTTTTATTTGTAGTGTTTACACTCAACCACGAAGACAAAGAAACTAACCATCACTAAATGAAGAAAAAACATAACCAAAAACAGAATGACAGTCAACAACAACCATGGATGAAAAAAGGGATTTGAAGTCCTTTAACCAATGAACTACCACTTCTTAAAATTCAGTAGGTTTGTTACAGGATTCAGGAGATTCTAGTTCTTTGGTAAAAAGGGACTAAAATCTTTCGTACCCAAGATTATCTACAAAGAAATAAAAAATGAAAGTTTTCTTTGATAAAATGTAATTGTTGGCAAACTGATGTGGTTGAGAAGTCTTCAACTTCAGTGAGGAAACTTTTGCTTGTTTAGTAAATCATTACTCAAATCATTGTTTATTTTTTCATAACAGATAATTCAAATTGATTTATTTTTGCCTTTGGACAGGTGACAGGACATGTGAAAAATCCTATTAATTTTCCTAATCATTTTGCACAACAGATTGTTTGGTCCATGTATTTCTTGCTGCATTAAACAGACCATCAGCATGTGCACCATTTGAGTTAAGGAACATTTATGTACTGCATTGTAATTGAATTCTTTATCGTTTTGCCTGTTTAGAATGGAGATAAGGCTACACATTTGGAAAAGAATCTTGGAACATTGCTTGGCACTCAAAAAAGGAGAAGAAAAGAAAAAAAAATTTAAGCATGAGCATACGATGCAGCTTTCCAAAAATGCCTTTTTGCTTGGTGTTCTGAATACAATTGTATAATGTGATTGCGTGAATAATTAGGCTAATTAAATGCTTTGGTGCATTGCTTAAATGGAGCATAACCTAAAGAAACCAGAAACTTTTGTTTCTAAATCTTATTTTATATTGTGTCACATTTCAATATGTTTTTCTAATCTCAAAAATGCTTAATTTGTTTATCTCTCTCTCTCTCACACACACACACACACACACACACACACACACACACACACACACACACACACACACACACACACACACACACACACACTTTGACTGTTTTTTTCCCTGAATGTATCTGTTTTTTGACCTTGAGAATTAATATTTTTTTTTTCTCAACCTGATCTTATAAATAAAAGAAAAATCAAACAAAAGTAAAAAGCAATCTTTGACCCAATTCCTTCTTTAAGAATCTTATTTTTTGCCATTTATTTTATTAGTTTGCATGAACAAGCATGAGACCATGTAGTAGATCAATCTTGTGTATCTGTTATGCATTTAAAACAAATAAGGAGGGTTTCATTATTAATTTGTGTGCACATATTCCTCTAGGTGTGTATAAGGGTGTAATTGTGTTTGTGTGTGAGTGTGTGTGCATGCATGCTGCTATGCAATATTATGTATATGGCAACCTTCTACCTCAGCTTATTTTATGTGGGCAATTTAACGACTGTTTCCTACAGGGCATTTCGGAACAGGAATAATCAGCAAGTAAATCACCAGATCTGCTCTTATTTTCTTTTTCTCCCTCTTTTACCACTATTTGTGATTCAGTGTGTCCTCTCAGCATGGGTTCAGAAATATGCTTTTTACCTTTACGTTTTTATTAATTTATTATATTTCTTCAAAACGCAGAGAGCGCAGTTGTGTGCTGACTTTTTTTGGATTTCTGTTTTCATTTAAATGAACAATTTACTTATGCAAAATTTCATTGCCACGGTGTCACTGCTCGTTTAAATCCTCTCCTGATGGTCGGCTTTGTACAGCACAGAGGCTTCAGCAGCCATCAAGAAACAGAAACAGCCAATAACCATGGAATGACACTTGCTGTATCCGCCTGACCCCAATTTCAGCTCTAAAAGGCGCAAATTATAGCAGAAGAGATGGTGCACTTTTGAATATTTCTTTATAAAATGGAAGCAAATGAGACATTTGTGTATGACTTAGCTAACTGGGAAGCTGTCAAAACTAATGTGTAAGTACAAATTATAGGGTTGATTACCTCTGACATGCATGAAGCCTCATAATATACAAAATTGTCCATGGATATTGCAGCTCTAAATATTTCATTAAGAATCTAAATACAGGAACATTTGACCTGCTCTTCTATTCAGAGGTAAACACTGAGGAAATCCAAGTAGACACAGCGAAACTCTTAGAATCATTGTACTGCTCACACATAACTTTATCACTTGTCATCTGTTTTTTTTTTTTTACTTTGACATTTAACATGAAAATTTTGATTTGTTTTAATTAAAAAAGGTATGGATTTTTTATTTCATACAAAAAACACTGAAATATGTATACAAATATTTACAGTACAGACTGTTCATCACCTAAAGATCATGTAGTGTCCGGTTTTATATTTCCTCTTTTTAAACAACTATATATCAAACAATGACATATATGGTGATGTAGGGGTATTTAGGGTTTGCAGAAATGCAAGCATTCTTCAAAGTCCGTTAAATAGAGTGCTTTTTGTTTTATCATTGCTACTATTGTATTTGTGGCTAAAATTATTACATTTACATTTTATGGCATTTGGTAGATGCCCTTATCCAGAGCGACTTACAAAGTGCTTTGAAGTCTCCATCAATAAATACATTCTAATACTGGTTCATTAGGGCACAGACTAAGCATCAGTTTAAAGCGATACTGGGAAAGAAAATAGTTAGACCTCAAGGTTATTCATTTTTATTAACCCAAGAAATGCTGAATTAAGGAACTTCTGGAAGTGGTAGGTCTTAGACATAGTTTGGAAACTGCTAGAGACTAAGCTGTTTGGACATAAACTAGAAGTTTGTTTTACCACCTCAGTGCCAGAAGAGAGAGAAGGCTGGAAGCATGTTTTTTTTTTGTACATGGAGAGATGGTGGGACCAGTCAGACACTCATTGGAACTGTTAATACTAAATAGATCTCTGTCTGACCCTTCAGAACTCCACTGGTCCACTTAATGCCTAGAATCAATGTTCCGTTACACTCTAGATCAGGGGTCACCAACTTTTCTAAAAAATAGCTCACCATAGCGCCACTTACCAGTGAGCTGAATCAAATTTTTTTTGTTGCTATTCTTTTTTTTTTTGTATGCTTTTTTAAATCTGTCACAAATAGACCAAGAGTCGGAACCTGGAGTATGGTTAAACACCTTGTCTTTATTTAGTCTAAACATATACAAGGTAGAGGCTTGAGGAGAAGTACGAACCGGAGAGCGGGTATAAACCGTAATGCGGGTAGAATCCATAATGCGAGTAGAATCCGTAATGCGGGTAGTCCAGGGATGATCGCCAATGTGAACCGTTAAAGGCAAACCTATCTTGAGCGCTTCCTCCAAATCGGAGCCAGGAGCATGAAAGTACAGGGAATACTAGTAGTGGGAAGTCCGGTAGATCTCTCACGGCAACAAGTAGATCCGACCATAAGTGAGGCGGAATCGGGACCTTATAAAGGGGAAAGGTAATGGAAAGAGGTGTAGGTGATTAGAGCAGGGAGAGGCTGATTGAGAGTTAGAGCCTTGGAGGGATGCATGGCTGATGGTTCCCTGACAAAAATCACATTTTGCATTAATTCTTGCATTAATAATAACACACCTGCATTAATAATAACATATAATTAAAGGTAAATTGAGCAAATTTGTTATTTTAGAAGTGTGTATCACACTGGTAGCCCTTCACATTAATCGGTACCCAAGAAGTAGCTCTCAGTTTCAAAAAGGTTGGTGACCCCTGCTGTAGATGATGTAGCTCCCCTTAAAACCAAAATGATGAGGGAGAAAAAATTAGCACAGTGGTATAATGATCATACGCACACCTTAAAACAGACCACTTGGAAATTAGAACATAAATAGCGTCAAACCAAATTATCAGCATTCCAAATAGAATGGAAGGAGTTATATAAAATCTCTTAGTGCTGCTAGATCAGCATATTTCTCCACCCTCATAGAAAATAACAAGCACAATCCTAGATTTTTATTTAGCACTATAGCAAAATTAACAGGTAATAAAAGCACTGCACTAACATGCACACCATTAATAGGTAGTAATGACTTCATGCACTTTTTGATAATAAAGTTGAAAACATCAGGCAAAAAAATCCAGACAATTAATATAAATCCAAAATATTTTATAAATAACCCTGTAGACAGCAGTGAAATTATAACAATCACTTGCAAAGTTTTACCCCTATTCAAGAGAATTACTTAATTTCATTTATTTCCTAATCAAAACCATCAACCTGCATTCTCAATCCCTTGCCTACAAGTTTCTTTAAACAGATAATTCCAGAGGTAATTGAACCTGTTTTAAAATGTGGTTATGTACCTAAATCTTTTAAACTGGCAGTTATCAACCCCCTAAATAAGAAACCTGACCTTGACCCTTGTCAGCTGTCCAACTTTAGGCCAATATCAAACCTTCTCTTTATCTCCAAGATTTTAGAAAAAGTTGTAGCACAGCATTTATGTTCACACTTATGAATAACATCTTTGAAATGTATCAGTCAGGATTTAGGCCTCATCATAGCACAGAGACAGCGCTAGTTAAGGTGGTAAATAAACCTGTTATTGGCCTCTGATTAGGGTTTTGTCTCTTTACTTGTTTTCCTCGACCTTGTTTTGCTAGACTAGAGAACGTTGTTGGAATAAATGAAACAGTCTTATTTGACTGATCGCTATGTTTGTGGATGTAAATGGTGAGTTCTGCACACTCTCTGAGGTAAAGTTTAGTGTTCTGCAAGGATCTGTCTTAGGCCCACTGCTTTTCTCTTTATATATGCTGCCCAAATTATACATAAACAAGGTATTCACTTCCATTGCTATGCTGAGGATACACAGCTGTATATGTCATCAAAGCCAGATGAGAGAGATCAGCTTAAAATGATGAGGAGTGTGTAAAGGACATTGGACAGTGGATGCTTGATAACTTTTAAGGCGGAAGTACTTTTACTAGGACCACATGCAGCTAGAAGTAAACTCTCTGATTACGAAGCATCTCTGAATGATGTTTCTGTCTCAGTGTGTACAGCAGTCAAAGTCCTTGGTGTGATTATTGACTCTAGTCTTTCATTTGGATTGTCTTCTTTTACCTTAGAAATATTGCTAAAATTAGAAATATGTTATCGTTACAGGATGCAGAAAAACTAGTTTATGCTTTTGTTACATCTAGATTAGACTACTGTAATGCTTTACAGTCTGGGTGTTCGAATAAGTGCATAAATTAGCTATATTTAGTTCAGAATGCAGCAGCAAGAGTCCTTACAAGATCTAGAAAGTATGACCACATCACCCCTGTTTTAATCAGTCTACACTGGCTCCCAATTAAATCTCTCATTGATTATAAAATACTACTACTAATGTATAAAGCACTTAATGGTTTTGTGCCACAGTATCTGAGTGAACTTCTGTACCATTATGATCCCCCAGGCCTACTTGGATCAAAAGGTGCAGGCTATTTGTTGGTACCTCAAATAATGAAGACTAGAGCAGAGGGCAGATCTTTCCCTTATAAAGCCCCACAGTTATGGAACAGCCTTCCAATCAGTGTTCGGGACTCAGACACAGTTTCAGTGTTCAAGTCGAGACTGAAAACACATTTATTTAGTCAAGTTTTTTAAGTTAACTTTTATAAGTAGATTTTCTTAGGTAAAGGAGCAGATCTGGAGGGAGCATGGATAAAGAGTGTTCAGTGAACTGTTATATTTGTATGCTGTCGTCCCCTTACACTCACACATTCACTCAGGTTTGTTGATGGTGGTGTGGTAGGTTGTCTCTTGTCCCAGAGATCCTTCATGTTAGTTCTCCCTTTTAGTTATGCTGCCATAGCGAGTCTTGCCGGAGTCCCCAACTACACAGTGTCCTTAACTTTCATACAACAGTAAGGAAACATAATAATCCATATCCTTCTCTTCCTGTCACCCATCTCTCTCTCTCTCTCTCTCTCTCTCTCTCTCTCTCTCTCTCTCTCTCTCTCTCTCTCTCTCTCTCTCTCTCTCTCTGTCAAGTTAAACATGCTCCTGAGGTTCTAGTGACCACTGTCCCCCATTCTTACCTCCTCAGATCTTCCTACTTTGTACTGGCCTGCCTCTGGATGGTGTTCTCTTTGATTAGAGGGCACTCTGTGCAGCTGGTGATGGTTCCCCATTAAGGCCCTGGGGTTCCGGAGTAATTACGGAGTAAGAACAGGAGCTTTGAGGATGGATTTGGCCTGTAGTTAGCGCCAACAGTCTGCTACACTGAATACACTTTGCTGGCCTGTTTTTGGCTTTGTAGGCAATAATTAATGTTTTAAATCTGATGCTGACAGCTACAGGAACATGGTGGAGGGAATGTACCAGAGGGGTGGTGTGGGAAAACCTAGGAAGGTTGAAAACAAGTCATGCATCTGCATTCGGGATCAGTTGCAAATTACTTTCAGAAGCCAACCTACCAGGTGAGTTCCAGTTGTCCAGTCATGAGATTATAAGAGATTGAACAAGCATCTGAGTGGCCTGCATAGACAGAAATAAACCAATCATCCTCATGTTCTAAAGAAGAAATCGACATGAGCATGTTAGTTTAGCAACATGAGGAAGAAAAGAGAGTTGTAGCTGTGCTGAGTTTGCCATCATCGATATAATAGTGTCCGCATATTGATGGCTTTTAGCACTGTGATGTATATTTCGGGTTGTGCAGAAGTGAAGCTGTTGCTTGGAAGAAATCTCTGTCGACACCGTCTTTCTTGCAAACCAGGTTTATTCACAGAAGGTACAGCATCTTGATACGAGCATCCAGGATTTGCTCGGAGGGGTACAGAGCCAAACGAACCGTCCTCCAGATCTAACGTCTTGTCTCATCTATATATATCTGAGCCGTTGCTATTGACCGCATCTGAAAATATGCAAGATGTAAGTGAGCTCATTTCTCCAGAATGTTTAACATATGGAACATCACCATATCTGGACAGTTGCTATTGGGGGGGTTCAGAACTTGCACGTACACCCTTCAACATAAACATTTGGCCCAGCTATAAACTCTATGGTCTTTCAACATCACCTTGTATGGAAAGGATCTGGCCTGCATTCCCGCAATACAGAATAAAGTCGAATAAAGGTACTACATATTTTCAGATATTACATATTTCAGATACTACAACTGCTCACATGCTGCGATTTGTATATAAACCATTGCTACAATGGCAGTAAATCAGATGGTGAGTGTCGCATTTTGCACCAATCTCAACTTACATACAAAAATGTATTTTACAATGTCAGATTTTTTGGTCTCTTACAGCAAGATTGGGCAGGATACAGCTGGATGAAATCTGTCAGAGGGAAATCAGGGATAAAATAATACATTGTGCATTCAGCATAAGGCAAATCAGTTGTCTGGCACTGGCTCAACTCAAACTTAGAGTGAGCTTGATATTGACATGGCTCCCATTACAAGCATGCAAATAAAAGAAAAGGTGACATTTAGACAAACAGAGTGTCACCTATTCGATAGATCAAAACAGTCAGACTTGATGGATGTCGCATGCTCTTTATAGACCCAGACAAGCATCTTCAGCAGGATCCAGCATTTAATTCTACCCTCAGGTGTCCCTCATACCCTCCAGACTATTTGAGATCAGGGCAGCACAGACGTGTGGGTTTAAATGAGGCATCCAGGCTGGTTTACTGTGGCTGCAAATGCCAATGGAAAATGGAAAACAGTGAGCCTGCATCTGGCTCGAGGGCTGTACAAATGAGCCTGGCTGTTTGCTGAGCCAGTGGCATATACCATTTCTGATGATGCAGGTCTGGAAACTAAACCAAACACCCACATTTGCTGAAAGATGGAGTTATCATGTTTAGTAAGCATAAAATGTATTCTTCCGTTTTTATACCAGAAAGCAAGCAATTTTACACATGGCTTCTCCTAAATTTTGTTCTCTTTTCCCATCTGGCATGATTAAAAAGTCTCTCCGATTATGTGTGACTACATTTATGGATATGACTTTACAATACTGTTAAATAAGTACTACTGACAAATAATAAATATTGGGTAATTAGCCAGCAAGTAATAAAAACTAATTACCTACTAGACAATGCAGTGATTCCAATTCTTGATATAACTCCAAATGTATAAGTAAGGTCTAATCCTTAGCTAGGTTTGTGTCACATTTTAATTTATACACACAAAGGTGCAGGACCTCAGAAAAAAAACCCATTAAAGTTTACATGAAACATTAAAGTGCATACAATGGTGTAACACCCACCTAACTGGATTATCCTGCTTATACCATGGTCACTTGCCATCATTGGCATGTTACAGTTGTCACTTTTGTCACAGACTGATTGGATGAACGTTACATTTAATTGTTGTGAATTATTTTATGTGTTGTCTGATCTTGAATTCCTCTTGGTATAAATCATGCACAGAGATAAATAATGAAGCTGTTAGTGTAAATTCTTTGCTTCATCTGTCTCCCTTTATCCCACATGAATCAAAAGGCCATTCTTTTCATTATTTTTTCATTTAAATTATTTTTTTTGGTTCAAATTTAAATTGTTCTTCAGCCCATTGATCAAAATCACTATTTTCACCATATAAGTTAAATAATGAGTTAAATAATTCATTTAGCTCAGTAAGATCAGTAGAAAATGTTTTCAGTAGCTGTTAAAGCACCCTGTATAGAACTGTAACTGGATGTTACTATGGGTACCGTAATTTATAGGGCATCACATTCATTTAGAATGATAATTAAATGTATGTTGTATGGGTTGTACTGAAAGTATTCCACATTAATATAGTCAAACATCAAATACAATATACCGGAAGAGTTTGACCAGAATAGAAATTAATTGATATTCTGACACCAGTAAGTATTTAATATTTTATATATATATATATATATATATATATATATATATATATATATATATATATATATATATATATATAAAAAACTAATATATATATATTAGTTGTAAAATGAACACGAATGAAACATTGTTGGATAGAATAACTTTTATTACTGTAAATATGAAAAAAAAAAAAATAACACTGGAAACAACTGGTTGTAGGTATTTTTTAGTATAATCTTTACTATTGTCTTTTATGGTTTGCAATTTGCACCCCCAGAGGGGGAAGTAACTACTCAACCAGATTAATAAAGGTTTTGTATAGGAAGGGAAAATTACATGCTCTAAAAATCTCATGGATATTCATTCATTGCCGCATATGAACATCTCTATCCTGTGGGTCACTTCACCAGGACTAGTTATGTTTGATGCTTCATCTGATGTCTTCAGCCTCATTTAACATTGAAGGACTGACCACAGTCCTCACAGCTTATCACTTTAAATCTTTCCACAACATGAGAGATATACAAGATTTTATTAAGCTCTATCATCCTCTACAAGGTATGCAGATGTCTAACACTATATAACCGTATGATTCTGGGCTTCCTTTATCTTACCTGGATCAAAAGGAAATGCTTAGACCTGCCATCTGAGGATAACCTTCCTCTTTACTACTGTCAGTCACTGATAAAGTGCTAGTGCTGAAGTGCTGAATGCTCTGAATAACGCACTCCTGAATTTATATGCGGTACACGCAGTATTATTTTGAAAACCAAAAGTAAAAGAGAATGCATTTAGCTGATTAATGAAAATAAGGCCATTTTCTTCTGAATGAGGATTGACTGAGGGGAGAAAGGCAAAATGCCCAATGAAAAGCTTTTTTCATGCATTTTGTAAACATCTTTAAATTTGAGAATAGTGTTAAATATTTTTTTTTTATTAATTACTACAAATAGCTGCATGTTACATGTATAAATACCAAGTGTCAGTAAACGCTTTATGTTTTTGCCCCATCACAAGTAAAAGTAAATAACTCTCCATTAATGAGTGCCATCAGAAAGCTTATTTTATAACAGTAATTTCTACTAGACATCTAGAATAATTTGATATACTGTAGACCTTCATATATACACGCCCATATGCAGACACAGAAAAAAGTCCCTAATTACTACTCATATTCACAAACTAGTAGCATAAAAGCATTTTGGAAAGGATCCTGTTTCATTATTCTGCAATGATACACTGGCAAACATCCAGGCTTCCCTTAGCTCTAATGCAGAGAGTCAGTGAGTTAATGGCTTTCTCTGTATCACCATCAATAGCACTACTTCTTACATCAATCAGCAATTAACTGCAAGTGACCCATTACAACGACTCTCCAAACGTATCTTAAAATTATACCCCAAAGTGTGTATATTATAAAAATGGAACCTTTTTTTCTTTTTATAGAGACCTTGCTAGTAAGAAAACAAATCTTTTTACAATGTCTTTTATTATATACTCTACACAGTGGTCTCTAAAATGGTTATTTTCCAGAATTGTTAATAAACGATTTGGCATATATCAAACAAGTAGTTCTCCAGATTATTTTACTCACAAAAAGGTTGGAGACTCACTGTTCTAGCAGTTTCTATCTACCATAAATACGTAAAGAATTTTTTTTGTTACTCAATAAGTAACCTATTTAGTACAAAGCAATCAGTGGCATCATGGTGCTATTTATTTAGCTCTGTTCATGTTTCACCAATTTGAATAAAATGAAAGGCACACGCATGCGTGCTCCTGCCCATATACTTGTAGATTGCTAGCTAGCTAATTAACTAGCTATATTGGTTATGTTTGGTTTTCACTTCAGAGAAACACTTCTGATATTAAAATGTAAAGAAAAAAAAAATGTTTTCTTCACTGTGTTGGAATCCAAGGTTTTTTGATTCCAATAATTAATAATGAAATACTCTATATGAACAAAAGTTTGAGAAGTTAAGAAGCTTTATTCCTCCTCAACCCTGGTGCTACATAAACAATATAAAGCTACATAACAGAGAAACACAGAGCTAAGAACTAATAAGTGTCCTTGCCACATAAAGTGCATTTTGGGCAACCTGGTGCAAACAGTGCAAGACAGACAGTGCAAGACAACACAAGACAGTGTAGGACAAATACACAAAACACAAAAGAGTGCCGCCAGTAAACCTGATGTATATTTCACAGTGTGCTGTGTAAAAGAGTACAGGAGTGTACCTTGTAGTTTAACAAAATGTAAACAAAAGGGTTTGTGCAAAAAAGCAATAGCAATGTGGACATCTGACAATAAGATTTGTATGTGCTTTTTGAATATCCCAATTTGGTCATTATTTGCCGTTAAAAGCTCCACTCTTCTGGAAAATGTTCCACTAGATTTTGGTTGTGGAGTGTGGTTATGGAGATTTGAGCTCATTTAGCCACATGGGTGTTAGTGAAGTCAGGTAGTGATTTAAAAGTGAAGAGGTCTGGGCTGCAGTCGGCATTTCAGTTCATCCCAAAGGTGTTCAGCATGGTGAGGTCAGAACTCATAGCAGGCCACTTAAGATCTTCCACTCAAAACAGTGTAAACTATCTCCAAGAAACGCACAGGGGAATTGTCATGCTGGAACAGATTTGGGTCTCCTAGTTCAAGTAAAGGAACAATTTAATGCTACCGCATTCCAAGACATCCTATACAATTGTGCTCCTCCAACTTTGAAGTAAAGTTTGGGAAAGAACCACATATGGCTGGAAAATGTAGATGTCCCAATACTTTTGTCCATATAGTGTAGGTCTAGATTGCTTCTATGTTATGTTGTAACTTGTTTATCACTTCTACATACTGAACACCAACTTAATATTGGTTTATTCAAATAATTTTTTGGATGAATAAGAGGATACAAGTATGGTATGGGATGTGGTGATTAATACCTGTATTACCATTAATCTCTGTAAATGTTGATGTATTCTGCTTTTGAGAAGATTCCAATCTGAAAAATAAACTGAAATGGTTTAATGAGAAATTCACTCTAATTGATTTTGAAGGGAGAAAAAAGCTTTATAAGCAACTTGAGACTGCTGCACGGGAAAGGGCTAGAAGGCAACATTTGGAGACAGAACAGAGCTTCGTATACTGCAGCATTTGATGTTTGGTAGACAGAGTGAGAAGGAGGGGGGTGGTTTAGATAGAGAGAGAGAGAGAGAGAGAGAGAGAGAGAGAGAGAGAGAAAATGCTCAGCATAAGAGCATCAAAGTGCGGCCTAAATCCTTAACATTGATGAAGCACAAAATTACAAGCAGTGAGGTGCTCGCCAGTCCACAGACCCGCAGTTACAGCATAACAAGGCTTTCATTGCGATTGATTTCCCCTTTTCTTCAGATTTAATTAAATCAGATTTGAGTCTGGGAGCCGTCTTGTCTCTGACTCTGCCTCTTCTGCTTTTGAAGTGTAAAGCAGATCTCAGCGATGGAGGGAAAGAAAATTTCTCTCACATCGGGTCCTGCAGCGTTTAACAGCACAAAGGACTTTCACAAGGTTGTGCAACAGGTAAAAAAAAAGTACATTTTATTTTATTGAGTAGAATAACACAAAATCTTACAAATGATGTCTTAGTCTGCATGTTTCCCCTTTAATTGTATGCTTTCTGCTTAGCCACCCCCCCTTTCCTTCTTCATTTATACCTGAATAGGAAAGGTATTTTTGCTGAGCTGTTAATTTATCTAAATTGATTTTAGTTTTAAAATAAATGTTTATAATTTTTTTATATTATTAAAAAAAAAAATTATTACTATTATAATACTATTAATTCATGTTTATATAATGTTAGTATTGTGATAGATTTTAATATTCTCTTGTTTTAACCAAATTCAGTTTGTATTTTATTGTTGTCTGGAATTAACTTTATTTTCATATATCATATATGGGCAAATTTACAGTTTTAAAGATACGAATTAATTTAATTAGAATGATAGGCAAGTTGTCCCAGCAGTGGATTGTGTGAGTCTCCCTGATTTCATCAACAAAGAAACACAACACAGAGATGAGACTTCTTACAGCCACAATGAACTCTGAATTAAATCAACAAAAATTTGACAATGTCTGTGTGTAAAATAATAATTTGTACTTATTTAGTAAAAATATTTTTCTGTGTAGTCTGTTTAATATTTACACCACAGTGCTGTTGAATTCTTGAATCTGATTGGCCCAAGTACACTACCTAATGGTTTGTTTGGTTGTTCAATAGCAACTAATTCACAGGGACATTTAAATGTGTATAATGATGTTTTCCCTTAACAGCTGTTTATATTGCATTTGTGGAAGGAGTCTCCACTGTCAGCGCTTTTTGTTTTATTAGCAGATTTTTTTTTGTCTTATTAGCTCTATTATTAGCCCTCATTATAGCTATAGGTAATAACAGAAAACAACTTTCATGCTTGTTTCATGACATTAAATATAACTAAAGTATCTAACTAACTAACTAACTAACTAACTAACTAACTAACTAACTACTAAATATAACTACAAAACAAACAAAAAACAAAAAATTACAAAAGAATTATAGAAAGTATAGAAAGTTAATTAATTTGACAGGATTTAAGATGAAGAGTTAGTTTAAGAGATAGTTTCTACTACAAATATTTTTGAGTAAATTAAGTATGAGTATATATATATATATATATATATATATATATATATATATATATATATATATATATATATATATATATATATATATATATATATATATCCTAAATGCTAAAATGTCTTGGTTTATATGAATTTTTGTTTTAATAGACAGCCAAACAGCTGAATGTATAAATAAACCTTTTCTTGTAAAACTATGCTTTACAGCCAATATCATATACAATATGATTTACAGAGTGTTCGCGTGATTAGTCATATACAGTATAGCAAAGCAATTTATTCTAAAAAAAAAAGACGACTATTATAAATAAATGGATGGGGAGTATATTGCTAAGAGAAGGCATTAGTATCATATTACCTAATGGACTGTGACATCTCAGGCTAGACAGTGCAATCCAGCATCATACAGTGATGACTTCACCTTCCATCACTGGCTCTCCTGATGTTTTTGAATCTCTGTTGTTTTTTTTTTTTTTTTACTGGATCTAAATATATACCTGTATTGTGTTACTCTGACTGATGGATTGACAGTAAAGACATAAGTATTTTAAAGTGAATGTCTCAGACATCGAGCAGCCAGGTTGTTCTGCGTATTTTACAGACTCGGCTCTTGACATTACATCAAACTGATGGCTTTATTCAGGCATTCAAATATACTACAAGAAGTTCAGGATTTCCTGCATTTGCCATTGTACACTTCCTTGGCCAACATGACAGCTGGTTTTATTTTGATGTAATACCTGACAATACCTCTTCTGCACCTCTCTGTCCTCATGTGCCTTGTTGAAGTCTGACATTCTTGACCCCATTAGTGTCTTCATTAGCACTCGCCTCTCAGTCTCTCTCTTTCTCGTTCTTTCTCTCTGACTTTTACTCAGTGCTTATATTGTTTTGTGACCTCAATTTGCACAGCGTCTGCAAACCTTTCCTCACTTTACTGAAGGGAGTTTCAAACTGGAGAACAAAATAGGATTGGAGAAATCGCATCACTGAAGCGGTGAGCATTTGTAAGACTTCACATAACTTAAAAGAGCTTGGGAATATGCTGTTATAGGAAAATATCCATCGCCAACCTGATATGAAGATAATTTACCTTTGCATTGGAAGTTATTTGTGTCTTCAACCTTGCAAAATCAGAAATTTGATTCTAATATGTAATAAAACAATGGTAAACAATGTTTCTTCATGTAAGAGAAAAGCTAGAATAGGTCTGGAGGTTCTGAGAAAGTCAGGCACGCTTGGTTAATCATTCAGACTCTCCGATTTCAGTAAATGCAAGTCTGAATTATTAAACCATCAAGAGTCAGAATGCTGGTGCCTCTTCTACATCGATTTTGTTCTCATTTACTCTAAAGCTTGGAAGTTGCTGTTACAGCCCAGACTTGATTGGGTTATCTGAGACCATCAAGGCATAATGTTTCAACTCAGTGAATTAGGCTTCGAAAAAGCAATTATGTCATGATTCGATAACTTTACCTTTAATTCGATTTTTCTTCAGGCTACTAAGCAAAGGATTTTGGCATTGTGTCTTTAAACTAGCGGAGAATTCGTACTTCATAAGTGTACATCAGTTACTTTACTGGCTTCCAGGGGTAACTGAGTTCAGAGCAGAGGTGATGAAAGTAGAAGTACAGATACTTATGTTTAACCAATACTCAGGTAAAAGTTTAAGTACTGACTATACTGTTGAACTCAAGTTAAATTAAAGAAATTTGGGCTTCGACGTAAAAAAAGTAGCCATTACTACTACCTGTTTAAGTGTCACACTGGTAACTGGACGCCATGTCATTTTATTATTAGGGCTGTCATTCGATTAAAATATTTGATCCCGATGTTCCAAATGTTCCTTAAATTGATACTTTTAATAAATTAAAATTAATTTTTTATACTCTAATCAACATGGGCATGGACAAACATTGAGGCTTTATGCAAATGCATGTTTGTTATTTGTAAAACCAAATTCAACATAAAGCATGAAGAAAAAAAATATTCTTGTAAAAGTAATTATGGTGTTTTAAACTACGTAAATTATCAGGACACCAAACAGAACCTTTGCTATGTTTCCACACGGACGTTCAATGAGGTGATACCAGAGAAACTGCACCTTTTATAACTTTCATACGGATTACATAATCAGAGAATATTTGTATTCAATGTGAATTGATTTATTTAAATGTAGACTTTTTGAGCTTTCTATACATATATTTATTATGTCTGTGAGGCAAGTATTCTCTGAGATTTAAATTGTTTTATATGTGTGTCTGTGAAGAGAGGAGACAGAGACCACAGAAAGCGCCCCCTGTCTGTTTTCTTTACTTTACAAAGTAACAAAATTTTGTTGTTATTAATTATTTTTTTTTACTTTACAAATTAAAGTAGATCTGTTACAGATTCGAATGATGTATTTCTCTTATCTGTACAATAAAAAAAAACAACATAATTTATGTTAGTTTTCGCATTTGAAACCTCTTTTATATTTATTAATTTCTTTATTAATATTTTCATTAAAAATGGTTAAACAGAAATACGCACTGCATTAAGCGTGTGTTTAATTAGACCAGTGCCATTAAAATTAATTTGCATTTTGACAGCCTTGATTGATATATTAATACAAAACGAATTAAAAATGTTTTTACCTAATAAATGTATTCAGGCTGAACAACCACCATAGAACACAAGCAGAGAAAAAATTATGATGATCAGGTGATAAGGTATGTCTCTTTCCTCCGTCATGTTACTTCGCTGACTCCCTCTGTCTCATCCATGTTAACCCCAGACTTCTTGTTTCCTTCTGACTGCTCATTGTTAGCGTCATACACTAGTCTACATCTGTGGTGTGTGATAGCTAGGAAATGATACAACAGTGGTAGGTTGAAAAAGCTGCACAATGACAAGAAATAGGCTTATGGTCTGAAAATGGCACGCAATGAGAAGGAAAAAAAATGTACCTCACCAAATAGATTATAACTACAGAACGAGCCTGTTTTGAAAATGTAAGTAGAAAGTACAGATATTTGTGTAAAAATGTAATGAGTAAAAGTAAAAAGTTGTCCGAAAAATAAATAGTGAAGTCTAAAAATCTACTTGAGTACAGTAACCAAGTATTTCTTGGCCCCCTAAACTTTCAACACTAATCCCTACAGAATCCAATCCTAATCTCTGCAATTACCAACTCTAATCTCAATAGTGTCCAAGAGTAATACCTGCAGATTTCAACAGAAATATCTGAAATCATTGCAGCATCCAACCTTAATCTCCACAGTCAGTAACCTGAATATGAATAGTCTCCAATCTTAATCACAATAGCAACCAATACTAATCTCAGCAGAATCCATCTCTTATATCCATTTACTCCATTTGTAATGTCTTCAGACTCTAATATTTATAGAATCCAAACCTAATCCCTTTAATCTCCAGTTATAATCCCAGCAGTCTCCTTTTCTAATCTCTCCAGATTTCATATTCCTATATTCACTGCAGACTCCAATCCTTATTCCTACAGAATTCAACTCCTATCCATGCAAACTCTATCCCTAATCATAGCAAACTCCAGCCCTACTCCTAGCACAGTCCAGTTCTATTCTAAGCTAATTCCTCTCCACTGCTTCTCTTTTTCTACCCACCCTGAGGCATCCTGAAGTTGCTCCAGCTCCAGTCACGTCCCACCTCATGAAGATTATAGACCTTTAAAGAAGTAGATGCCGAACTCGCAAACATCCCGATCCATCTAGAGACGTACCAGTGCCAATTGGATCCCACTTCACGTGTGGAGTTTGGACATTGGACCTCACCCAAATTTCCTCACTGTGGGACGAATAAAGGTTTATCTTATCCTGGAGTGTTTAAAGGCTCTGGCATGGAGAAGCTGGTGTTGGATCTGTGATGATTGCAAATGTTAAGCTATTTTATGAGTTGCTCTGTAGCTCCTAGTTTTATAACCACAATGACTGTATAAGACTGTAGATAGAACATTACTTATAATCTTACATTCCAATGCTCATGTTAGTTCTCACTCTCCAGTGTTCTGTATTGTTTAAAGACTATAATCACACTCTTGATGTCACCCAAATGAAGCAATTGCGGATGGGTTCCCCTTTTGAGTCTGGTTCCTCTCAAGCTTTCTTCCTCATAACATCTAAGGGAGTTTTTCCTTGCTACAGTCGCCATGGCTGCTCATCAGGGATAAATACACACCATTCACCTTAACTGTTAATTTCTGTAAAACTGCTTTGAGACAATGTCTGTTGTGAAAAGCGCTATAGAAATAAACTTGACTTGACTTGATTTGACCTCAACCCCAATTTCCATGATCACAACTTTAATCCCAGAAGAATCCAACCCTAATCCTAAAATATCAGTCCTGATCCATGCAGGCTCCAATGCTTATCTATCACAAAAAAAAGCCTATTCCCATTACACACCAGTTTAAGACTCGAACCCATATTCTAATTTGAACAGTCCCTAAGAATTAATAACAAAATAATTCAATTCTAATCCTAGCAATCTTTATGGTTTATTATGAACCTATGCGGTAATTCAAATCCCTGAAGGCCCAAACCATAAACGCTGCAAACTGTAGCTTCGATCTCCACAGATCATAACCCTAATACAAATCCTATGGCTGCAATTCTTCCATATCAGTTTTTTATAATAGTAGAATGATATATGTGGCTATAGTACTGTTTTAAATTGATCAACCCATTTATGCCATCCAAAAAAGAGTACTCTTTTTGAGTGCCTTTATCACACACCATCATAATCAAGTTGAGTTGTGAGAGACCAGTAATCAATCAGCCATGCAGAAGCTACGAAGAGGGGTTATGACCCCGATCTCTGTGAATCACCAACTAACCGTGCTCCTCACAGGACAGTCATTCAAAGAGAATTATCTCTGAACACCACCAGCTTTTGAGAATTAAAAATGCTCTTGTATTTTGCATTTACACAGAAAATATGTACCTTTGGTAAACAGCATGGAGCCACAAACCACTATCAGTTTGCTGAAAGTATTTTCATATGTTCACATTATAATAAAAAAAAAAAAATGTATTTCCCTGAGGGGAAAAATAAGATATTTAATCATCGCCATGTCATAACGGAATGGAGTTTCTCAGCAAGTCTCTTTGAATTCGTCTTATTATTTTTTTTTTCCATATGATTTTGTTGTTGTTGAATGTTATGCTAAAGACTAAATGGCTTTAATATGTACCTCCACTGAACTGTAGCTGTAGGAATATGCGAGTCCACTGGCAAAATGTATCTCATTATAAATAAAAAGAATAATTTTGAATCTTAAGGTGGGAAAATTAATTCACAGCAATGGTATCTGGCCAAAAAACTGGTCATACAAATAAATACATTGGTGGTACTGTGGTTTAACAGAGGGTTGTTGCAGGTTGCCTCAGTTGTCTAGGGTCCTACTCGATACTGATCTACTGTCTATATGTAATTTCACATATTCACCCAGTGTCTATTGGTTTTCTTTGGGGTCTTTGGCCTAGTCTCATTTATCAAGTCCATTGTAATAAGTATATGGATTTGCCTAACAGATTAGAGGTGAGTACAGTATACATATGTATATGTAGGTTTGTAAAGTTGTGTCATATTCCTGCCTTGTGCTTGGTCTCACAATCCACAATTACCTTGACCTGAATAAATAAATGCATTAACAACAAATTCAACAAGTGGCTAACATTAGGTAACCTGGTATTCATATTTCCAAAAATATATTAGAGCAAACTACCCTTAATAAAAAATCAAATCAAAATCCACTTTCCCCAAACACAGACATTTTCCTTTTTTACTTTGAGATTATGACCTCTGTCACGTGTAGATCTTTATACTTCTAACAGAAGCTAGAATAGCTTAATACAACCTAACACACACATACACACACACACACACACACACACACACACATTATATATATATATATATACAGTGGGTACGGAAAGTTTTCAGACCCCCTTAAATTTTTCACTTTTTGTTATATTGCAGCCATTTGCTAAAATCATTTAAGTTCATTTTTTTCCTCATGAATGTACACATAGCACCCCATACTGACAGAAAAACACAGAATTGTTGACCTTTTTGCAGATTTATTAAAAAAGAAAAACTGAAATATCACATGGTCCTAAGTATTCAGACCCTTTGCTGTGACACTCAAATATTTAACTCAGGTGCTCTCCATTTCTTCTGATCATCCTTGAGATGGTTCTACACCTTCATTTGAGTCCAGAAATTTTTGATTATACTGATTAGACTTGATTGGGAAAGCCACACACCTGTTTATATAAGACCTTACAGATCACAATGCATGTCAGAGCAAATGAGAATCATTAAGGTCAAAGGAACTGCCTGAAGAGCTCAGAGACAGAATTGTGGCAAGGCACAGATCTGGCCAAGGTTCCAAAAATGTTTTTGCTGCACTTAAGGTTCCTAAGAGCACAGTGGCCTCCATAATCCTCAAATGGAAGATGTTTGGGACGACCAGAACCATTCCTAGAGCTGGCCGTCCGGCCAAACTGAGCTATCGGGGGAGAAGAGCCTTGGTGAGAGAGGTAAAGAAGAACCCAAAGATCACTGTGGCTGAGCTCCAGAGATGCAGTCGGGAGATGGGAGAAAGTTGTAGAAAGTCAACCATCACTGCAGCCCTTCACCAGTGGGGCTTTATAGCAGAGTGGCCCGACGGAAGCCTCTCCTCAGTGTAAGACACATGAAAACCCGCATGGAGTTCTCCAAGATGGTGAGAAATAAGATTCTCTGGTCTGATGAGACCAAGATAGAACTTTTTGGCCTTAATTCTAAGCGGTATGTGTGGAGAAAACCAGGCACTGCTCATCACCTGTCCAGTATAGTCTCAACAATGAAGCATGGTGGTGGCAGCATCATGCTGTGGGGGTGTTTTTTAGCTGCAGGGACAGGACGACTGGTTGCAATCAAGGGAAAGATGAATGCGGCCAAGCACAGGGATATCCTGGACGAAAACCTTCTCCAGAGTGCTCTGGACCTCAGACTGGGCTGAAGGTTTACCTTCCAACAAGACAATGACCCTAAGCACACAGCTAAAATAACGATGGAGTGGCTTCACAACAACTCCGTGACTGTTCCTTAAATGGCCCAGCCAGAGCCCTGACTTAAACCCAATTGAGCATCTCTGGAGAGACCTAAAAATAGCTGTCCACCAACGTTTACCGTCCAACTTGACAGAACTGGAGAGGATCTGCAAGGAGGAATGGCAGAGGATCCCTGAATCCAGGTGTGAAAAACTTGTTGCAGCCTTCCCAAAAAGACTCCTGGCTGCATTAGATCAAAAGGGGGCTTCTACTAAATACTGAGCAAAGGGTCTGAATACTTAGGACCATGTGATATTTCAGTTTTTCTTTTTTAATAAATCTGCAACAGTGTCAACAATTCTGTGTTTTTCTGTCAATATAGGGTGCTGTGTGTACATTCATGAGGAAAAGAAATGAACTTAAATGATTTTAGCAAATGGCTGCAAAATAAAAAAGAGTGAAAAATTTAAGGGGGTCTGAATACTTTCCGTACCCACTGTATATATATATATATATATATATATATATATATATATATATATATATATATATATATATATATATAGCATTCAACTGACTGCTTGGATGCGCAGTGACTCAGATCATGTCTCTGATCTTGTACTAACATGCTGTTGCATTATCAGTGTGGTTTTCGCACCTGTGGATAATTTTTAACACCACTGTAGAAAACGAAGACTTGGAAGACCATTTTACTGTCAGTGCAAAGAAAGAGCTTTTACATTTATAGAATTTGGCAGTAATGCTTTATAGTCTGTATAGAGCCCATATTGCATCCTTATGATAGAGCATATCAGGGTTAAAATTTTCTATCAAGCTCAGAACAAATCAAAGATTTTTTGGAAAAAAAAATTCAAGTGCTTTGTGAAGAGGTGGGTCTTCAGACAGGCAGTCACTCAGCTGTTCATACAGAAAGCAGCCCAATTATCCATCCATGTGCAAGACAGAGAAGAGTCTTGAAGAATGCCCATCAGTTGTATCAGGTGAGATTGAAGATCAAGATGATGGTTACATTCATTACCGTTTATTGCACCATTATTAAAAAAACAAGCAGTACAAACAGCAATAATTGTTGACCAATAATTTTGTTCCTATTTTAATTTTTTATTA
Source organism: Silurus aristotelis (assembly GCF_946808225.1). Classification (NCBI taxonomy): domain Eukaryota; kingdom Metazoa; phylum Chordata; class Actinopteri; order Siluriformes; family Siluridae; genus Silurus; species Silurus aristotelis. The sequence continues at coordinate 14,399,125 of NC_139586.1, forward strand.
TTTATTTTATCATCATTTTCTTTCACTCTTTTACTGTGAGTTTAAGTACATGAAACCAACAGTGCAAAGTAATGGAGTGTGTTGGAGAAGTGAAGAAAATCTGCGAGAGTGAAAGGGAAAGTTTAAAGGACTGTGGTAAGATCTGAGATGTTGTATGGATTAGAGACAGTGGTATTGAGTAAAAGACAGGAGGTGGAGCAGGAGGTAGCAGAGCTGAAGATGTTGAGATTTTCAATGGGAGTAACAACGATGGACAGGATTAGAAATAAGTTTATTAGAGGGACTGCGCATGTAGGACGTTTTAGAGACAAGGTAAGGGAGGCGCAATTGAAATTGTTTGGACATGTGCAGAAGAGAGACATGGGGTACATTGGTAGGAGAATGCTAAGGAAGGAGCTGCCAGGAAGGAGGAAAAGTGGAAGACCAAGGAGGAGGTTTATGGATGTGGTGAGGGAAGACATGCAGGTAGGTTTTGTGAAAGAGGCAGATGTAGAGGACAGGTAGGTATGGAGAAGGATGAGCCGCTGTGGTGACCCCTAATGGGAGTAGCTGATAGAAGAAGAAGGTTGATTGAGACATATATAATAAAGTATATATGGACAACATTTCTATTTAAACTTACTATCTAAGATTTCTATTCACATGTAGGAAACATATACTTATATATACAGTGGTCCCACTTAACTCGCTGGGGATACGTTCTAAGACCCCCTATGAGTTCCAAACATCCTCAAATTTTGGAAGTATACACAGTTTAAAATGTCGGTCCAACTGCGGATTCTCGCAAATTTTAAGGTAATCCGCAACTTGCTGTTATTCAGGTTCCAAATGAGAACCCGCAAATTTTCCGAGCCACAAGTTCTGAAGCACGAATTATCGGGGGTTGACTGTATTGTTTAACAACATTTATGATACATTAAAGTACAAAATAATATATGAGATACCTGATGTTGAGTTATGGAATTAGTTACTATGTGAAATTAATGTCCCATAGATGTTAATGTAGAATTTCGTCATGGAACTATTCAACATTAAACACTCCTAGAGAGTAATTTGAGAGGTCAGTCTTGTGCTTTAAATGTGCAAATAGTTACATGAAACATTGTAATCGGTTCAAAAGTCCAATCCGTATGTAACTGCTCCATATAAACACCTCAATCAAAATAAAAATGCCCAAACCCAATGAAATTGTAATTGGTTTGAGAGGGTTAGATAAACCTTTATAAACCAAACAAAATAAACATTCTGCCATGTAAATGCTTTAAACTGATTACTTGCAGAAGATATACACAATCTTTTTTACTGTGCTCTTGTGAACATTTGCCACATCACGGTTTCCCGCACAAGTTCTGAGTTTCTAAAAAACAACCGGGAAACCGCGACATGCATAATTCGAGGAATTGGATTTTTGGCGGTCTGTTCTTTTGAAGCCATAGTTCCCTCAACCACACATAACAAATAATGGAACTTCATGTAGGTTAATGTGCACATGTCACAAAGTCATTTCAATTGAAAGCGCCAGCACATGTAAACACCATATTGGAATAGATAATGTCTTAGCTAAACAGTCCAAAGACTGTTTCAGTCAACTTTCAATCGGAATGACAAAAAAAGTGTACATGTAAACGTGGCAAATGTAAATGCAGGGGAATGAATTTATTTAAGCTCTTCTTTAAACAGAAACAAGCAATTTAAATAAGATAAATTTAAATATCCAATTAAATAATGATTGTTCCAAATTGCCCAGATTTGCTGTCATAAGGCGCAAATGTAAATGTTGCGAATGCGCCCTACAGTCGCCAAAAAAAAAAACCTTTAATGGCGGCAAGTTGGGATGGAATATTTACAAGACAGACTTAGTGACAAGGAAGATTTGGATAAAAAGATTTTACAAGGAAAGGTATTTTCTATATTTATAAATGATTTACACTTAAACATCAACAATATTTATGATTAAATCGTTCTTGATTTAATAAATAACTTTTTTATACCCTCACAGTCGTTTTGTCGTGACTAGATTTTTGGGTGAAATAACTATTTCCACGATAAATATTGATTATTAAATGTACTGTCGACTGACTAGTTTTACTAATTACGTGTTTATAGTTCTTTAAACAGTTTTGTAATCTTGGTGTACATTCTACTTTGCTGATATGCTAACTCTCAAACATATGAATTTTCTCTAATTGTAAATGTTTATAGGAATTCTCATTTGTCATTTGTAACTGGAATCATTCTAAGACATACGGTTGCCTTTATGCATCATATTTTAACAAATTACATGTGTACGATTCGTCATCTCAACGTTCATTTTACTTTGCTGGAAATATCCTTTGCAAATATGCCAAAACTTTGCACAAACATTCTTAGTCAACTGGATATGAACGATATGATCTACATTTAAAGGTTTGATTTGATGTTAAATCAAATTGTGTACATGAAGTGAAACATGCAATTTCATGCTGAGTTGTAAAAAATTTAACTCATCTTTTTTTGCTATTTCAGAGGCCTCATTGATGTTGCATCATTCCACATTTTTTTATTTTTTACTCTGGTTTGGTACAATTACTAAATGAGTCCCCCCCCTTTTTTATTTTAATTAAACTTAACTTTACATGTGTAATTTCTTTGTAAAGATTTGATGTCTCTTGTTTTCTCTCTCTCTCTCTCTCTCTCTCTCTCTCTCTCTCTCTCTCTCTCTCTCTCTCTCTCTCTCTTTTACTTTTAGATATGTGAGTTTTTGGGAGCAACATTATTCCAATATTTTTCTATATATTTTTTTATATATGCAGTCTTTCAAGTTCCAGATCAGGGGAAAGTGCAAATTAATTACCATTCCATGCAATGATACACATACACATGCACACACACCAATATATATATATATATATATATATATATATATATATATATATATATATATATATATATATATACATATATATATATATATATATATATATATATATATATATATATATATATATATAGGTGTGTGTGCATGTGTATGTGTATAATAAATACAAGGATAAACATACAGTATATATCAGATTTCCGTATAGAGCTGCTATGTGGCTTTCCCAGTAACTGAATAATTCATGGTGAATAATATGCTTTAAGATGAATAAATGAATAATAAGCTTGGTGAATATATTGAATAAATTCGAAACAAGAAGAATTGTTTAGAAAGATTGTGCTGTAGAACATAATGTGCTTTTTAAAGTCATCTGAGAAAATGTGCAAGTTTTATGTAAATGTGGCGTAGTCTCGGCAAAGCCATTGGATGAAACTACTTTGCTTTAGAAAGCTTTAGGAAAAAATAGATTTCACCAAAGACATTTTTTTTTCTTTCTTATTTGTATTTCTGCACAGATTAGAAGGTAATGTTGTGTATGTGATCTCTTCAAGCAGTGAATTTCTTGCTTTTATCAAGCTGTTGAATAGCTAATCTGGATATTGTTTAAAAAAAACTAATAAATCCATTTAGTAATCAGAGAACAACTAAGAAAACCTTTTGTGATGCACTTGCACACTCTGTATAGACAATGGCTCAAAAAGCATTTCATGAACAAAAATCTGAAAAAATAGATTAATACCAGTGAGGTAGCAAATTATTTTAGTGAATATTTTCACCAGTGTTAGTGTGATTTATATGCTGTGAGCGATGCTTTTATCTCATGATGAGACAGAATCTATAAACGTTACAATTAAATCTTTTAAGAGAAGGGGACAAAACTTTCCCTTTTTTTTAAGTGACGTTGTATTATCAAATGAATACCATCGATTGTACCATTTGTGTGTATGCTTTATCTTAGAAAATCAATGTAATCTACCTTTAAAGTCAATTTATGGTCTATATTCACGGTTTCAGGTAAACATATACGCTTATTTATATAGCATATAAATAATTATATATAAAAAAACTTGAACTGAAACATATTAAAGGTATGGAAATGTGTCTATAACTCTAGTATAAATCTAGTGAAAAATACAAGGTACTGTTAGTACCAATATTTCTGAAAGTGTAGGGTGGTGGTACAGTGTTGCAGCTTCAGAGCCTTTGGTATATTCTGAGCCAATGGTTAATGTAAGTGTAGATGTTAAGTATTTTCCCCAATTTCCTGATAAAACATGCTAGAAGGTGGACTTATATATACGTATAGGTGAATGTATTCTTCGTCCTTGTTTTGCTAAGTTTCCTGCATTCCATTCTAGTGTGTTAGCTGAATGGCTGAAGCTTTTGCTTTCTTTTCTTGTTTTCAGTAAGTATCATGAAACAGATCTATTTACTCGGGTATGTGGTGTTGAGTTAAGCCTTTGAGCACTTATTTCCCATTATGTATTGGAAATCTTAATATGATTCTTCTTAATGGATCTTAAAATGCTACAACTTTGTTTCTCAAGAAACTTGTTTTTCACAGTCTTCATACAAAAATTCATAGCGTAAAGTGTTTTTCCCGAGACCACCACAAATTAAGCAATGATGACAAAAGTATGGACTAAATAAGACAAAAGATGGACCATCAGAGCGGTCAGTGTCAGACAAATCACATGACTCATCTCAGTCGTGTCCTCAGAAAACCTTTGAGGAAGCCAATGAAGCAGCACAGGTCCTCGAATCCCTCCCACTACGTTTCCTTAAACGCTTAAGCGGCGATATCAGATAAATTAGTCATGTCGGCTAATGTGTGCTCTGTAATCCCACATCACACAGAGAGAAAGCAGCAGTGGTGTCTGCCTTGTTCTGTTTACTGTCTCCACAGTCATCAGATGTGCAGATATTAAGATGAAGTGTTTTCCACAAGGGTGTTGAAAAGATGCTTTAGTCCTCAGTGATCAGACTTCCTCGTACTGTATGTGAGTTGAGTTTTGTGCTGATGGTGTGCATCTGCTCGTTGTGTGTTGAGTAGACTTGTGTAGCCAAACAAATGAAGATAGATGATGTAAACTATGCATAATTTAGCTTCTCTGTTCGTTATCCTTGCCTTACCTCACCTCGACTTGCCCCTGTCTCTCTCTCTCTCTCTCTCTCTCTCTCTCTCTCTCTCTCTCTCTCTCTCTCTCTCTCTCTCTCTCTCTCTCTCGCTCTCTTTCTCTCTCTCTCTCTCATTTGCTCTCTTTCTTTTCTCTCTCTTTCTCTGGTGGATTTCAGTGTACTCCCACCTGACAGGCCATCACACTCAATAAAGAGACTGCAAGACAAGCTATTTTGTGTAATACACCAATATTTGCCTCCAACCCACTATATCAGTTTTGCTGATAGATCCCAAAAGTTCCTTGTTTTTTGTATAATAAAAAATAAATAAAAAAACAGACTAAAAATAAATAAACAAAAACAGATTGATGGCACTTGCTGTCAAAACAAAGAGACGCTGCCCAATTTGCATTTATTCATAAAGCAGAAAAGCTGTGTGTAATCCAGACAGTTTTGATCTGCTGATGCATCCACAAACATTGCTTAGTGTATCATGCTTTGGCTTGGGTTTTGATAAATAAATATCAGCCTTCTAACAGAGAAGACACGTTTTCCCACCAAACATGGATGTTTAAAAGGACTGACTTGGTGGATAAATGATTGATAAGTGAGTTCTCTTGACTATTGTACTGCATTTGATCGATTGAAACTGCAATAATTGAATGATGAACATGTTCAGATGATCTGTCCCTTTCCCTGCACATAGATGCATGTACTATAAACTTTAAAGCCAATTGAATTTACAGGAGATATCCATGATTTTAGGTTAAAGGCACACATTAAGAAATATTACTACAGTACTAAAATATGTCCATGACATTAAAGACCTTGTGACAAAACAAGTTTAGTACTTGTAAGATGTTTGAGATGTTTTACCAAATTATGAAAACCAGTGTCAACTTCCTTGAACATTATTAGAGCTGGAGATGACCCACATGCATTCTGGACAATAAACAGCATCCCCTCTATGACCTACTGATGAAATAGAAAACAGTACAGGAGTTTTTTTGTACCAATAGCGATCATACTCTACAACAGCTTATAACTGTGTTGGGACATTTGGTTGTTCTGAGCCAGAGATGAGAAGTAATGAAGTACAAATACTTTGTTGTTGGACTTAATCCCATAACTTATCAACCTATTTCTTGTCATTGTGTACCACTGGTTTTTAATTTCCTGGCTATCATGCACCACAAATGTAGGATAGCTTACGAAGCTAACAACAAGTAAGGCAACAAGAAAAATGGCTAACTTGAATGAGACGGTGATGTAAACATGACTGAGAAAACCTGATCATTATCATATTTTCTCCGCTTGTGATTAGGTTACATTCATCAAAAACAAAATTTGTTTTGTATTAATATAATAATGTGATGTGAAGTCCAGTCATCAGTGTGACACTAATACAGGTGGTAGTATTGGCTACTTTTTACTTAAGTACATTGAGTACCTTAAATACTTTTAACTTGAGAGAAAAAGTATAGTCAGTACTTCATCTTTTACCAGAGTCTTTTAAAACATGACTATCTATACTTCTACTTAAGTGAAGGATGTGTGTACTTTTGCTATCTCTGTTCTGAGCCAGGATTACACCATACTGCACTATAACATCATTTTCTTACACTGTATTCATTGTAAGGATGTGATGGTGTTCAGTAAAGACCTTAACTTTACTCAACACCTTCGGGATGAATTGAAACACCCACTGCACCCCAGGCCTTCTTACCCTACATCAGTACCTGACTTTACTAAAACAATTTATAGCACAAATCTTCACAAGCAATTAAAAATCTACCAGCACATCCTCCCAGAAGAGTGGTGGTTATTATATTAGCAAATCTATTAACAAATTATATGCAGAATAGGATGTTCAAAATATTGTAGGGTGGTATGGTGATGCAGCTACAGGGAGTTTGGTTAGATCTTGAGCAAGGGTAACATGACAGTAGGTGGACTGGAATCCATGGTGTCTTGTGTGTATGGGTGAAGGTCCTTGTATTGGTATGTCTCCTGTTTTTTAACAGTCTTTTGGATATACAGTTGTAGCCTTTGCTTTCTGTTCTTATTATCAGTAAGTATCATGTCCCTAATCTATTTTGTCAGATATGTGATGTTCAGTAAAGCCTTTGAGAGCTCATGTTGAAGCTAATTGCTGAACGTCATTGCAGCTCAAAGCTGTAGCGTAGCTCAGACATCACTTGCTGTGATCGTACATCAGTCAGAATTACCACTTAACATCCTAATCCTGGTCGATAAGAATAACTTATAGGCAAGTCAAAGACATAAATAAGATAAGATAAGATAAGATAAGATAAGATAAGATAAGATAAGATAAGATAAGATAAGATAAACCTTCATTTGTCCAACATTGGGGAAATTTCCATTTTACAGTAGCAAAGAATTTTTTTTGCAAAAATGAGGCAGAAACATGGTACAAAATGTATACAGAACAGTATATAAATACAATGAGTAGTAGTTACACTATCAAACAAACAATTTGCACTAGGTAATATTGAACAGTTAAAATTGCTGTTATTAGACAGTTGCAATTGCACAAAAATGTTAATGTTATTGCACAGTTTAAAAAAACAGTATTAACAGTGTGTATTCGGCAGGACTGAGATGGCTGTTTGGTGTCATGGTGCAGCATGAACAACCTGGAGCTCAACTCTCGCAAGACAGTGAAGATGATAGTGGATTTCAGGAGGGACCCAGCCCCCCTCCCCCTGTCATCCTCTGTGACTCTCCGGTGACATCTGTCAAGTCCTTCTGCTTCCTGGGCACCACCATCACCCAGGAGAAGTGGGTGCAGAACATCAGCTCCCTCACCAAAAAGGCTCAGCAGAGGATGTAATTCCTGTGGCAGCTAAAGAAGTTTCTTCTCCCTGAAAAGATGTTGGTAAACTTCTATACTGTCCTCACATCCTCCATCACAGTCTAGATTGCTGCAGCTACAGCCAGGGACAAGCTGCAGCATGTCATCCACTCTGCTGAGAAGGTGATAGGCTGCAGTTTACCATCCCTCCAGGAGCTGTACATCAGGAGCAGGACCTCATGTAACAAGAACAGTTTCTTCTCCACTGCAGTCAGCCTGCTGAACACTGCCCCACTTACCGCCAGATGAACAGACAGTCACTTTCACTTTCATATTGTAAATTGCACTACTTTTCATGCAAACTCACTTCGGTATAAAATATTTATTTCATTTTTGCGTACATGCTTCATGTTTGGACAGTCACCTTCACTTTTGTTTTGAGAAGCCTGATGGCTTTTTCACGCAAGACATCAGGCTTCTCAACACAGAACTAAACTGAAACTCACACACACACACACACACACACACACACACACACACACACACACACACACACACACACACACATACACACACACACACATACACACACACACACACACACACACACACACACACACACACACACACACACACACTCACTCAACTGTGTGTTACTGAACTGTACAACCTGAACTCAACACACATTACTCATCTCAATCCATTCGAACACCATTTATTAATTATTTATACTTAACCATATTAAACCATTTACTTCTCATGCAAAGCCAATTTCTTTTGTATACAGTGTTTATTTACTTTACTATAGTTATTTGAAAACTGTGTACACATTTTTAGTAGTTGTGTATATATTTGCACCTGACACCAAGACATATTCCTAGTACTGTAAAGTGCTCTTTGCTGAACCCGTTGCTGTACCTGGCAATAAAACTTATTCTGATTCTGATTTGTATTTTAAAATGATATTCACTGTTCTGTTTCTTAACCAGCCTTTCTTCTGAAGTTTATGAACATCATACTAAAGATCAAATCATACTAAAGATCAAATCAGTTCACCTACCTGTACATCTGTATGTTTTGGTTATAGACACCTTAATGTACACCTTGTTAAATCTGGAAGTCTTAACAAAGAAACATGTTTAACACATATGTAGCTTTAACACAAGCACACTTCACAACTGGAACATCATTCAAGTGAAACATGGTTTTGTTAGTTACTGCTACTGAAACATAGTTTTATAATTTATAATTATTATCATTATAATGTTTAGCTTGATTTCAGATCTAAAAATTTTGAACAGAAGACCAATAGTTTGATGTACATCTAAGAGAATAAAGTAATAAAAGCCACTTATCTGCAGAATAAAGCATTTATTTTTAGAGTGTGGGCTCAACGGACATGAATTTGCTTTACTTTATATGCTATATATAAAGAAATAGGTCTAAAAATAAATTGTGAAAACAATGCATGCATATAGATATTGTTATTGATCTAATAATCTTCTTTTAGATCTTTATACTTGTACTCAACCACTATAATATTCCTGCTGTTTTATAATAGAATTGCACCTAATGGCCTGCAAAATTAATCATCCTGTTCAAGAACCTAATAAGACATTAAATTAAAACTACATGAAAAAGATATTTTAAAAACTCCAACATTAATCTGAATTTTAGGAAACACACCAGGTCTACATGCTTTTTTTTGTATTTAAATAAAAATTAGACACATGTACTGAAGTGCTCTTGAGATAAAAGCGGATCATTTTCAAACCTCTGAAATGTCTCATGATTGTGTGTAATCTCTCCACACTGCAGAAATCCCCCCACTGTGATCTAATCTATTCAATCAGTAATGTGAAGCACTTGGGAGATATACAACACGCAAGATTTAAAGACATAATTAACAAGCGGATCTCAGGGTGGAAAAACAGCCTTGACTCAAAGGCTATGTTCAGACTTTGGGTTCTCTTGTTTAAACATGCCTGTTCAGGTGAAATATTTATGCCTCATATACTTTTAGTCAGATTTCTCAAGTCATTGTGTTGAGGGTTTTTTGTATCATATTATCATTCAGCAGATCTCCGGCGTTTTTTTTCGGCTCGGGCCTCACAACTAAAAGTCGATAACTCTGACAGTGGGCAAGTCTATTTGATGAGAATGCATCGATCATGTAAGCCTGAGTCATTCTCCCACACTCCGCTGACACGGGGAGGGAGATGGACGCACTGATATGGCCTGCAGACATTTATCTCCTAGAAAGTGGAGGCCATGGAAACAGCGATTCACAAGGGCACCACTTTGGCTATGACAATTATTTAGTAATCTTTTCCTTATGTATAGGAATCTGATTTGTACAGATGATTACATTTTAGATTTCCTACACAGCAATTTAAACGTGGTTTATAGGTTTCAGCTACATGTAAAGAAACATAGTGAAGTGCACAATAGGGTTCAGTTATGTCTAAAGAAACATGAAGAACTGACTTAATAATTTCCCTTTCTAGTGGAAAAAAAAACACTGCACCCTATAGGTCTACGCTACGTGCAAATAAAAAAGAAAAAAGATTAATTAATTTATGTGGAGATATATGAGGAAGTGTCCTTCATTAAGTGCCTTATAGGTTGTATTTGAGAAAGTATGATGAAATGTTCTAATGGGTGTCGATCTAGTATTTTCATTTAGTGCCCTATAGGGTTCACGTACATGGAATATGGGAAGAAAGAATTTCCCTGTGCTCTAATTAAAATGTAACAAACATAATGCTCATTTTCTTCTTCTGTCTTAATTGTTTAGCTTTTCTGTGGAGATATAGGATAAGATTCCTTAATTGATTTCTTTCTAATGGACAAAGCATTATGCAATGCCCTGTAGGGTCCCATCTGTATGAGGGGAAACATTATAAAGTGCCCTAATAGATGTCCATTTAGAGGAGACAATATGATGCAGTGTACTAAAGGCTCCCTGGCTCCCATCCCACCTTCTCTGTACAATCACTTTTTTCTTTTTCTTTTTCGGATCTAATTAACGGTTTAATTGATGGACTATTACATGAATCATATTGCTTTTTACATTTACACTTATTCAAAAACACTTACAATTGAGCTGAACAGTTGAAGGTTAACGGATGCAGACTCACGACCATCATCAGCTTTATCTGTTCGGGAAGACATAAAACCTTGCCTTGCTTATTCATCATTGTAACTGCTGCAAGAAGAAATATCAGAAAATGATCTAATGTGCTGTGGGCTGGCAGAGTGCGAGCACGGATAAACAATCGGAGCCATAATTTTTAAAGCACAGTGCTGCATTTCCACGAAGCACAGATTTGTTATAATTAGCTGTCTTTAATTTGGTCTGGAGAACAGATTCGGCCGGCAGGGTTCAACTCCCTATATCTCCATCATCCACCCTTCACCTCTGTGCAGCCATTTTTCTCATTTCACTATGACATCCATCATCGTTCTGGACACACTGCTGTTACCTCTTTGCGAGAGTTATGACGGGGAACGCTCGGAGGGACAATAAACCTCTCTGATTCTTTCAAACCAGATTAGTTGGCCACAGGCACTGAGAACACCTTCTGTAACTCATAGACCGTGGCTCTCAATTCCTATGCTCACAAAAGAATGTGACAGACGCTGTGTGTTCCTGTCGACTCACATTTCACAATTAAACGAGCCAAAGTGTTTTTGAGCGAGTGAATTAAAGATGCATTAGGTGCATTAAATTAAAGTGTCTTTTTAACAATAACTATACAGCTATACAGTATAATGTTCCTGCTTTGTATTGTCACAGAAACTGTACAAACTGTGACTCCTTTGCTATGCACCCTGTATAAATTATTAGAAGACTTTAGGACAATGTAAGCATGGAGGAGGCTTAAAATTCTTGTTTTATTATTTATTTTTGTTGTAACATGTGATGTGTGCATTAATATAGCATTAAAGAAAACAGATGAGCATGCAACGATCTCTTCTACATTAGTTTGAATGCATAAGAAAAAAGGAAAATATATTTTTTTTGTTTTTACCAGACAGTAAGAGCTTTTTCCACACTTTTTAGTCTAATGATTTTCGTTCATACGCGTGAAAATTACACACCACAAACCAAACTCAATACAAAGAAGTTTCACATTTCACAGGTTTTGTGAACCCTGACCTGCAAAATTGTACCTTGTGAAAATATGTGACTATAGAATATCAACAAATTACATTGTGATCTCTTCAGAAAACTAAAGTTTGGGTATTAAGGCGGTGTCACATCATACCAATGTACAGTATACAATGCGGCTTTAAAAAATTATGAAATCAGAAATTGCAATGTTGCAAACACATGGTATAATTAAACAATGCTGCATGATTGGAAACCAAACTGTAACTGCATCAATGATTTAAATATACAGTAGTTACACTTGTGGACTTGAAAAAGGTCCTCATTCAACTCAATTTATATTTTCACTTCACAGTAGTGAGGACCAGCATGTTTTTTTCTGAAATAAAGTAGAGTAAAAAGATAGTAACCATTAAATAGAGCCAAGTAAATAATTTCCAAAAAGAAAAAGTTATTTTACAATACAGACACTTGAAATAAGTACATAGCAGTACAGTACAGTTCAGTTCAGTAACAGTACAGTACAGTAGCAGTTATGTAAACCTACACTGTTAATGTTTATCACTGCGCACAACCTGTATGAATCATATGTTACAATTATTACCAATTATTAACTTGAGTGAGTGATGTAGCAGAGGTTTAGGAACTGTCAGAACCATTTTCTTTTTATTATTAAGTAAGTCTTCTAAGTGCATTTTTTAATTAGCATCTGGCCACATTAACTTCAAGTTTAAATCTGAATATAGATACTGGTGTGAATATTTGGAGCACTTAACAGATACAGATAATGGCATTTAGATTCCTGCACTCCTAGTTTATAGGATTTGTTGAGTGCTTTTATCTGCAAGTGCTTTATATTCTTCACTGAAATCCATCTTCACACTAGTACAGAACCTTTTATTTGAACTCCAGGAATCTTAGCCATACTGTATTGATTCTATCCTGGAAAAAAACCCTGAGCAATATAAAAAGACTGAAAAAAACATGAGAATGGAAATTACAAGAGGAAGTCAGCTAGGGTGTTTTAGAAAAACACACCGGAAAACTTCCTTCCCTGAGACTGATGCAAAGACATGTTTAGAAACAAACAAGCAGAAACATCCTCCTTACAAACCAAGTGAGAGGCAGAAGGAGGCAGGAGTATAGCTGATGGCCAAATGCTGTTTTCAATCAGTGACTAAGACAAAGATCTCTCACTACCCCAGCGCTAAATGGAGGTTGACGAGTTGCTGCACCTTTTTAATGGAATTCTGCTGCACTCAATTTACAATGTCATCAATAAGACAATAAAAAAATGTAATGTGTGTCTCAGAGAGAAGTCAGACTGATTAAATGATTGAACGATTGAAGAAAATGAAACCTCATACGTCCAGCGTAAATCTGAACAGTTGTTCTGGGAATACAACTCAGTTAATGGAATATGTAGCAACTTGATCTCTTGTACTGGGGTCATTAAAATGCATTATACCATGGTGCTGTTGGTGATGATGTATTTTCTATTAAGCAGCACTGACTATATTGCAGCTGCAAATTAGAGGTGTATATAAACCATTTAATATGGTTTATAAAAGTAAATATATACAATAAAAGTTGGTTGGGATGATTTTGCGTTTGTCAACGTCATAAAAACAATTGCTGTGACGGAGCTCGAAGAATGCCTAAAGAGTTATTGCCATTTCTCACTGAGCCTCCATGACTCCATCTCTTCTATTGTGTAACCACATTCACACACAAAAAAAAAACATGTTGATAATATAATAGCACTTTGCAAAACATAGCTAGAGGATGCAGGGAGGTAACAGAAATGAAGATTATTAGTGGTGTTGCGCTACAGCCAAACCCCTTTAGGGCTTATTACGGAGGCACTTACACATCAGTGTGCTTCTCAAGTCCTCGAAGCAATTACCAGCATCAATCTTTTATACCAGCCTCTATAAGGCCTTAAAATGCACTGTGTTTTTTCAACAGCAGAGAATAAAACCTTTGACATGCATTCATACCACGGTGAAGTGCCAAAAGTCAAGTGTCAGCTCAGGACAAATGTCATTCTAAATGAGACTGTAAAATTCTGAAAAAACGCTACTTACATTAGCACTTTTTCCCAATGACTTTCACAGAAAACTATATGGTAACCTTTATTTTTTGTTATTTTTTTCTGGATGATCAAAAGGTACTCAATATATTGATGTTCTGTAATAGCATAATGATACATTAAAGTGGCCCTGAATACTAATAAATGTGTACGCCATGAATCTAGCCAATTAGATAAAAGAAATAGCATTTAGAATATTTACAGGGTTATTATTTCTCCTTAAGGGGCAATAGACATATTTTATAATAATACAATACATTATAAAATGTCTACCTATCATCAATATCATCAGTATCAATCTTAACTAATTCCTTAATGACCCTGTTTATGTTCAGATCCCTACAGTCATTAACATAAATTTTCTGTATCTGCTTGTGCTGTGTGTGTGTGTGTGTGTGTGTGTGTGTGTGTGTGTGTGTGTGTGTGTGTGTGTGTGTGTGTGTGCTGAAAAACGGTAGCTTCAAGAAAAAACACAGTCCCTCGATTCATATAATAAATTAAGTGATACAAATGAGAAGATATATAATATCTATACTACTACCATTAAAAAATAATACCAAATTGATCTTCATTGGCATGCAAGATTTATTTTGTAGTGACATTTAAAAAGTTTTTAAATTAAACCGTCTTTCATGAAAATGCTGGTCCACGAACATCAGATTCTGAAACTTTAAATCTGATGTTTGTCATCCCTTAAGTCTGCATTGGATGTCAAATCTTTTTTTCCTATAAGGGATCAAAATGAAGCTGCTACTTATTTTTCACAAGTTGTTCCAAGATGGACTAGTTGAAATTCAATTATATCCTGTACATTTATTTTTCATTTTTTGCATCTTAAAAAAACATAAAATGTTATATTAAATGTAACATTAGAACTGAAGGTCAATGTTCATCTTCTTGTATATGGCATGGTGGGCTTTTCAGAGGTCACCACAGGCCCTAGTTTTGGCATCACTGGCATAAATGATTACATTTGGTACTTGTGGTATAGATTTGCTAATGCTTTGTGTGATTTTTTATGAAAAGCCAGATGAACACTATGTAACAGAAAAGGCAAGTAATGAACACATATTATATATGTAGCCATAACAAATTTGTTCGATATGTCTGTTCCATATTTTTCTAGAAGCTTCTTAACAACCTATATTTGACACCATTGTGTGACAAAAAAGTTGTAAATATGATGCTAATATAAAACCTTAATTACATGTAGATCTGATTTAAATTATTGACATTATTGAAATATTGACATGCCATTTATTTTATTAAAGTACAGCAAAAAAAAAAAAATAGAAACAATATAAAAAACTTATCCAACAAAAAAAAAACACGTCGTTTCTCAATCTCCTTGCTTCCTTGATGCCGTTGTTGGGACACGCCCATTCCATCCTGATTGGCTCGCTGTCTAATTGAAGGCAACTCATTTGTCTCGTCTCATTGGTCGAGGGATGGAGCGCGCGCGCCTCGCCTGCCGCCTCGTTCCTATAGAGACGCTATTGCCGAGTGAGTGAGAGAGTGAGAGAGAGAGAGAGAGAGAGAGAGAGAGCGCTCGCGATGGAAGGTGCGCGAGTCCATGTCGGAGCAGGAGAGCGTCCGTCTGTTTAAAGGAGAGCGAAGGAAAATAAACATAAGAGAGGAGAAGAAAAAAAAACTAATGAATAAAGAGTGTTAAAAGGAAATAAAGCATGAGAGAGTAGTAGTGGAGAGAGAAGCAGGTCACCTTGAGGAATGGTACTTTATTAAACGAGCAGGGAAGAAGGAGGAGGAGAAGAAGGAGGAGAAGGAGAGCAAGGCGGTTCCGCTGGTCCGCTGCGCACCGGCTGCTGAGGCGCTCGCGCTGCGCGCAGGCATGTCGGCATGGCGTGCACCAGGAGAACCAAAACTTTGGTGTCGACGTGCGTGATCCTGAGCGGCATGACCAACATCGTGTGCCTGCTCTACGTCGGATGGGTCACCAACTACATCGCCAGTGTGTATATTAAAGTGCCGGTGCCCGTCCCAGCCAGGAAGTTGGAGGGCGACAAGAAGGGCGAAACTCTGCGGATTATAGAGCGACTCGACCGCCTGGAAAATGTCGTCAACCAGCACATACAAGGTAAGAAGATTTAATTTACACCTCCTGCAGAAACCTGACACAAGTTGTTCAATAATCTTTATTTATTCTGTTCTAACCGTTTTGTCAATATACACTTAAATCGTCCATATAACAATATTTCAAGTGGCTCGTGTGATGGTATTAACCTATTAAAGACAGTATTATGGGAAATATAAAAACAGCAGAGTTGTGTTTTGATAGCTTACACCGTGTATGTAGCATTTGTTATTATCTGTATTACACCTTTGGCATTAAAACATGAAGAAGCATGCATTTTAAAGTAAAGTGCGCATGTGCACAAAGCGACGTTCGGTGGAACAATTTGACAGATTTCTCATGATTACTAAATGTCTAGTTCATTTAAATGATTGTCGTTTCAGACTAAATCTCCAATAGTCAACGCAAAGTTTCACCACAGGCTCTTACGTGAGGAAATTCAGCCCACAACGCGTTGTATTCGGTTAATAATAAACTATAACGCTGTCACCTATAGAACTGGCGCTCCTGTGCGCCTGCGCGTCACATTTCACGCATTTCAAGCTATTTGAATAGCTTTTTAATGCGAGTTGTTGACGAGTTCACTTGACATTTTACGCCTTGACATCTCATCCTCGAGTCACACTCCGGAGCACCGTGTCGGATTATTCCTGTTCCATTTATTTCCACGCTGTCACATAATCAAATAAGCGCACTGTAATTACATCCGCCAAACTTAAAAATAGCGAGCGTTGATCTCGCGAGAACTGCTGCAGAGTGTACTTTGAAATGATGAGAAGCAAGAAGTTAGGATTTAGATCTTATTAATCATTCATGCGGAAATTTCAATCTGATATCTGCACATCGCCATGGCTGCTCATCAGGGATATATATACACACCATTCACCTTAACTCTTACAATTCTGTAAAGCTGCTTTGAGACAATGTCTGTTGTGAAAAGCGCTATAGAAATAAACTTGACTTATATTATTATACTTTTATTATAGATACAAATAGATTGCACAATTATTAACAAGGGCATGGAATAAAAAAGAGCGCTTTTCTTGTACTATCTTTTGTACTTTTGTGCCACAAAATGTACATGTAGCTGGTAAACCTTGGATACAAAGTTAAGTAGTCAAGTGGACTTCTGCTGTTGTCATTCCAACCATATACAGTACAGTACATAGTGAAACAGTAAAACAAAACAGTCCCAAGGGACCATGGCGCTACATATGACGATATAAATGAACAAAATAGTAACAAAATACTACACAAAACTTACTAGGACAATACATAAATTGCATGTGTGTGACAAAGACAATAGGACAGTAGGAACAATATCATGGCATCATATGTAGTGCAGTAAAAGACTCTTTCAGGAAATATACTGAAGCACATTAACAGCAAACTGTAAACAGAATGGAAAATAGAGAAATGTACGATTTTTCTAGAAGCATGTTGGAGACGCAGCAATAAAGATGCCGCACATACAGTGTTAGCTGTTCCCTTAAATCAGCAAAGTGCATCATGGGTATTCCCTACTCTGCTAAGGTGTATAATTAAGACTCCTACTGCAGTGCATTATGGGATTACATAAACACAATGTATATTCTCTTCTGTGTATTTAGACGGTATTACTTACTCCCAAAACAATAAACAGGGCGCAGGTGTAGACACTCACTCTCTTTGTTGTTACTGTTATTATTATTATTTCTACTATTATTATTATAAAGTGATGGGGTGTAGACAGTTGTTATTTTATATTACTCTCTTTTCTTCTGCATCTTCTGTGAGTGTTTATGGCAGCTCATAGAACTGTCCAGTAAAAGTGTGAAGGTTTTTGGTACACTGATTGGTGAGGAGCGAAGGAACATTCTGACCAAATTTGGGCCAAGTGCTGCCAACACTCAAGTGTAGTTCTGGTGCTATTGGTGAAATTATGGGCTTTTACTTTTCAAAGTACTTTTTTTCTTAAATTATGTTAAAGGTCATAACTTTTGAACCGTGTTTACAAAATGTAAAAGCCAGGTATCCCTGAAGTACCTGGGTAAAGACAAGGTACTGTAAGCACAACTAATGGCAGACAGTGCGATGCGATTTTAAACAGCTTGGATTTTGAAAAAAAAATTTTGTTTCTCCTACTGCAGTTTTTGTGCATTCATCAATAAATCTGACATACAGGTATGGCATCATTAGAGTAAGCCTCACAAAAAATCATTCAAATAATTCTGAATACTCCAAAAAGGTGGCCTGTAATAAGCCAAAGGAATCTGCAATGCTGCCAAACAGGAAATAAGGCTGCATTTCAGCAGCGACTTTGCACAAAGTTGCAAAACTTGGTAGGCATCTTCAGGACCATGACCTGAGGCTATGCAACAAATCTCATGCCGGAGCCTCCTGTCCTCCTGCGGTAAAAGAATTTCACCACCAACTCTAAATCACGCTTGAGTTTATTTTGCCTGAAGATATGTTTCCATTTTTCTTTGATTGTTCAGACTGCTTGCAGTTCTAGCATGTCTATAAATGTATTATCAAATAATAAATATTATTATTTTTATGATAGTACTGTGGTCTGTTTGAATAGAGGATAGGTTCCGTACTTCTTTGTTACTGCTGATTATTTTCAATTGTTCTTATTACTGCAGACATTCTGACACAGCAGGTTTGCAGATGATTTAGATTCCTAATAAGTTGACACGGACCCATTCGAAAAACCCATGACACAAGGAAGAAACGTTGACTCAAATAGCTGACATTGTGTAGTGTGATTACAAATCATTACAGTAATGATGCTAGAGGAGGAAAGACACTGTTCTGTAATGAAATTACGAGAAAAGGTGAAGTGATTATTAGGTCACATTTAATTGATCATGCATTAATTGTGAAAAATGTATCTTACGTGCTCAATATTTTTTCATGATTTTCGAAATCGTATTAAAAGCTCCATTTGACATTCATTGATCTTAAAGCTTCTGTGAGGATTAAAACACAGTGTCATGCAGTTCTAAGAGAATCATCAATGACAAGGTGGTGCAAAGAAATGAGCTTCGGAATTTATATATATATATATATATATATATATATATATATATATATATATATATATATATATATATATATATATATATATATATATATAGGGATGCACCGAATATTCGGCCACCGAAAATCTTCGGCCGAAACAGTTTGTTGTGATGACGCAAACAGAAACCGCTGCCTGCACGTGCTTGTCTGCGGTGTGGACGTATTTCAGTATATCTGAGAAAGACCCACTGATAGCGATTTGCAAAACATGTAAAACATTTATCACCTGAAATCCAAACATCCGATCGCTATGCTGAATAGGAGGGGAACGCGGCACAGAAAAGCAAAACCCCTCCCACCACGCGCACTGGTGGACGTTTTTAAAAAGGCAAGGAAGTTTCCCAGTGATAGTGTTGTATTGTTGTATCTTTAAGCAGTTGCACTTGTTCTGAATGCACTTTGTTTTTATGAAAGAACATATTTAATTTTACAAACTTTCAGCAGGCCAGAGGGCCTGTACATTATATTATTTTATATATTATTTAATGTACATGAGTGCATTTAAGTTAAACATTTAGGTTTGAATTTTAATGTATTTTATCCTGTGCATTGTTGCAATGTGCTATAAATAAATATTTTCATAATTTGTAATTGATTTATTCTTTGAAACAAAAATTTAAATGCCTTGATTTTAGTAAGGTTAGTACACAGTCATAGCCATAAATGCAATGGTAATAATAATTGGCATAATTTCTTTCGGTGTTTCGGTTTTCGGTTTTCGGCCTTGCTTTCCTCTTTTTCGGTTTTTGGTTTCGGCCAAGAATTTTCATTTCAGTGCGTCCCTAATATATATATTTATACTACAAATAAGTAATTTAATTACATAGTAGGTACTTACATTGTGCCGTAGTGACTTTCAAAAATTCAGTGTAAAAACTATATTAACCTTAAAATCTAATTTTTATTAATAGATTTTAATAGACTTCATGCATTTGTTCAGTAGGTGTGTGTGTGTGTGTGCAAGTTTGTGCCAGGTGGCCATAAGGATGCTCAGGTTCAAGGATCTTTTTGTATAGCGAAATAGAAATATCTTATTTTTTGACACATAGACAAGAAAAAAAAGGGAAAATAGCATTGTTAACCTAGTTTATATTAATTGTTAACATATTTGTATTCAGAATGGTTTCTTAAGACTATACTTCATTATTAATGACTTCTTATAATCTGTATCAGCCTGGACCACAGACTCGAGCTGAATGGCTCAAATTTAAAGAGATCTAAGGACGGGTTTCATATCTGTTTCCATATGGTCAAGGCTGATACAGGTTAAAATGAGTAAATAGTAATTTATTAAAATTTCAGACAGTGTAATTAATCTTAGAGTAATTAATGACTTTTTTAAAAGCAGCTATGTGTTAATATAAACCTGTGTTTTGCCTTGTGCTACTGTCTAAACTGCTGCTATAATAAATGAATCAATGCCTTCTAACCAATCAGAGCGGTGTATTAATCAGTAAAGTGGTAGGATACTTATTCATTACTTCCCAATGAGTAGGTACTGAATTCCCACTGGTATAAAGTTACAGACTGTTGTTACTTCACTAGATTAATTCTGTGTAAAATGTTTTCCTGTTTGTTCAGGGCTGGCGATTTGACTATAAAATACTGATATTGTGAAACTATACCATGATATACTTTTGTGAGATATTGCATATTTTATGAGATATTGTGCCACCTTTAAAAAAAAAAAAAAATAATACAGTGGAACCCGGTTATGTCGATGTCCTAGGGGGTTGCCAAAAAGCATCGAGGTAACCGATGATCGAGATAAACGAAAATCAAAATGGCGGCAGTATATTAACGTGCTTGAAATTTCTTTATGTACATGATGTGCGTTAATAAATGAGAATGTGCATGCACGTGTTTTTGAAGGGTTTTTTTTACACAACAGCGTTGCCGCGATTTGTTTGATGAAGTCATGTTATAAAAATACATACAGTACATGTTTATCTGTCATGAATCCCCCTGCTACGCCCCCTTCGGCCCCCTTCAGCGTGTCAGGTGTTTTCTCGGCCGCTTTCTCTGAAGCTCCCGGCTTTAATCGCGCACATATGGTGCTCGTTTAGCATCATCACCAGCTCCTATTTAAACTTCCACACTCTCACCGTCCGTTATTGTTGGTATTTGTTGGTTCACGGTGGTCGTTGTTATCGCTCATGCGTATCCTGGTACGTGTCTTCCCACCGGCACTCTCTCACCGGCTGCTCTTCTCCAGACCCCCCCCCAGATCCTGGTGTTCATTCTATGCTTTAGCTGCTCATCCCACGTTCTCCCGTGTGCTGTTCAGCGCCGCGCTTCTACTTTCGCCTCCCGTTCATCGCATAACATTGAACAACAAAAGGCATATGTGCAGTAACTAACAGCAGAGATTCACCAGTATACAATACAACAACTGTAGCATCTGTAAGGTTTGATTTTTCCGCCACTTTTGCGAGTTCTTCTGCGGCTGCACAGTGCTGATCGAAATAACTGACGTTAAATGGCAAATTTCCCCCCCCCTTGTGCTCCAGATATCAGGGTTCGGCGACATAAAAAAGTTGACATAACCGATAAAAATGCTTAGACAAAGCGAGAATTTGGCGGTTCCACTTCAAAAACGTCGACTTAATAGGGTTGTCGAGGTAACCGAGGGCAAGATAACCGGGTTCCACTGTAATTAGTGTTACCAAAAGGAAGCATTTTTTTATTTGCTATCATTTAGATCTTAGTTTTTATTTGTAGGCATTAAATAAAAGTCAGTTCTTTCCCAATTCCCAATTTTAGTGCAGTGCTTTTTATTTTGTGCAGTTTATTCACTAACATTTTATACATATTGTGTATTGTAGACATAGTGATGAAATAAAGTTTGAATTTAGAAGTACACACAGGAATCAGAAACGGATTTATATATACCAGCTGAGTTTATTAGTTTCACTGTGATTGCATGTTGTCAGATGCTGTGTGTGTGTGTGTGTGTGTGTGTGTGTGTGTGTGTGTGTGTGTGTGTGTGTGTGTGTGTGTGTGTGTGGTGAAAAGTTCATTAGCCCGTGTTCCAGATTAGAGCCCACACTTGTCGTTGTGTGCAGATGGTGTTTTTTCTATTATTATATGTTTTTATACACATCCTGTTCTTTCCATGCACATAAAATCCTCTTCTGCATCACACTCTGCTGTACTGCAAAGCATGAATAGGCGCGGTTTATTTGCATGATGTCTTTGTTGTTTTTATGATATGAGACATGAGATAACTATGCAGGACTACAGTTACTTAAGGTAAAATATTTCAATGACAAATGCGTCTTAATTGTTTTAACTGTGATGGACTTACTGAAATCTGAATACAGGACACACCGAACTGAAACTGGGTGTGAAATTTCTTCTTTTTCTTCATTAATTTATTTATTTATTTTTTACCTTAATGAGATTTTTCCACCTTTTTATATTCCTCTATCTCTTTTAAACAACTCCATCTTTTTATATTCTTTTTCGTCACATTCATCTCTTTTATACACGTTTTAGTTTTTTTTTTATAAATCTCTTTTTTTTACTCCTCCATCTTTTTTAGGCCTTCATCTTATTTCCACATCATCTTTTTATACTCCTCCATCTTTTTTTATTCCTTCGTATTTTTTTTACACATTTCTTTTTAAAAAAACTTCCCTTAAACATTACCTTTTTTGTACACAAATCCATTCCAACCATCACCTGCTTCTTCCCCTGTGATCATGTTTGTGTACGTTCTGAGGGGCTGATGTTTTGTGTGTTTATTAGGCAATAAGAACACAGAGTAGTTTTTTTATTGTGTTGAATGAAAGCATGGTTTGATTAGCAGCCCACCCTGGTGTATACCTGTACATGAGCTTTGGGTTTGAATAGATAGTTTAATTGAAGGTCCTCTCTGGTTAATTCATTGTGGGAGGTTCAACTTTGTTTTGTTTTTGTTCATGATGCAGTTTTAGAAATGTTGAAAATGCTTTTGAGACGCAGCCTGAAACGAGTCATTGGGAGATGATTGTTTTGTTTGCAGCTCATCTCTTCTCTGGGCTGCTTGTGGGTGAATTTGACTTTTCTCCTCCTTCAGTGAGTTGGGAATGAAAGTACCGGCACTGGCGCTTTGTTCTCCACTAATCCCCTTGTTGGCATTAAAACTGTAACAAAAAAGCTTTTGTATTGCAGCAGATTAGCTGCTGCTTCAATGTGTGCTTTCCCGTCTGTCCTCGTTCACTAATGATGCGTCCACAGGCCAAACCCAACAGGAATGTATGTATAAGTGTCTGTGTGTCTGTGTGTCTGTGTGTCTGTGTGTCTGTGTGTGTGTGTGTGTGTGTGTGTGTGTGTGTGTGTGTGTGTGTGTGTGTTTCAAATTCTTTTCTTTCAGCAGGAGCAAAATTTGAGTCTTTCTGCCAGCTATAACTTGCACTGACAGTTAGATTACATTTTTTCAGGCGCCTTATCATCAAGGTGAGATCCGTGTCTAATATTACATTTCACAATCAAGCAGCTTCTGGTAAAAGCCAGGATTTATTTATTTATTTGTTTGTTTATTCAGATATTTATTCAATAATTAATTTAGAAGCCGGTGCTACTGACTGGCAGAAGGAACGATAGATTGAGGTTTTATAATTTTTACGTTTCCCCATGTATTTTTTTTTTCCAATAAGCAAATGATAGATTTTAGAGTCTGTTGATTTAAAATAGAAAATATAATTTACTAAGTGTATTTATTTCTGTAATCATGGCTCTTGCATGGTATTTCTGATTAGTTTTTATATTATAGAATTGTATTCATTATATATAGTTTATTTGTTGTGTCAGCATTGTCTATCTTTCTTTACCTTATCTTTTACAATTCGCAAAATGCAGTGTCCGCATTTGTTTGCTTCTCTCTTACTCTCTTTCTTTTTCTCTTTCTCTCAGCTCAGGCAGTTTAACAATGGGTCTTATTTTGTTAGGTTTCACACGTTTATGGGTTCAGAAGAGTGTGTTCTCTTTCTTTTTCTCAGACACAGCGGTGTTGTTATTGCTATTAACTAGAGGTGTGTGATCGTATTAATGTTGCGGTAAATCAATGCACTTTTCAGAGAAATTGCAGGTATCACAATATCTTTCTACAATTTTCATGATTGTAATGGAAGCATTATTTCATTTTTTACTTTGAATTAAAAGTTATTTATTCCCGAACAGTTGCGAAATCAAATCATGTCGAGTCTTGAGCGTGATTCCTGACTTGCATCGTGCATTCCTTCATTCATTTCACGCACTTAGTCGTCGTTCATTTCAATACAAATATTTTGCGTCTCACTAAATGTAAGCATTCGAATCATTTTAAAACTCACAAACAGCTTCCTGATTTCGCAGCTTTTTAATCTTTAGACTTTGTCCATCTACCTGGAGCTTTCGTGGTAGCAACCTCATCACGGGTTGTAAAATCTAGTGGCTATTTACCTTAGCATAGCTTTTCTGTCAGCCCAAATCAGTGTGGTTATCTTCCTGCAAAGGATGACTAAAGCTCATGAACTCGATCTGCATGGTATGCGTTTTGAAGCTGGCACATGATTGGCTAATTGGATGATTGCAGCTATGAGCAGGTGTACAGTTCTTAAACTATTACACATCACGCTTCATCCTCCGGTCATTCATCTCTGCCTTATTTATTATTTACACACATTAGGACACCTGTATGTAACGGATTATCTTCACACAGCTGTGTAATGGCCAAGGCTGATTAAAAGGTGCTGTTTTATTGGGTCCAGGTTTGAGTTTTTGCATCAGCAAATAAATCACTGCCTCAGTCTCTAACCAGAACCCATGCACTGTTACGGAAATAAATGATTCATGACACACACACACACACACACACACACACACACACACACACACACACACACACACACACTCAAAAGTCCAACTCTTACAGTTCAGCTGTATAAAAGCAACCATACACTGCTGTTATACAGAGCAGTATGAAACACTAAAAGGAAATTCAAGATTTATATTTTCATAACAAAATGTTTAAACAAGATTGTAATCCTGAGATTCATTGTTCTTGTGTTCGTGGCTGTTGATGAGATCACAGATTACAAATCTCAGGGTTGGTTCATATAAGGAAGCGCTATTAGGTTGCTGCTCTTTGTGTGGATTTCCTCGTTGTCACAATGGCGCCCAGTCTTGCTCTTCTAAGTGCACAACTGAATCCCTTCGTGTGTGTGTGTGTGTGTGTGTGTGTGTGTGTGTGTGTGTGTGTGTGTGTGTGTGTGTGTGTGTGTGTGTGTAGGATAGTGAGAGTGAGAGAAGGAGAGACAGAGAAATAGAGAGAGAGAGAGAGAGAGAGAGAGAGAGAGAGAGAGAGAGAGAGAGAGAGAGAGAGAGAGAGAGAATTCTCATTTTCCTCAGTGTCTTAATACTGGTTTGTTTTACTAATGTGTGCTTTCTGTGTTCCGTCGCTTTATTTGTTTAGTGTATTTTCTTCTTCTTTCTTCTGTCTTCTTTATTGGGTCTCCATTTTCGCTCTATTTGATTCACTGTGAACAAAAATAAATGAACACTGAAAGATGGCCAGAAAACGGAAAAAAAAAATCTAAATAAATGTTTATTCTTTAATTTTTTTTTATTTAAAATGTATTTGTTTATCATTACATTTATTATAAAAATATTATTACTTATCAAAAATGATAAAATAACATCAAAATCAAATTAAACAAAAATGAGATTGAGATGAGAAGTTCATTGTGACATTGATATTTTAGCGTCATACAGTGAGGAAAATAAGTATTTGAACACCCTGCTATTTTGCAAGTTCTCCCACTTAGAAATCATGGAGGGGTCTGAAATTGTCATCGTAGGTGCATGTCCACTGTGAGAGACATAATGTAAAAAAAAATTTACCAGAAATCACAATATATGATTTTTAAACTATTTATTTGTATGATACAGCTGCAAATAAGTATTTGAACACCTGTCTATCAGCTAGAATTCTGACCCTCAAAGACCTGTTAGTCTGCCTTTAAAATGTCCACCTCCACTACATTTATTATCCTAAATTAGATGCACCTGTTTGAGGTCGTTAGCTGCATAAAGACACCTGTCCACCCCATACAATCAGTAAGAATCCAACTACTAACATGGCCAAGACCAAAGAGCTGTCCAAAGACACTAGAGACAAAATTGTACACCTCCACAAGGCTGGAAAGGGCTACGGGGAAATTGCCAAGCAGCTTGGTGAAAAAAGGTCCACTGTTGGAGCAATCATTAGAAAATGGAAGAAGCTAAACATGACTGTCAATCTCCCTCGGACTGGGGCTCCATGCAAGATCTCACCTCGTGGGGTCTCAATGATCCTAAGGAAGGTGAGAAATCAGCCCAGAACTACACGGGAGGAGCTGGTCAATGACCTGAAAAGAGCTGGGACCACCGTTTCCAAGGTTACTGTTGGTAATACACTTCCCCTCCATGATTTCTAAGTGGGAGAACTTGCAAAATAGCAGGGTGTTTAAATACTTATTTTCCTCACTGTATTTCCCAGCCCTCGTCTCTGTTCCTTTTTTTGAAATCTTGCTGATTATTTTAAACTGTACATGGACTTTTATTTAATTTTTATTATTGTATTGCTCTTTATTTAAAAAGAAGGGCTATTTTTTTTTTTTTATGACAATGCATAACAACTATGAAACTTGAAACCAAGTCAATTTACCCATCTCTTTGAACCACTACTTGTGGTCTGTCACACTTGGAGGAAAGCGTCATCTGCTCTTCTCCACATACTGGAGCTCAGGGGTGGCCATGATTGTCTATAGGGGGATCCATTTTGTTATATTTGAGATTAAGATTTTGTATAATTTCCATTTTATTCTGGAACTAAAGTTTTTATGTCTTTCATCTTCTGTCTTCTCAATTGTTTTGACCTTTGACAGCACATCAGCTGTTTATTGACCCGGATATTGCATGATATTTCCAATATGATTGATGGATTGTTGTTAAAACACACACACACACACACACACACACACACACACACACACACACACACACACACACACACACACACACACACAATGTTATTCACTGGCATTCGGCCCCTGAATGCTTGTTAGAAGAGTAAAGTAAAGTGGAACTGAAATCCTATATAACTTTAGATTGTGCACAACTTTTAACCGAATGCTATTGAACTAATTTAATCGAAGTCGATTTTTAGGATTTTAATTTTTAAAGCTGTCATGAAGATGAATTAATCAGCAAACATCTGAGCATATTTTTGTTTGTAATTGAAGCTGTTGTGTTCCTCTTGAGATCTGAACTATTCACACTTAACTGTGACATTCGGATGTTTACTTCAAACCG
This sequence comes from Silurus aristotelis, assembly GCF_946808225.1. Taxonomy (NCBI): domain Eukaryota; kingdom Metazoa; phylum Chordata; class Actinopteri; order Siluriformes; family Siluridae; genus Silurus; species Silurus aristotelis. The sequence continues at coordinate 14,426,595 of NC_139586.1, forward strand.
TGAGCACCACAGAGCACCAGAGCGAGTTCATTCTCGAGCACAAGTGCACTATGTGGAGCGAGGAAAGTGTGACTGAGCCTCTCCGTAAGTAAGAGGAAGCCATAATTCATGACTTCCTGCTACATCCTCAGCTCCCTGTAGCTTCACCCTAATAAGCAGCTGCTGAAGGCTAATTATCTCAGCAGTAAAGCATTCAGCAGAGTCATGGAAACAAATAATGCATCATCACGGACATGTCGCATTTAATGTCTACCAGGAGACTCCTGAACTCTGTAAGCCTGAGTACATGATAAATAACCAATCAGGTGGCATTTCGAGCTGAACGATGACTCTCACGGCCTGATTTACTGCCGAGGCACGAGGATTACGATGATTACACTGTTAGGCTCAGATGCTGCAGAATGGTCCAGCCAGAGAGACAGGAGTTATTAATCAGTACGGTGCTTTTCATTTTTCAAGCTGTGTTTGTTTGGAAAATGGATGTAACTATCGATATACTGACTTGTTCTGTTCTTCACGAACCGATATGGAAGCAGACAGTTTTTTAGTATTGAAAATTACCATTGTCTAATAAAGTCTAAATTGTTTTGATATACATATGTATATGCTACATTTATATATATATATATATATATATATATATATATATATATATATATATATGTATTAGTGGCGGGCCGTGCATTTGGTACCTGGGCCTTCAGTGGGGATGTACCCAAATGAATCCACTACTTAATACACCACTATCACGTCACAATTATAGAAACCATCTATACTGTACAAAAACGCAATATAACAACACGTGGCATTACAGAGAGAGACATTTTACATTTGGAGGGTGAAAACCATTTTACCTCTACACTACCACCACAACTGTGCACCTACATAATCTGGAGCAGTTCAGAATCAATATTTGTCTAATAACATGACAAAAACATAAACAATTTAAATAAAAAAAACAACCTACTCATGAGAGATGCAGACTCAGAATTTGCACCACTCCTCAGAGGCTGTAATCCAGTGGTACCGCTCGTATTCACTGGTCTTAAAGTGGTGAACAAACCCTTTCCCCGGCTAAGACACGCTAGCTAGCTTCTGGGTTGGCCGACCTCCTTACGATGTCTAGCTTTTCTTCAAAATGTATTTTGTATATGTCCGAAACTAAATCAATTTCTCTTCCGCCGTAGGCATAAAAAAGTCTAACTCAGATATATTAATGTGTGCAGAGCTACACACGTGTTTTGCCAGTGGAACTTGGCTGTAACAGTTTCCCTCTGACCAACCAATTAGAGGACGGAAAAATGCTGACACTATTCTGGGCCAACTAGATGTCCTGTGAGGCGAATCTGAAATCTGATTGGTTAAAGAAACAGACCCATTCATAATATTCTCTATGGTAAAAGGGCCAGCAGTACAGACTTTGAAGGTCCTGGGCAGATTAGATTGAAATGGCAGCACATCGAGGCTGAAAAAATCCAACATCCCCATACACGTTCTGAAAACAGAGCAGCCAAGAGAAACACTACGAAATAAAGAAAATAAACTGTTGGGAATAAATTAATACAATTTAATAGAACAAATATTAGAATTGAGGTTGTAAATGTAGGTCAGTGCTTTTGATATTGTGTAGGCCAGCAGAGAAGACTTTGTTGGCCCTGACCGCCCGGTACTATATATATATATATATATATATATATATATATATATATATATATATATATATATATATATATATACAGTGAGGAAAATAAGTATTTGAACACCCTGCTATTTTGCAAGTTCTCCCACTTAGAAATCATGGAGGGGTCTGAAATTGTCATCGTAGGTGCATGTCCACTGTGAGAGACATAATCTAAAAAAAAAATCCAGAAATCACAATGTATGATTTTTTTAACTATTTATTTATATGATACAGCTGCAAATAAGTATTTGAACACCTGAGAAAGTCAATGTTAATATTTGGTACAGGAGCCTTTGTTTGCAATTACAGAGGTCAAACGTTTCCTGTAGTTTTTCACCAGGTTTGCACACACTGCAGGAGGGATTTTGGCCCACTCCTCCACACAGATCTTCTCTAGATCAGTCAGGTTTCTGGCCTGTCGCTGAGAAACACAGAGTTTGAGCTCCCTCCAAAGATTCTCTATTGGGTTTAGGTCTGGAGACTGGCTAGGCCACGGCAGAACCTTGATATGCTTCTTACAGAGACACTCCTTGGTTATCCTGGCTGTGTGCTTCGGGTCATTGTCATGTTGGAAGACCCAGCCTCGACCCATCTTCAATGCTCTAACTGAGGGAAGGAGGTTGTTCCCCAAAATCTCGCAATACATGGCCCCGGTCATCCTCTCCTTAATACAGTGCAGTCGCCCTGTCCCATGTGCAGAAAAATACCCCCAAAGCATGATGCTACCACCCCCATGCTTCACAGTAGGGATGGTGTTCTTGGGATGGTACTCATCATTCTTCTTCCTCCAAACACGTTTAGTGGAATTATGACCCAAAAGTTATATTTTGGTCTCATCTGACCACATGACTTTCTCCCATGACTCCTCTGGATCATCCAAATGGTCATTGGCAAACTTAAGACGTGCCTGGACATGTGCTGGTTTAAGCAGGGGAACCTTCCGTGCCATGCATGATTTCAAACCATGACGTCTTAGTGTATTACCAACAGTAATCTTGGAAACGGTGGTCCCAGCTCTTTTCAGGTCATTGATCAGCTCCTCCTGTGTAGTTTTGGGCTGATTTCTCACCTTCCTTAGGATCATTGAGACCCCACGAGGTGAGATCTTGCATGGAGCCCCAGTCTGAGGGAGATTGACAGTCATGTTTAGCTTCTTCCATTTTCTAATGATTGCTCCAACAGTGGACCTTTTTTCACCAAGCTGCTTGGCAATTTCCCCGTAGCCCTTTCCAGCCTTGTGGAGGTGTACAATTTTGTCTCTAGTGTCTTTGGACAGCTCTTTGGTCTTGGCCATGTTAGTAGTTGGATTCTTACTGATTGTATGGGGTGGACAGGTGTCTTTATGTAGCTAACGACCTCAAACAGGTGCATCTAATTTAGAATAATAAATGTAGTGGAGGTGGACATTTTAAAGGCAGACTAACAGGTCTTTGAGGGTCAGAATTCTAGCTGATATACAGGTGTTCAAATACTTATTTGCAGCTGTATCATACAAATAAATAGTTTAAAAATCATATATTGTGATTTCTGGATTTTTTTTTTTAGATTATGTCTCTCACAGTGGACATGCACCTACGATGACAATTTCAGACCCCTCCATGATTTCTAAGTGGGAGAACTTGCAAAATAGCAGCGTGTTCAAATACTTATTTTCCTCACTGTATATATAATATACACAGTAATTAGATGACCAGATTGAGAGAAAAAAATTTAAGTTTATCATCAATACATCTTATCGTAAGCTTGCCCAATGCCTTAATATTTTTTTCCGCTTATTTGTAAGTACATTTCTTAATAGTTTCTCACAGAAACACAACGCAAAGTATAAAGATGTGTGTGTGTCACTCAGAGAATTCCCTCCAGCCTGAGCAGAAGCACAGAATTAATTTCAGTAAGCCTCATAGCATGTTGATTTTTGTCACCATGAAAAGGCTCGGGCATTTAATTACCACAAATAGAGCACAAGGAGAACTGATAATGAAAACAATTAATTACTGCTCAGCTGAAGGGCAAAAGCCTGACCAAAACAAGAACAAGTATTAAATAATTGATTCTCATGTAGCGGCATCATATTTTTCTGGCTCTCGGGTGGAAAAGCCACGTGTCAAATACATGACGCATAGATCAGACCCTCATCGATTCAGTCGAAACATTAAATTAAGATAAAACCATGACTCAACCCACACACCCCACATGCTGGAGTGCAGTGAATATATTTACATAAAAAATGTCTGAATGCAAGCCCCGGTATCGCCAAGCTGCCACTCTTGGGCCCTTGAGCAAGGCCCTTAACCCTCTGTGCTCCGGGGGTCCCTTACGAGGGAAATATCAAGGTCCGTGACGTCGGAGTGACGTGGGGCCGCCCTCCCGTGGGCTCACCACCTGCAGGAAGGACCGTAAGGGACGGTGCTGTGAGGATTGGGCAGCAGTCGAAGGCAGGGGCCTGCTTAGACTGCTGCCCCCACGACCCGAATTACGGATAAGCGGGAGAAAATGGATGGATGGGATGGATGTCTGAATGCTAATAATAATTTTAATGTTGTTCTTTTTGCTTACATTCATATGTAGGGTTGCAGCTATAAATTATTTTAGTAATCGAGTAGTTTACTGAAAATAGTATACTTTAATTTAACTGAAATTAGAATCTGTAAAAACTAAACCCAATTACATAATAACAAATAATTAATACAAATATAAAAAATACATATTTAGATTACAAAAAAACCCCAAAAAGCTGTTTTTGTTATATTTTGTTTGAAATTTTGAAACTTTCTGTCGTTTCTTTGGTCTGTATCTACTGCCACAAAAAAAAAAAAAGATTTGCCTAATTCCGCATTTTTATTTCACAAAAACGAGTTTATTTTTCATAATTTTGACTTTATTCCTTGCAATTCGGATTTTTTCCCGAGCAGTTTACCGGGTGGTGCATCAGAATACCAGGTGGTGCATCAGTAATAATGGTCCGTGGGGAAACGCAATGCTCCATGTGTATTCTAAACGAAGCATCAAGTCAAATATGATGACTATTACTTTTTATTGCATTTGAATTACTCGAGGTGCTTAAGGAATCATTTCAGCGCTACTAATTTGTGCTTGTTAAACTTCGAGTTCTAGATTTATTGCTTACTAGGTTTCTATAATGAATTCCACACCATGTCTACATTAAACTTACATTGTGCATAGGAGGATTGCAAAGCATCCAAATACATTGTCTACACACAATCGGTGCTGCACTGTGCTTTCATGTTTCTAACTGTGACTACAGTTTAAAAAGGAACCACATACAGTATGTGTACAACTGTCAAGGGTGCAAATACTTTTGACTATGTAGTGTATTGGATTATTAAATATAGCACAGTGACATGCTTTCTTTTACTGAAATGCTGAAATATTTTAAGCTTGTGAAACAGGGTAATATACTAATCCATGTTTCGCTGGTATCAGCTTCATGCAAAATGCAGGTATAGAATTTAGAAATGGCTTTTAGAAACTTAATTTTCATCAATATTTGCATGCATTATTAATTTACTAGAAATCACAGCAGAACTGTAGCATAGTGTCTGCTCGAGTTCTAAACATACTGAATTTATGCATGAATGCAGATGAAAAGTGTATTTCAATTATTAATTCAATGTAGTGACTGGTTTAGGAAACTTGGTCTGTTGACTTAGACTAGCACCTAAAACATTATCACGTATTCGTTGTCAATCGAATCGTTGTTATCGATCAGTTGGGCTGCTCCAGTGACGGGTTAGCGTGACGGCAAGATAACACAGCCACTTGCGAAATGACGGAAAGTACTGGTCAACCAGCAGCAGGAAAAAGTGTCTTCCCAAATCATCCAAGACTAACCTGCAACTTGTGCACAGTGGAGCTTGGGTGGGATGGAAGTATCACAGTGATGCATGAGCACATAAAAAGAAAACACACTGGTGGCACGGATGAAGGCGAAACATCAGCACGTTCAGCAGAAAACAACCTAGCATGAGGGAAGGAGAAGAGGGGAAATCCCCATGCTCTCCTCGACAAGCAGCCACTTTAAGCTTTAAAATGAAAAATTAAAGGTAGCTTAACTATCTGGCTTTTGCGTTTTTTTATTATTAAATTTTTAAACATAAATTCCCTGAATTAGGGTTGTATTAAAAAGTTTAATCGAAAACATGTTCTGCATCATGCGCCATTAACGTGATCCGCTAACAATGCAATCCATTTTCCTGTTAGAGGATTCCTGTCTTCATTTTTCCTATTATTCTCTTGTGTACTGTGGCCTTGTACACACCATGACCAATTACTTTCTGTTTGAGGGGATGGTGTTTAAGGGACTCTCTAGGCTGTTGTTCTCGTTCACATGATTATGCTATGATTTGTGATTAATGGATAGATGTTTGTGGTGATTAATATTTTTAATGTACGTGCAGATGATTTATAAATAGTTTGTAGCATATGTAGTAGTATATAATAGGGGTTTAATGATAAACATATTCAGACCAAAAGTTTTCGGTACAGGGCTTTCGGTTCGGGACATATATGCAAATTTGTTTAGTCTCCACCTCGCACTTTAAGTGCATTTAAAAAAATGTATTATTATTAAACTTAAAAACCAGTGGTTGGCCATCAGGGCCAGCAAAGTCTTCTCTACTGGCCTAAACACTATCAGACCCACATTTACAAACTAAATTCTAATATTTGTTTCATGAAATTGGATTCATTTATTCCCAAAAGTCTATTCTATTCATTTCGTAGTGTTTCTCTTCGCTACACTTTTTCCAGTACATGCATGTGGATGTTAGATTTTTTGTCCAATCAGATTTCAGCCTCTATGTGCTGCCATGTCAATCTAATTTGCTCAGGACCTTCACAATCAGTAGTGCTGGCCGGTGTAACTTAGTCTATATTAGCAATGGATCTGTTTCTTTATCAGATTTCATATTCGCCTCACAGGGCAGCTAGCTGGCCCAGAATAGCGTCAGTATTTTTCCGTCCTCTGATTGGTTGGTCAGAGGGAAACTGTTACAGCCAAGTTCAACTGGCAAAACACGTGTGTAGCTCTGCACACATTAATATATCTGAGTTAGACTTTTTATGTCTACGGAGGAAGAGAAATTGATTTGGTCTCCGACATACTTAAAAACACATTTTTAAAAAAGCTAGACGAAGCTAGAAAAGGTCGGCCAACCCAGAAGCTTGCTAGCGTGTCTCAGCCCGGGAAAAGGGTTTGTTCTCCACTTCCAGACCAGTGAATACGAGCGGTACCACTGGATTACAGCCTCTGAGGAGTGTTGCAAATTATATGTGTATGCATTATGAGTCTGCATCTCTGGTGAGTATGATGTATTTTATTAAATTTTCTATGTTTTTGTCATTTTATTAGACAAATATTGACAAATATTATTAGACAAATATTGATTCTGAACTGCTCCAGATGATGTAGGTGCACAGTTGCGGTTGTAGTGTGGAGGTTTGGAGTGGTCTTAACTGGGTTTTTTGCTTTACTAAGTTTGTGTACAGTATTGATGGTTTCTATAATTGCGACGTGATACTGGTGGTATCAAGTGGTGGATTAAGGCGGTTAAGTCCCCACTGAAGGCCCAGGTACCAAATGCACAGCCCACCACTGTTAAAAACATACAACAATGCCAGGGGTATAAAAAACAAACTAGAGTTAGCACAGTGTCACTGTGGTTATTCACTCCGTACCGGAAATTCCATTAGTTTTTTTCGCATATGCATGAAAAATGTTAAGAATCTATAGTGCTAGCATTAGCCGCTATCCACTTTCTGGTTAGGAATGATTAACCACAGTGACACTGCACTAACTCTAGTTTCTTTTTCTTATAACCCTGGCTTTTGTTGTATATGTTTTCAAGTTTAATAATAATTTTTTTTCATGTTTTTGTTTTGCACATGCATGAAAAAGTTTATATAGCGCTAGTGATATGGTTTCTTTAGCGTTTATTGTCCAGCTTCAAGAATTTCTCTTTAAAGGAGAAAATCCTTTCAATTCCACATATCCAGGGGGGCGAATAAATGAAGGATGGAAGGAATGAAGACAATGGTTAAACTGAGTAGAACAGTTAAGTAGATCATATCTTTGGAAAATAAAATATTAAATATTAAATTGCTTAATTTAGTCAGTTTCATAAAAAAAAGTTTAATGCATTACTTTGATTTTTTCTATAAAATTTTTTATAAAATATTATTTTATATATTACCACCAGTATCACGTCGCAATTATAGAAACCATCAATACTGTACACAAACTTAGTAAAGCAAAAAACCCAGTTAAGACCACTCCAAACCTCCATCAACATTAACACATCTTTGCCTGATGAATCGTAGCTTCCATGCCGCTGAACAGATAAATGTTTTTGCTTTCGAAGCATGTAAATTAATAGGAAATTCAATTAAGACTATGAAACAGTGTGCTGTTCATTACAATGACTTTACTATACAAGAATTTAAATTCGGGTATCTATATTGCTTTTAGCATGGCATTACATAAACAAGACACTTTATTCATTTTACCTTATTAACAGTCCTGATTTCAGTTTTGCTCGCTACGGTAATTAAACTCAATAAACATTAAGAAAAAAACAGCCTTAATTCTAATAATAGTGATGACTAACTACAGCTTATGCTTTTTGAATATCCGAGTCCACATTGAGTTCCATTTGCTGTTCTATCCTCCACTCTTCTGGGAAGTTCTTCCAATAGATTTTACTCCTGAAGATTTGTTCTCATTCAGACACAAGGCTGTTAGTAAAGTCATGTACTGATGTTCTGTGGGGTGAGGAGGCCTGGTGTGCACTCAGCTTTCACATTTATCCCAAAGGGATTTAAATAGGTTGAATTCAGAACTATTAGACAGACCATTTAAGGTCTTCTATTTACATGTAGTCCGTGTAATCTATATTTTCATAGAGCTGGCTTTGTGCACAGGGGCATTGTCATGCTGGAACAGGTCCATGTCTCCTAATTTAAATAAAAGGAAAATGTAATGCTACCACACCCTAAGACATCCTATACAACTGTGTTTGTATTGCACAACCACATATTGCTGGATAAATCAGGTGTCCAAATATTTCTATATTGTTTATATTCTATACGTTTTATATATATATTTTTTATAGCTGATTTTTTGTAAATATTTATAAAACAGACTGGATCTCTGAGATGGTTTAAGATTTGAGGGTTTTAAACTAAATAGAGTGCTCATACTTTATTGACTAATTAATCACACTATTTCATGAGATGATTTTGTATTTATACCCCACTAAATCTCCATTAAATCATAAAGCATTTATGTTTCTCTGACTCCACCCCAAGCTTTTTTAACGCTAATTCAGTGCAGCCATTTAGACGCGCTTACTCCATTTCCTAAGTGCACTTGAGTTTAAAGAGGGGTATTTTATTTATTTATTGTAACCTATACAAAGCAAACATTTTAAATGCATGACTAGGCTGCAGGTCTTTTTTGTTGTTGTTTTTTTGTGAAACTGATATCTGACCTCAGGGATCACTGATACCTGATACTGACATGTGAATACCCAGATGACTCTTTGTAAACCAGGCATGAGTGGAGTAGTTGTGCTCTTTGTTGTGTATCATTTTTTTTTACAGCTTGTGTACAGAGACGGAAAAAAGAGAAAATGTAAATGTACAATATTTGCACTATATTTTTTGTTCATTAGTCGAAGCTTATACACCAGTCACAGGGAGAATGGCTCTGCTGGGGATTTCATGGGCTGTACTAGGAATTACAAGGAGATGAGGTGTTCTGTTATAGGAAAACAATCAACAATGCGGCTGTTTAATGGAGTGAAGTTAATGTTACCACCTTTAATTTATTTTGGGTGTTTCATTCTTTTTTATACAACAGCAACAATCAATTTTTAACGATTATATTTCTATTTATTTAAGACCAGCATCATTTTTTATCCGTTCATTGTTACATTTAATAATATAGCAACTACACTATTTAAAAAAGGTTTTTGTATGTGTAATTTGTATATGTTTTAGAAAATCCCATTCCTCAGCCCCATTTGCTCCATTAGCACTAGATTTTGGGGAGTTCTCGCAGAGATTTGTGCTCATTCAACTACAAGGGTGTTAGCAAAGTCATGTACTGATGTAGGGTGACGAGACCACATTATATCTTCATAGAGTTGACTTTGGAACAGGTTTAGGTCTCCCAGTTCAAGCGAAGGGAAAATTGAATGCTACAACATCCAATTGTGTGCCTCAGTCTTTGAAACTGTTTGATAATAAACCACATATGGCTGGAAATGTCAGGTGTCCAAACACTGCTCTCCATATTGAGTATAACCTCACCAGTCTGTGTAATTTGTTGACATCAAGTGTTAACTCCTGCCCTGAAGATCTTGGAAACACATAAAACTTATAGAAGACTGTTATAAAATGCTTAAATAATCAAAGCTTTATTCACATTCTGTTGATTGATTCTGCATTACTGTTTGTTTGTTTATGCATTTGCTGTGAATCTCATGTGCTCTATATTGTGATGTTTGATATGTGACATATTTACAGCTTCAAATCTAAAATGTTTACACGTAACTCAGAAATGCAACCGTAGGCACACACTCACAGAACTGCCCCGGTTATGAGACGTCACTCCTCTTAGTCTTCATTACGCCACGTCCTCCGCTATTCTTAATAGAATCTGCAACCTGCTGATCTTTAAAGGAGAAAAAAAGCATTCTTTAAGACTTCATAAGCAAACTCTCTGAGGAGCAGGACACGGAGCAGAGCGCTGGAGCAAATCGAGGTCATGCTGCAGTGAAACACATGATACCTGCATTTCTGAAGTGCAGTGAGAGTGAGTGAGAGTGAGAGAGAGTGAGAGAGAGAGAGAGAGAGAGAGAGAGAGAGAGAGAGAGAGACCCATTATCAAGTTGGATATCGAGAAAGTTATTTGTAAATAATTTCCAAGAACATTTACACAAGAAATTTGTTACTGATGGAAATCCAGTTAGTTGGCAATGATCTGAGTTTGTGTATAATTAAAACAGAGAGAATCAAGTGCAATTAAATACAGAGACAGACAGAGAGAGAGACAGATGCAGAGACTGTCAGGCAGACAGATAGAGTCAGAGCAAAACAAAGACATAAATGCTGCCATAACAGTCCTGACTTGTTGAGCAATAACATCATTATCAACATCATCTTCAGCTATTTGGGCTACAGTAGCCACTGATCCCTCCAGACCAGTAACAGCCCAGAGAGCTGCAGTTTTGGAGATGCTCTGTCCCAGTCGTCTAGCCATCACTATTTGGCCCTGGTCAAACACACTTAAATCCGTACACTTGCCCATTTTCCTGCTTCTAACACATCAACTTATAGGACAAAATGTTCACTTGCTGCGTAATATATCCCACACACTAACAGGTGCCATGATGAAGAGAAAATCAGTGTTATTTACTCACCAGTCATAAGGTTATAATGTCTGTGTATACACAAGATAAAGAAAGAGAGAGTGTGACAGAGAGAGAGAGAGACACAAACAGAAAGACAGATAGAGAGACAGAGACACAGACAGACCTAACAAGGGAAAGACAAAAAAAGCTGCAAAGAGAGAAAGAGGGACTCTGATGCACATAGACAGAGACACAGAGAGTAAAAGCCAGATGAAGAGACAGAGACAGACACACACAAAATCAGAGAGAGTCAGAGAGCAAAAGAGATACAGACAGAAACACACAGAGAGATTTAGAGAGTGAGAGAGAGAGAGAGAGAGAGAGAGAGAGTGCAGACTCAGAGAGACAGCTGTAATCGATGCATCGTATATCAAAGTCGATTCCGTAGCTGTAACTTTTTTTCACATTTCATCTAACACTGGGAATTGATCAAAAGTGAGTTATTTATGTTCTGCCTGATAATTAACATGAGCTTTGAATAATAATGTCAAATAGAGGAGGAGACACACACACACACTCACACACACACACACTCACACACACACACACACACACACACACACACACACACACACACACACACACACACACACACACACACATGACTAGCTTTGTGTTCTCTTTAATAAGGACATGTATGTGTTACATTGGTATGAAGTTACTTGTATATTTTAAGAGACGTCACTTATTTTTTTTGGTATATTTAGTATTACTCTCTAATGGAGAAAAATGTACCATATTTTCCGGACTATAAGCCGCTACTGTTTCCCCACTCTTTGAACCCCGCGGCTTAAAGAATAAAGTGGCTAATTTATAGATTTTTTCCTGGGTTTTTCCCGGTTTCACAAACTTGAAGCCAAAAAACTGAGCCCCATAACATTAGACCAATGAAATTGCCGAACCGGTTAAGGCGAACAAATGAAATTCCATATATCAAATCAGATGCGCTCCCACTGAATCGGGCCGCACCACATCATAAATATGGATGATGTTCCTCTGACGTTTGACCTGCTGCTCACTCGGACTGTCTACAGGAAATGCGAATCATTAATCATGCTGAAAACAACCGGGCATGAAAACACACTTCACCTGTGTTCTGAGCTGCACGGCATCGGGAGAAAAGCTTCACCGATGGTGATTTTTAAACGCACAACAATGCCAGAAGAAAAACTCCCAAGAGAAATAGTTGTGAAAGGAAGGAGGAAGACAGTGAACAATGACTTTCTTGGTAGGCTTCTGTTTAGATACAAGCCGTGTAACAGACACTGTCTTTCATTAAAGCCTGTGTAAAGTTCATTAGTTTCAGTGTAGACACCTGCGGCTTATAGACAGGTGCGGTGTATTTATGTTCAAAATAAAAATCTTTGCAAAATTCAGTGGGTGCGGCTTATATTTGGGTGTGCTTAATAGCCTGGAAATTACGGTACTTCGTACCCGATTACTATTGATTAATCAATGGACTAATCGGTCAAATACTCAAACACTAAAATAATTGGTAGCTACAGCCCTAGTTAAAACCTCATTAAACTTTTCTTTACCCAGGTTATCATTAAAGTATTTCCAGCATAATGCATCATGTCATGCCATATTGTTACACCTGTTAAATACAGTATAGAGCTTAACAATTGAGTCAGCAAAAAGCCTTGTGTCAGATATAAACCAATTTCTTGTCGCATTCCTCCATAATAGCACAAGCACTTAGTAGCAGAGCAGAAAGCTTTTTTTTAGTTCTAAAAACTACAGAAAAGCAGATAAAAGCGCTATACTGCGCACACGTAAGGAAAAAACATAAGAAACTTTGGCTTGTGAGATTCGTTTTCCGGCTCTTGGAAAAAAACAAAAACAAGCCTTTTAAACAGACAGACAGAAAGCTGGAGCTGTTGCTGCAGGTAACACAACAGTCCCACGAAATGGTCACATGACTGTAACACACGACAGAAAAAAATGCCATCGTTTTTTAATATCTCTTTTGCCTCAGTCCACACTAAAGCAGGAAAATGCCATTTTCATTTTGCTGAATTTGGTAGATTTTCAAAAGGTTTTTAAAACCAGCATGTCAGTGTGGGCAGACGGTGTAATGTAGAGAAGATTATGCGTTTTTTAAATCTGTCCATATTAAAACTGATGCAGCCTGACATTAAATGCACAAATGTTCTAAAGTGTAATTGTGAAAGTGTAGACTTTAAAACACTTTTATTACGTGTTGTGGATTTGTCAAGTAAATATCAGCCCAAACACAGAGCAATAATATATTCACAAGGTGCGTTAATCTCTGTAATGGTTTTATTGATGAATCTAGAGTCTGGGCTAGAAAAAAATCAGCCTCAGCTTCATTACAGTGGTAAAGTGGACATTGAGCTACTGATCAGGATTCAGACTCAGAATCCAAACCCCAGAACCACCAAGCTGCCAGTTAGCCCGAGTTCCTCCAGGGTTTCATGGCTGACCCTGTCTTCTGACCTACATTTCCTAACAAGCTGGGTTTATAAGAAATAAAGCTTCTTCATTTCATTTTATTTAATTTTGCGCCTCATTAGATAAACATCCCAAGAAATCCATGTTAGGGCGTTATCTTATTCACAATAATCTGACATGCATGCCAAAAATGAAACCTTCATGAAAAAGCGTCTTTTTTATTTTAAATGTTCGAGAGATATTTAGAGCATGTTTATAGCAGTTGCCATCTTGCCCACTCTTATCCACTACACACACACATCTGTCTCTCCTTCCTGTTGCCATGCCGGGATTGTAATTAGAAGCCAGCGATGTGTAATTAGTCATTAATTAAGACGTGAGCCGCGCCCCGCCGAGGAAACGAAGCAATCGAAGAGAATCAGTTAACCTTATATCTGTTTATTACCTAGCAATGTCCTGTTGACCCCAAAACCATTTTTCACTTAATGGCAATTAAGAAAAATCTCATTCTCGAGTTATCTCATCTGTGTTATTAACTCATTCCAGTAGGTTCAAGATCGCCCTGATTGTGTGTGTGTGTGAGAGAGAGAGAGAGAGAGAGAGAGAGAGAGAGAGAGAGAGAGAGAGAGAGAGAGAGAGAGAGCATAGTTAAGAGACATATACAAAATATAATTGGTCACCATTTTTTATGTATTTTTACAATTTTATTCTTTTTTTAATGCAATATTTACTGATTAGAATTTAAGTCACGCTCTTAAAGTTTCATATTAATGTCAAAATTATTGAAATTATATTCCGAGTTAGCATTTATCAGTACCAAATGTCTGTCGGACATTTACAGCTTCATTATCACCTTTTCCCATCCTCATTATTTTTACACAGGAATTTAATTCCCTGCACGTTTGGGTGTACGGTTTGTTCCTCCAGAACTGGTACGTGAACACAGTGAGGTGAGATTTTACAGGCATAGGTTTTCCACTGCAGCCCCCATCATTGTCATTCACTCATCATTTCAGCAGCTACTGTCAAATCTGTTGTACCGTGTTATTTTATTACCCGTCTTCTTGGGTCGCATCACTTTCTGCCTGTTTGCCTGAGTGGCAGTCAGTGACATTGAGGATCAGCTCATTATCCAGATCCAGCCACATGTCACATGACTGCAAGGATGGAAGTGACCAACATGTACATTCATCAGTCCTAAGGTTAAACCCACCAGTATGAGTTGTGCAGGTTCTCAGTGGGCCACAAAAGCTGCTGCGACCCATCAAATTAAACGAGTATAAAAACATTCAATTAAATTTATTGAAGCTTAGTACTACACTATTACAAGCTTGAAATAAGTACAACATCATACCTTTTTATTGCATCAAATATGTAATGTAAAGATATTATTCAGATTTACAAAGATTTTTCGGATTTTTGCCATATGTTCACTATTTGTTGAAGAGACTGTTTTTAAGTGGAATAGAATCTTACTGTCTATTTACGTTGTATGAAAAACGTTTGTGGACGCTTGCAGAATATGAGATTCATATGTGGTTTGTTTGGTTGTTTTTTTTTTTGGGTGGGGTGTGGGGGGGGGGGTGTTTCAGTCAGCCTTTCAGTTCATTCCAGAGTTGTTAAATAGAGCTGAGGTCAGAGCTCTGTAGCTTCGGGTCTCCTGGTTTAAGTGAAGGGAAAGTGTAACGGCATTCTATACACTTGTGTGCTTTAAGTTTTGTACTAACAATTTGGTGACAAACAACATACGGATGGAAAAAGTCAGGTTTCCTGTAATTCATTTTTATTCGTAAAGCGCTTTTGATAATAGACATTGTCTCAAAGCAGCTTTACACATATAATGTGGTGATAAAGAATGAATAAGATGTTCTTTAGAAGTGTAAATTTGTCACTACTGAGCAAGCCGGTGGCTAATGTGGCAAGGAAAAACTCCCTGAGACGGCATAAGGAAGAAAGCTTAATGTTTGTGTTTATCATAAACACTGATGAAGTGTTTGTACAGTGAAACAATAGAGCATAGTTCTGACGTATGTCTGTATTTATTCTGCGTTCATCATGTCATTTACAGCCCACACAGTCAGTGAACAGATTTCATAACAAGCCGAGTCAGCTGATTAAAAAGAAGCGCTGCCGCAGAACGTAGCCGAACTGCTTTTCTGAAATTCCTGGCATTTTAATGAAGCAGAGCATCACAATCTGTCTTCAGCGCTCGCACAAACATAACGAGTGTGGCGCGGTGTGGCGCAAAATGGAGCACAGGCATAACTCATGTTGAAGGCCGGTACTTTCTGAACCACACTTGCTCGTGTTTCGTGCTTGTGTAACAGCACACCTGCAGCGTTTGCATTATTGTTAGGTTTTTATGTCTTATTTCTTATGTAGATTACTCAGTGCTGTCTCAAGGCCCATTACACACACAACAAAATAAAGCTGCTTGGTTCACGTAACTCGGCGTTAATCAGTCGAAGCGGGAGCTCGTTTGTTCCTTTAGGGAAGCCGAGGAGTCTAAAGGGGAAGGAACAAAGTGGTGGAGGAAATTGTGTATTTTATTTGTTGCACTCTGTGGAAGCTGTTAGTAGGTGCAGTAAATTGTGTCCTGATTGTGTCAGAAGAACTTGTTGAGATGCGACGGATTCTGGAACGTTGTTAGAGATGTGAGAGCGGGTGTGCTGTTACTAAACAAAGCCTGAAGTGATCATCTGTTTCACATGACATGAGAGGCTGCGGTATCCCAAATGCATACTAACCCAAATCAGCACTAACAGAGGATTTCATTTGCTCTTGCTTCTGGGTATGAAACATTGAATTTTGATTGCAGTTTAATGCTAAGATTTGCTGCAGAGAGGTGGAGTTCAGGATTTAGGGATGAGCAATACTGACAAAAAAAGAATAATTTTAGCTGATAATGATACGCAATATTTTGCATCTTTCAAATCGTGTTTGAAAATGTTAATCCGATATGTTGTTGATAACTACTGATATTATTTTATTATTTGCTGACGCATTTAATTAAAAGCGATGTGGTAACGGTAAAATCACCAAAGCATCGTTTTTTTTATTTTCTATGGTAAAAATAGCTGTCGAACTGTCCTTAACGGCAACACTCATTTGAGAAACATCCGTCTTTTCAAAACCAAACCAACGTTATGGTGTGTGTATTTTGTTTCCTAGCAAATATTTTTTTACTCTTTTCTAAAGTTAACTGCTACACTGTCTCAACCTGCACCATTGCATTCTATTAGACTTCATCATGAAAGATGTTTTTGAATTTGTTTTTGTTTTTTTGCCATACTTACAGTTTTTTGTAGTTGCTTAGGAGCATTTCTCTAATCATCCGTAATTTTTTGCAAACCAATGAGTAAATTCTTAAAACAATTTGTAGAAACAGCACAACACATTGGATTTCTTGCAAAAGCCTAAACTTTTTTCAAAATCCTCAGTTTATCTCTTAATAGTAAATATTTGTGTCAATGAACATCTCATTCCCATCAGAATGAAAAGTTCCTTTGTCATTGCTCACAAACAAGATCATCAAAATCATCAGTCATGTTGTCAGTATGATGCAGCACAGTTTAATTATTTCCTGATATAAACTACGGTTTGGATTACAATGATGCACAAGGCTGAATTTCTTCTGTATGGTTTATATGAATTTCAGCAGCACAAATGTATTTATTTAGTATTGATTGCATGAGACCGGACAGGATTCACACTTTTACTGTACTGTAATATTGTTCGTTCATTTCTTGGTTCATCCTTTTTTAGAATTTGTAATTCTGTGTTTTAATCTGTCACTAAACGAAGGTTCAAGAGATTCACCTTTGACCTGTTTTAGAAAACTAGTTGATTATTGGTTGATCTGATGCCATACACTCTCCATTAGTGACATTCAAGATTCATCTGCACAATTCATCAATTCAAGAAACATTTAACAAAAAAAGGTTTAATAGAAATTTAAGCTTAACAGATTCTGACAACTGGTTTAACCATTTTGCATTCAATGACTTTTACAATGAACTGATGACGAGATGTTTTGAGGGTTGAGACTAATTCAGGTGTATAATATATAATATAAGTATTAGTATAATACGGTATATTTTGATCAACACGACATAAACAACTGATAATGTAGGAAACAGCAGACACTTGTACACGTTAAATTAAATGAATGTACAAAAGCATTCGCAATTTGATCAAAGCAACAAGAAATGTTCTTATGATGAGCACAAGTGACTAAATGATGTGGAGGTTGAACAAGTAGTTTTGAGAATTTCATTTCCGATCTGAGAAACGCTCCAAAGCAACTGGAAAAAACTCTAATGGCTCGCACATTATTATTAACACAATTAAGGTATTATAGAAGACGATACACAATCCTTAGTATAGTTGCTTATACAGAGCTGATAGCATCGTAGTATAATCTACTTTCTTTTCCCCAGCATAACAGTTGATGAGCCAATTATCATACGAATCTGGACTGAGTGACAGTCACATTTAGTATACGGACAAAAGTTGGTGGACATCTGGCCATATGGCTCGTTTATGCATTTTAAACATCCCATTCCAAATGTAGTCCCTATTTGTTGTTATAATAACTTCCATTCTTTCAGGAAGATGTTTCATTAGAGTTCTTGGAGTAAGCTTTCATTCATTCAGCCACAAGGGTGTTGGTAAAGTCTGGTACTGATGTAGTGTGAGGAGGCCTGGGGTGCAGTCAATTCATCCCAAAGGTGTTCAATAGGGTTGAGGCCAAAACACTAGAACCAATCATGATCTTCTACTTTATACCCTGTAAGCCATATCTTCATGGAGTTAGCTTTGTGCACAGGGGCATTGTCATACTAGAACAGGGTTAGGTCTTCTAGTTCAAGGGAAGATAAAATTTAATGCGACCACATCCAAAAGATATACTTCTATGTGCCTCCTAGTACTTTTGTCTATATAGTGTAGGTGTTCGAAATTCTCAGATATTAACTGACCCCTTTGGAAAAAATGTGAACGCTTCACAAATAAACTTGGTGCGGTAGAAACCTGAGTGTGTGTAAAGACAACACCTTATTCGTTGTCTGTTATGTTGCTTGGTAACCAAAGCTTTACTGGCTTCCTTGTGTGGCTTCTTCATTCTGATGCTGGTTGTGAACATTATGTGCAACCCTTGACCTCTATCAGAACGAGCTGTGAGTGTGCGAAGTTGTAAGAAATGACAGAGTCTGATGTTGGTGAATGAAAGAAGACGAAGGAAAAAGGCAGGTGATCACTAGCCTACTGAGCCTGAACCCTAGAAGTAATATCAGCTGATTCATGCTTCTCTTGTTTCCTTTCCAAAATAGTCTGCCAAGCGTTAGTGTAGATTACGTGTCAGTCACAGCTCGACTCAAGTCCCATCATCTCAATGTAGAGCAGAGAGCAAGAGAAAAAGCCTGATGGTCTTTACCCAAACAAAACAGAAAGCTGTTAGTGCCGAGCAAACAAATAGCGATTTGGAGATGTTTTATCTCCACAATGTGTCTCCGATGTGATAAGATAAATCGGAGCAGTGAAACAGGGTATTTGAACATTTCCACACCACTGTGCACCATGTGATTGAACAGACACAAAGCCAAAATAGAAGCTACAAATAGATTTTTTTTTTTGTTCTCCTTTTTTTTTGTGCTAGAATTGAAAACTTTGCTCTCTTTCCCTCGACACTTCGCTCTCTGCAGCATTTCATTCGGACCCATTTTAAATCCCAGGTTTTTATGTTTTGTGCTGCAGCTCTTTCGCCATTTCTTTCCACTTAAAGCATTCACGTCCTCGCAGCACACTCTTAACCCACTCACACTCTTCACTGTGGAGAGGCCAAGCAAGCAAGCTGCTGTCTAAAGAAGCTGATATGCAATTTCTCAGCGGTTTAATGTTGCACTAAGTGCAAAGCAGTGAGAAAGGGGAGTATGTGGTCGGTCAGATTTCAGAGAACAGAACAGAAAAGAAAATTATTCTCATTGGCTTGTGATTTCATGGCTTATCATAAATTAAACAGGTTTCAAATTACTTCTTTGAATTATGTGTGTGACCAAAGTTATACAATTGCTGGAATTTCATTGGGAGAAGTTTTTTATAAGCTTTACTGCGTTTCAAATGTTCTAAATGTTATTTTAGTGGCTATTTATGTACATAGGATTTTATTGTTTATTTATCATTATGGGGTATTGGTGGTCTAGTGGTTAAGATGCAGCGCTCTCACAGCTGCGACCCTGGTTCGATCCCCGGTCAGGGAACCATCCCCAGCCACTCTCAGTGCCGGTCCCAAACCGGATAAATTGGCGAGGGTTGCGTTAGGAAGGGCATCCAGCGTAAAACATGTGCCAAATCAAACGTGCGGAGGATCCGCTGTGGCGACCCCTAACGGGAGAAGCCGAAAGAAAGTTTTTATCATTATGGGGTATTGTTTGAAGAATTGTAAGGAAAATAATGAATTTAATCCATTGCTTTTTGTCTCTCCCAACATTCACTCAACTTACTTGAAATCCTTGCGAACCTAATCGCAAAGAGAAGTTGGTCCCATTGTCATAGTACAAAAATTGGAACAACCTGCCTATTCCTCTGAGTGCAACTGAAGGACACGGGTCACTTTCTCGATAGGAAATTGCGTGTCTGAAGTTTTCCTGCTTGTGGAAGAAGAAGCGTTTTTACAGGCATTTGTTATTGAATGAAGTGGAGTGCATCACCTTGATATACTTGAGGATATTTCTACATTTTATATGCATGTATGTGTAAGATCAGTGTTATCTGTCAGGGGGTGGGATATTTTATGCAGCAGATGAACAAACAGTTCTCAAAAGTAGTCTGTTGGAAGCAGGAAAATTTAGCAAGAGTCAGGATATGATTGACTTTGACAAGAGCCAACAGGTTGTATATGGTGTTATTAGTATGTCGTCGTTAGGACCCAGCAAAAAGTGGTCCAAAAAAAGGCAAAGTGACAGGGTCATGGGCACCAAAGGCTCACTGCTGCCTGTGGGTAGCAAAGGCTAGCTGTCAGGTCCAGTCCCACTGAAGAGCTCCTGTGGCACAAATTGCTGAAAAAGGTAATGCTGTGTCTGACAGAAAGATAGCAATACAAACAGTGTATCACAATTTCCACAAAAGAGTTTGAAGAGCATTCATTGTTCCTATGCTGACACCATCAAAAGCTCCTATGATGGATATGTGAGAAGGTGGTCTGGTCTAATGAATCTTATTAGTTTTTCTTACTTGGGGAAGACTTGGCACCAGAATGCGACACGCTGCTCTGGGCAGTGTTTTATTGGAAAATCATAGGTCCTGGCATTCATTTATATGTTACTTTGTACCACCTACGTAAACACTGTTATACAATGAGTATATGTTCCCCAGATCCTAATCTGATCAAGAATCTGTGGGATGTTCTGGACAAATCAGTGCGATCTGTAGAGACACAACCTCTCAACTTATTTACAGGACTTCAATGATCTGCTGCTGATGACTTGGTGCCAGATTCAACACATTCAGAGGTCTTGATGGGTCCAAGTTGTTTTGCAGTGTGTGTGTGTATATATATATATATATATATATATATATATATATATATATATATATATATATATATATATATATATATATATATATATATATATATATATACAGTGGGTACGGAAAGTATTCAGACCCCCTTAAATTTTTCACTCTTTTTTATTTTGCAGCCATTTGCTAAAATCATTTAAGTTCATTTCTTTTCCTCATGAATGTACACATAGCACCCCATACTGACAGAAAAACACAGAATTGTTGACACTGTTGCAGATTTATTAAAAAAGAAAAACTAAAATATCACATGGTTCACACCTGGATTCAGGGATCCTCTGCCATTCCTCCTTGCAGATCCTCTCCAGTTCTGTCAGGTTGGACGGTAAACGTTGGTGGGCAGCTTTTTTTAGGTCTCTCCAGAGATGCTCAATTGGGTTTAAGTCAGGGCTCTGGCTGGGCCATTCAAGAACAGTCACGGAGTTGTTGTGAAGCCACTCCTTCGTTATTTTAGCTGTGTGCTTAGGGTCATTGTCTTGTTGGAAGGTAAACCTTCGGCCCAGTCTGAGGTCCAGAGCACTCTGGAGAAGGTTTTCGTCCAGGATATCCCTGTGCTTGGCCGCATTCATCTTTCCCTTGATTGCAACCAGTCGTCCTGTCCCTGCAGCTGAAAAACACCCCCACAGCATGATGCTGCCACCACCATGCTTCATTGTTGAGACTGTACTGGACAGGTGATGAGCAGTGCCTGGTTTTCTCCACACATACCGCTTAGAATTAAGGCCAAAAAGTTCTATCTTGGTCTCATCAGACCAGAGAATCTTATTTCTCACCATCTTGGAGAACTCCATGCGGGTTTTCATGTGTCCTGCACTGAGGAAAGGCTTCCGTCGGGCCACTCTGCTATAAAGCCCCACTGGTGAAGGGCTGCAGTGATGGTTGACTTTCTACAACTTTCTCCCATCTCCCGACTGCATCTCTGGAGCTCAGCCACAGTGATCTTTGGGTTCTTCTTTACCTCTCTTACCAAGGCTGTTCTCCCCCGATAGCTCAGTTTGGCCGGACGGCCAGCTCTAGGAAGGGTTCTGGTCGTCCCAAACGTCTTCCATTTGAGGATTATGGAGGCCACTGTGC
This sequence comes from Silurus aristotelis, assembly GCF_946808225.1. Classification (NCBI taxonomy): domain Eukaryota; kingdom Metazoa; phylum Chordata; class Actinopteri; order Siluriformes; family Siluridae; genus Silurus; species Silurus aristotelis. Next base: position 14,448,777 of record NC_139586.1, read on the forward strand.
TCTTAGGAACCTTAAGTGCAGCAGAAATTTTTTTGGAACCTTGGCCAGATCTGTGCCTTGCCACAATTCTGTCTCTGAGCTCTTCAGGCAGTTCCTTTGACCTTAATGATTCTCATTTGCTCTGACATGCATTGTGATCTGTAAGGTCTTATATAAACAGTGTGGCTTTCCCAATCAAGTCCAATCAGTATAATTCAAAAATTTCTGGACTCAAATGAAGGTGTAGAACCATCTTAAGGATGATCAGAAGAAATGGAGAGCACCTGAGTTAAATATATGAGTGTCACAGCAAAGGGTCTGAATACTTAGGACCATGTGATATTTCAGTTTTTCTTTTTTAATAAATCTGCAAAAAGGTCAACAATTCTGTGTTTTTCTGTCAGTATGGGGTGCTATGTGTACATTCATGAGGAAAATAAATGAACTTAAATGATTTTAGCAAATGGCTGCAATATAACAAAAAGTGAAAAATTGAAGGGGGTCTGAATACTTTCTGTACCCACTGTGTATATATATATATATATATATATATATACAGTGAGGAAAATAAGTATTTGAACACCCTGCTATTTTGCAAGTTCTCCCACTTAGAAATCATGGAGGGGTCTGAAATTGTCATCGTAGGTGCATGTCCACTGTGAGAGACATAATCTAAAAAAAAAATCCAGAAATCACAATGTATGATTTTTTAACTATTTATATGTATGATACAGCTGCAAATAAGTATTTGAACACCTGTCTATTAGCTAGAATTCTGACCCTCAAAGACCTGTTAGTCTGCCTTTAAAATGTCCACCTCCACTACATTTATTATCCTAAATTAGATGCACCTGTTTGAGATCGTTAGCTGCATAAAGACACCTGTCCACCCCATACAATCAGTAAGAATCCAACTACTAACATGGCCAAGACCAAAGAGCTGTCCAAAGACACTAGAGACAAAATTGTACACCTCCACAAGGCTGGAAAGGGCTACGGGGAAATTGCCAAACAGCTTGGTGAAAAAAGGTCCACTGTTGGAGCAATCATTAAAAAATGGAAGAAGCTAAACATGACTGTCAATCTCCCTCGGACTGGGGCTCCATGCAAGATCTCATCTCGTGGGGTCTCAATGATCCTAAGGAAGTTGAGAAATCAGCCCAGAACTACACAGGAGGAGCTGGTCAATGACCTAAAAAGAGCTGGGACCACCTTTTCCAAGGTTACTGTTGGTAATACACTAAGACGTCATGGTTTAAAATCATGTATGGCACGGAAGGTTCCCCTGCTTAAACCAGCACATGTCCAGGCACGTCTTAAGTTTGCCAATGACCATTTGGATGATCCAGAGGAGTCATGGGAGAAAGTCATGTGGTCAGATGAGACCAAAATAGAACTTTTGGGTCATAATTCCACTAAACGTGTTTAGAGAAGGAAGAATGATGACTACCATCCCAAGAACACCATCCCTACTGTGAAGCATGGGGGTGGTAGCATCATGCTTTGGGGGTGTTTTTCTGCACATGGGACAGGGCGACTGCACTGTATTAAGGAGAGGATGACCGGGGCCATGTATTGCGAGATTTTGGGGAACAACCTCCTTCCCTCAGTTAGAGCATTGAAGATGGGTCGAGGCTGGGTCTTCCAACATGACAATGACCCGAAGCACACAGCCAGGATAACCAAGGAGTGGCTCTGTAAGAAGCATATCAAGGTTATGGCATGGCCTAGCCAGTCTCCAGACCTAAACCCAATAGATAATCTTCGGAGGGAGCTCAAACTCCGTGTTTCTCAGCGACAGGCCAGAAACTGGACTGATCTAGAGAAGATCTGTGTGGAGAAGTGGGTCAAAATCCCTCCTGCAGTGTGTGCAAACCTGGTGAAAAACTACAGGAAATGTTTGACCTCTGTAATTGCAAACAAAGGCTACTGCACCAAATATTAACATTGACTTTCTCAGGTGTTCAAATACTTATTTGCAGCTGTATCATACAAATAAATAGTTAAAAAATCATACATTGTGATTTCTGGATTTTTTTTTTAGATTATGTCTCTCACAGTGGACATGCACCTATGATGACAATTTTAGACCCCTCCATGATTTCTAAGTGGGAGAACTTGCAAAATAGCAGGGTGTTCAAATACTTATTTTTCTCACTGTATATAATATGATATCACCCAGCTTAAGTTCTGAAAAGTAATATCACCTAAGTGGTTGAAGACATTTCTGAAGAGCTTTTAAGAAAAATAAAAAATGTAGGCTAAAATTTCTGTTTATTTCTTTATCTTTTTCTTCCTAAAAGTGAACTTGTTTATCAGATCTGCTTTATCGACTGAGAAATAGACTTAGTTCTTCATCAAGTAGGATGATGTTCGAGAGCTGCAGCCCACTACGGTCAGAAGCAGTATCTCGGGGGTCCATGTGAAGTTTCACTTTCAGCACGCAGCCCACACTCGGCCCCTCTCTCTGACTTCACCTGCGTGGGGCATCAGATATTCACTGCAGCGTTCAGCACACAGAGCCACAGGGTAAAAATAGACTTTATGATGCAGAAAGATGCAGAGAGATGCAGAGAGCGAGAGGTCATATACACTCACTTACACACAAAGCTTTCCCAACATTTCTAGTGTCTGCATCAGAGCCGCTTATATAAGTGTACATACATGGACTACTTCAGGATACTTTGTGTGTGCGTAATAAGATTCAATAATTCACAGTGCCACTGTGTGTAAATGAATATGACCGAAGGGCACGGAATAAATTGGCCGAACCTTCTTTCCAAGTTTTAACATTGACAAGTGGAACATTTAGAATGTTCTAGAACGCACGTAGTAGAGAAAATTGCTTTCTTTTATTAAAGCCTGGGCCACACTACAGGATTTATACCATCATAATCCTGTTGAAAATGTCAGGCTCCATATATAATGTCAGATTTCACAGATTGTTTTTGGCTCTCGATCATCAGGACTTGGCCAGAATACAAAACAGAGACACCTGACTCTCAGAACCCACTAGTTCTCACACTGAAGTTCTCATCAGCGAGCATCACTTCAGCTGTAAACAAATAGTTCAGTTTACCACAGTGCTGTGGAAGTCTTTAATCTGATTGGTCAGTGGCCAAAAGCTAATACCTTAGCATTTCTTTAGAGTAGGACAAGCTTAATAATAAACAGATTTTTCTGAAAGGTGATGTATTTATCATAGACAAAAAAAAAGGAAAAAAAAAAAAAAATATATATATATTGGTGTTGATAAGGGGAAGTTTGCAGTACAATGTTTATTTGACATTTATGGAAGGAGTCTCCAGTGACAGCATTAATGCTCTAATTTCAGGAGAGAAATGAGAGCATTCCAGTGGTTTCTTGCTCCCATATTTTTGGGGGGTTTTATTAAGAGAGACAGAAAGAAAGAAAGAAATAAGAGTGAATGTTGAGGAAACAACATCCGCACCATTGCATGTAACTAGAAATAAATAACAAAAAATGATGTTATCATACTGTTTAACCAACTAAAAAGTAAATTAGCTTCAGAGTGATTACAGTAACTTTGCTTCACCCAGACTGCAGTGTCTAGTGCATATACTGTTAGATTCATGATGCAGAGGTTTTTATTCAAATGTACTCAAGGCCAATCCTGCACTGTAACTGCACAAACATGCACAATGTATAGAAAGGAGACTGAAAGTGTGTGATTTTCGTGCCATCTTTCTTAGAGTCATGATGTACAGCATGTGCAACACAAAAAAGTGCTCAAGTAGGCAAAGAGCTATGAAAACGAAGCAGGTCAAAAGTGGATTATCAGTGTCTTTCTCTCTCTCTCTTTCTTTCTCTCTCTCTCTCTCTCTCTCTCTCTCTCTCTCTTTCTCTCTCTCTCTCTCTCTCT